>NC_052017.1:19162707-19483356 GCF_015832195.1 Motacilla alba alba | reverse complement strand
TGGCTGGCATTGGCTGTACACACATTGGAGAAGTTTTTAGGAGTTTCTCAGAAAACACTGTGTAGCCCTCTCCACTATCAAAATCTCACATTGCAAACCTAACACATTTAAATGGTTAATGAAATATTAGTCTCACAGTTAGTAGATGAGATAATACCATGAAATATTTACTCTTTGGCATTTATCCCAATAAGAGATGTTAGGGTGTGTCCTGATCCTGGTTTAGTGCTGGATTTGTCTTTTGTTTCGTTTTTGCTTTGTTTTGGGTTGTTTTTTTTTTTTTTAACCCCCTCTTTACCTCGTCTTTTTTTTTTTTTTTTACCTCCTCCTCTGTGTAACCACAGAAAAGAAATAAGTTTCTGCTTATGGCCAAAACTGAAATTTCATTCTAGACAATTTGCTTCAAACATAAATTTTTGGTCTAATGGAAAATTATTCTCCAACAACACACCTGTATTCTCTAAATAATATCATTACTAATAATAAAGCATAGTAATTTCTGAGTTGATTTTGGTTGTTCTTACATCAAATTTTTGGTTGTAGTTACATCAAATCTTGATAGTTCCTTGGAGAGGAGCTGTCCTGAGAAGTTGCTTTGTTGAGCAGACTAGCACAGTAACTTACACACTGATTTTTGCTGTACAGAGGGAGTATTCCAAAGATGCAAATGGGGTCCACTGTGTGAGGACCATGGTATCAGTTCTCATGGCTGGTGCGAGTTGTGTGATAACCTGCAGCACTTCAGACTGGCAAAAGGAAAGGTCAAACTAAACAAAGAATTGAAAATTTAATCTGGGTTCTGGCAAGTAGAGCATGGGGGATGAGGTGTGGCTAAGTCTTTCAGCTCTCAATATATATTGTCTCATAATCAAGTAGTAACTGAATTATGGGAACTGAAATTTTACTCATAAAAGAAACAGTTTGCTTTAAAATAGACTTTTGTCATTTTTCTAGGTGACTTTCTAATGGCTTCTTGATTTTTTTTCCTATTTTTTTGAAATTGAGAAAAAAACATTACTCAAGTATTGTTTTACGTGAAATATCATTCTCTGCAGCCTTTTCGGGACTAGTTGCTAAATTACGTAAGTTCAGTTGAATTTCTTTCATTAGTAACTTAGTTTCAGAAGTTTTAAAAACATCAGACTCCAAAAATGACCTGCTGAAGCTATGATTCAGTAGTCAAGTGGCACATTCTTCTAAGCAGCATGTAGTAGTGTGGATAGATGGTGGAGCCATTAAGTTAGTGCTTGTGTTAATATCTGAGTAAAACTTGCTTGACTTAACCATTCCATCAGTATTACCAAGATAGCTCTTAATTAAACTGTGGGTTAAAAATAGAAGTGAATGTCAGCAGCCCTGATAAAGATAAATGACTGTTATCAATACCTTATTTTTTTTAGTGTGGTGTATAGAGTTCTTTGAGAGGCTCACAAATCTGGGGTTTACTTATTATTGGAACTGTAATTATTCAGCATCTTACAGGTTGCTCTGAGTAATTGCTACAGTTATTAAAAAGTGGCTTTAAGAAAAGTAATGGTAAGCTCTAATTCAGGATGATTGAACTTCTGTAACTCCACAGTTTATTTCACTTAGCCTTACTGGCAGTTCCCAGTCAGGTTAGGAGAGACCATTATCTGAAAAACCAAATGGTTTTTGGTTCCTCTGACAACTTAAAGTTATTGACTTTAAGTAGCTTCTCTACTTCCTTGTAATCAAATCTGGGGTTACAGAATGTATTTTAGCAGTTCTTTTGTGCTTAAGAGAAGATTCTAAATTAGCTGTTAGTGTGCAGAATGAGTATTTGTATTGAAACCTCTTTGACCTCCAGAATTATGCTATTCCTCCTGTCTTCTTTCTAGCAAACTTCTGTCTGCATTCTGTCTTCAACTCTGAGGCCTCCAAGGTTGTTGCTCTTTGGAACCAGATGAGCATTTTGTTTCACAGTTTGAAAGCTATTGGTACTCATTCAGTAGTCATTTCTTCCAAATATGTTAGAAGTTTCATCATTAAACTGTTTAGAATGTTTTTATTTTTATCTTTTGCGAAGTAGAGAAAAAGGCATGTTGGGAGAATTGAATCTTCAGTTTTGAGGCCTTTTAGTGTAGAGAAATATAGATGAGTAAGGAAGAAAAGAGCATATTATGTCTTTCTTCTTCTAACATCTGCCAGAAGATAATCTTCACTGTCTCATGTTTTTGTAATACTAAACTGCCACAGATTTTTTAACCTCATTACATAGCAATTTTTTTAAATAGTGTGCTAGAAATGGTTGATGAAACCAAGAAGTCCTTGGATTCCTTTAAGGAGTAGTCTAATACTGTTTTGTCTTTTTTTTCCCCTGCATATGCCTACTTCTTCTACTTTCCCCATCTTCCTTCCCTCTTCCTTTGTGATTAATAAAGACTCTTCTGCTCTCTCAACTTTGTTACGGATTTTCTTCTTCTTTTGCCACGAACATGGTGGACTGGGAAGATAATCATGAATACAACCTAAACTGAGTTTGAATACCGGCCAGTGAAAGGGAGAAACTTGGGTTAGTCTGTAAGTACAGAACACAAATAAATCACTGCCTATGATTTACCCACTAACTGTCCTTCCTCCTAAATGTGGCATCTATCTTCTCCTAGTTACGCTTGTAAACAAGTAGCTGTCATGCTAAAATTCTGTTCTGTCTTAGTTTGGTAGTTTTTAAGCTCACATATTTTTCCTCTAATGCACTTCTGTGTGTGAATTTTTTGTTTTCATCAAACTAGACAGCAATTCAACTTTCTATTATGTTTGTAAGTGAAGAGTTTCCATTACTATCGTTCTGGAATCTGCTACTTGTATGAAATACTCATGATTTCATTTTACTATTTTCATGCCAAGATCACTATTAATTAACACTTGTGTGACTGTTTATTGTTTGTGCTTATTCAATCACTGTATAAAACACCATTTGACTATGAAGTAACACAGATAAGCTGTCCCTTTTTTTCCCAGTTAGTGTTGGACCATTCACACTTCAGTGGCTTTCAAAAGCAGCCATCTCAATGGAGTTTTCTTCTTCATTACTTAGTGTGATGTTGTATCATCCAACACTCCAATCATTCATGCCTAAGATGATGTGTTCTGATAAGAAGTTGAGAGAGCAGTGTAATGCCTGACTGGAATTTCTTTTCTTTCTTGAAAATAACTTAAACAGAATGCTGCAAAAGTAGAATCATCTTCCTGGCAATAATTGACAATATGTTTGCTCTAAAAAAAAAATGGGAAGGTACTTCTGTGTTTGGACCTTTGAAAGCTCTTTAAATTTAACTATATTTGAAGAAGAGATGGACAGTCAAGCTACTAGGCATGATTTATTAGCCTTGAAAGTAGAGAGGATTTCATATTATTTATGTATTGGGAAAGGCTGTTAACCACTGATGCTGCTGTTAGTGGGGCTAAAAGTACTCCTGCATTTACAGTCAGGAAATGTTCTTTTCTTAGAGTGTGTTGACAGGATGCAGTATTAGGGGAACTAGCACAGGGAAATACATTTTATCATCTGTTATGACCCTATTGCGTAGCAAAACTTACGAAAGTTCTAAACCAGAAAATATTTTATTACAGTTGTATTCAGTATAAAAAGACCTAGGTTACTATATATAAATAGATTTTTAACCAAAATGCTTCATTTTTTCTGTAAACCACCCACTTTTGGGGGGAAAACATCAATTTGATACTTATGATAGATCTTCTGATCTAGGAACTTGCTTGATCCTGTAGATCAAGTGTGGTATTTTGTAGGAAATCTTTAAACTGTGAACCATGTTTTGCTTTGAAATAGGTGCCCTAGAATTGTAAATATTATCTCTTTAAAAGTGAGCTTGTCCACATAGTTTTTGTGTATCCATTTACAAATTTTTCACTCTCAAGTGGTTTGCTTATTTTTGTCAGTAATAGGATCAGTATGCTATAGCTTCACACATGTAGCAAAAGAACCACCATTCTAAGTGGTTGTGATACTGGATTTGAAATTCTAAGAGGGATTATTTACCGAGAAGCATATAAATTCTGGAGGACGTTTTTACTGATTTTGTTTGGTTGATTTCTGTTTTGTCTCCCCTGTGCCTGGAAGCAAACAGTATGGCAGCGATTGCGAGATCACTGTTTTGTATGTTGGACTTCACAGCAGGTTGAGGCACATGATATTTCCTTTCTGCTCAGCACTGATGAGGCCTCACCTGGGGTACCATGTCCACTTCTGGGCTCCTCAGTACAAGAGAGTCATGGGCACACTGGGGAGAGTCCAGTGATGGGCTGCAAGGGTGATGAGGGACCGGAGCATCTCACATATGAGAAAAAGAGGTGCAAAGAGCGAGAGCCAGACTTGTCTTAGTGGTACCTGGTCACAGGACTGGGCAGTGGGCACAAACTGAAACGCAGATGTTTCCTCTGAACATCAAGAAACACTTTTTCACTGTGCGGGTGACTGAGCAGTAACCCAGGCTGTCCAGGGAGGCTGTGGAGTTGGATATACTTGGATACATCTTGGATATACTGAAAACCCATCTGGACATGGTCCTAGGCCACTGGCTCTGTGGGCCTGGTTCAGCAAAGAGGTTCAAGCAGATGACCTCCGAAGGTGTCTTCCAGTCTTGACCATTCTATCATTCTGTGACCTTTCAGTTCAGAAGTTGCGAAATTAGAATCTGTGGCCTATTCAAAATACAGTTTCCTCTTAGATTTTACTGTGTGAAAAATGGTGGTACCTTAATAAATGGTTATTATTGATACTTGAATGTTAGGGTAATATCTTTTGCAGTCTTTGGATATTTGTTGGTGTTCTTAGCATGTTACACTGCTTTGGGTTATATTTTTTCTTCGTACTTTTCTTTCTGAAACTAGATGTTGTAGATGAGGTAACCATTAGTAACCATACCTTTATTAGATTTCCAGTGCTGACTTTTCCAGAGACTGTAGTCTCAAGAGAAGATGAGGCTTTGTTTGGCTTTTTTTTCTGTCCTGAAGTCACCACTAATCTATGTAAGGTATTGATATAAAAGAAACAAGCAGTTGCTTTCTTCAGTAAGGGAGAGAGATTAAACAGAATTATAATTATTGCTGGTTCCACAAATTTATTTTTGTCTTTTTGTTGTTGTTGTTGTTTTTTGTTGGTTTTTTTTTTTTTTTTAATATGCAGAGCACAAAGTAATCATAGTGGGACTTGATAATGCTGGAAAGACTACTATTCTTTACCAGTTGTAAGTATATGAACTAATTGTTTTTCTGTTTGCATTTCATTACTTGTCACTGTTTAATCTTTGAAAATCCAGTTTTGTAACCTGGTGTAATCTCTAGGGTTCTAGATCACACTTTGTACATTAATAGTATATAAACAGAATAAATGTTTGAAGGATAAGTGAAAGAACTGCAGTGCTTTAAAACTGAACTATAAATTGACCAACAAATTTGTACATCCAAGCACAAAGTAAACTGCATTTTTTCCCATTAAAGCCTGTCTGAATTTGTACACATAGAAATAATTTACTGCAGAAAATAACACAATTTTTAAATTAATGGAAATTCTAGCCACCCTGCAAAAATCCAAAAATGTTTCCAAATATTTCTCAATTCCAGTGTCTAAAATTTGTGATAGAGAATTCCTAAAAATATTTCAGCTTTCCCAGGTCCTACCTTACTCATTTTCAATAGCATCATTGCACCCAAATCTTGGCAGCATTACAAGAATATCCATAATAAATTCAAGAGTGTTGTCAGGACCATAATTACTATTGTGATTGTGGAAAAGGATGAGAGTATAGATAAATTAATATCCTTATATTTGGATATCAAAGCAGCATCGTATGCTTTCCAAAAAGACTTTGTATTTGTGAACATTTTGAGCAAGCTTAAGGGTGGAACTGAGAAGTTTTCAGCTATGTAAGCAAATAGTCCTTTGAGTTTAATATCTAGTTACTAGGTAGAGTGCTTTGATAAAATTGTATTCTGATTTATATTTTGCACAGTTTAGTGGTTTTGTATTTGGCATCTTTAGAATGGCAGTTCCTATTTTAAAGCAAGTGCATTTTAAGTGTCTGTTAATGCCCTTTAGAAAGAAGTCCTCCTGTAACACTTAACTGTTTGTTATGCCTTTTATGTGCTTATTTTTCCTTGCTGATTTCTTTAAGCATGACTGCAGTCACTGCTTTCTAAAGTTAACATGTATAGCTTTTTTAAAATATGCCTGATTTTTAGTATTTTTTGTCAGTTACACGTATTTACTTTTCTACAAAAAAATTGTGATAACTGAACTCTGACAGGCCTTGTGGATTTTGCTGACTGGTCTTTGTGATGTGATATTTTTTCCTTTAGCTTAATGAATGAAGTGGTTCATACTTCTCCAACCATAGGAAGCAATGTAGAAGAAATAGTGGTGAAAAACACTCATTTCTTAATGTGGGATATTGGAGGACAAGAATCATTACGGTCATCGTGGAATACCTATTATTCAAACACAGAGGTATGAGAAGATGCTTTGAAATCTGCCAATTGAATAAGTTTGTTTGAAATTTATTTATTATTATTTATTTATTAGGAATACTTGTAGACTTTTGTAGAGATTGCAGCTGTATTGTTTTTACATTCTGATGAGGGAGAATAAATTCAAAAAGTGTGAGGTATCTCTGGTATGCAGCCATTTTTCTGGTAGTATTTGAAGTATTTTTTCTGTATACTTTACTGTAGTGTTATTTGATCTATGCTATAAATTGTGAATTTATATTTTTCCTAGGCAGTCAAATGATAATGAAATGCATTTTTAATCAGTTTTTTTGCTTGCTTTTTTAAGGTAGTTTAAAAATAAAATTTTTAAATGTAACTTGCAAATTTTGTGATGATTTGCAGTGGTCAACTGGACTTCTGTACATCCAGTCTGAAATGGTTTTGAAATAATGATAATTAGCAGAAAATGAGGAATGAAGGAATAAGGAATAAAGGAATGAAACTTTCTCTAAGCCTAGGCAGCAGTATTTAAACAGCTCAACAGCTCATAGCTTTTATCCAGAGGAGGAAGGAAAGTCTTGCTGTGCACTACTCTTGAGGTACTGGCAGAGCTGCTCTTGCTGGAAAGGTTGCAGAAGAATTCACAACAGTTGACTTGTGGGGTTTGTTTTTTATGGCAGTCTTTTTGAGGCCAAGAGGTTATCAATGCAAAAAGGCACATATAATCACTGAAGACTCTTTTTGAGACATCTACACTGATGTAAAATATTCTAGATGTCATTTCTTACCATTTCTACTAAAAGCAGAGACCTCTTGTAGATATTACTCATTATATAAGTATTCCATCCTCTTGTAAAATTAGGGGTTTTATCTCTTCCTTTTTCTGTATCTTTTCCTATGCTCTTGAAGAGAGGTGAGATCAGTGATCCATCCTAGATCTACTGTAAGCCTGATAATGACATTTCAACCTTCATCTCTAGTATTTTAGACTAAATTTTTATTTTATTTGGAAAAGTGCAGCTACATCTAAGAAACACATGGAGACAAAGGGACTTCTACCAGCATTATCTGGTATAGAGCAATAAGATCTTGGCATTTATCCCTTGAGTATTTTTGATTTTGGAATTTGAAGAGATGCATATATTATTTTTCTGATACTTTTGGGATGTTCTTCTTATTCTGTCTAGCAAGTGTTTGAAATCCAGTGCCTTGTAGTACTTGGAAGGAAGAACTTTCCCTTTACTTAGAAGCTTTGTCTGCTGGAAACAGGTGGGGAAGAAGAGAGATCTGTTTACTATGCTAATCCTAGCCTCCCTCATATGAATAATTCTATTACTGTTCCACCTCATCTGCTAGGCATCTCAAAGTCACAGCAGCATTAAATTGACTCAGGTTTCCATACTTTGTGGTCATTTCCAGTGGCTGATGAATCCATTTAATTTTATAAGGCAAAGTGATTTGGAGAATATGTTGGAGAATTATAGCAGTGATTTCTAATTCTCCTTTTATGCTACTCTCTTTTCTCTTTTGTCACTTTCTCTTTTCTAGTGTCCTCTGAAAGTGTCTGTCTCTTCTGCAGGAAAATTAGTGGTAATGGTCTCTTGAAACCGTGCTTTCTGTAATTTGTAGTTTTTATTTACATATTATACTATTGGTGTTTTTCCCTAGTTCATCATTCTGGTTGTTGACAGCATTGATAGAGAGCGACTTTCTATTACAAAAGAAGAACTTTATAGAATGCTGGCTCATGAGGTATGGTGGGCAGTTGGGATAATAGTTTTGTTGAGAACAGTTAAATAACATTTCACGTTTCCTATGTTAACAAAAATAATGCTGTTTGAAAAAAAAATTGGAGAATATGTGTGCATTCATGTTGATCGCTTTTTAAAATCATGTAAGTTGTGGATAGGGAGAAAAATTATTATGAAGCACCCTTCTAATAGGACTTGCTGGATTGTAATCAGATCAGTTTTACTTTGCAAATGTTGAACTTGTAAAATATGTTATGCTTCATATTAATGTAACTGGGTATTGTTGTCCTTTACCACTGACTAGTTCAGTTAAATGGCTACAATTTCAAGAAACTTTTTTTGTTTTTATTTTAGAGAAATGGAATTGCCTACTTTTTTTTTTTGTTTGTTTGTTCTAATCTTGTTCCTTAAAATTAAGGAGTATATATCATACTATGGGAAAATGGATTTTAGTTCATTTTCCTTCAGAATTATTTGTTTGTATTTTTATTATATGTTGTGCTGGGGACTGTTCAGCATTGAGTCAACTCACTCAAACGTCCTAAATTAACTTGTACATTTGCTTAGGTAAAATATGTTAAAACCTTTTGTGATCACTCTGAAGCTGAATTGAGGTTGTTTTAAATCTAAATATTCTCCTTAATTTTTGAAAGAAAAGGATTTAGTACAGTGCAAGTAATCCTGTTGAGTTAATTTCTCTGAGAGACTTGTGTTTCACATAAGTGAGTTTTTGCTTTGCAGTTTAATTTTAATTGTAGTTTGGGTCAAATAATAAGGAGTAAATTCACTACCAAAAAAGGTGCAAAAATTACTTCTTGTGCTAAACTTTTCCCATGTAGTTTTTTTGTTTCCAGTCTCAAACTCTTAAGAAATTGTGATCTACCATCTCTTGAAATCAATTGGTAGGCCTAGACTGAGCTACTTGTAGGGTTGAATTTTCAGCTGTAGATCATAAAGCTTTGTTGTTTTCAGGTTTTTTTTTCACTTGGTGGAAAAATACTCTCAAAATTTAACATGCATTGAAATGTATTGAACACTTTTAGATGCAACTGTCAGCTTCCTGAGTATTAGATTTGTTTACACTTCTGCTCTTTTAAAGCCATACATTCTAGTTCTTGTCTGTTTTGAATGCTAAATTCCGTGCTGAAACAAAACTATTTTAATTAGTTATTAAAGTTGATGCAGCATTACTAAAACTCCCTTTTTGAACACTAGGGTTAAACTTTTAGGAATTCAGAAAGCTTTCTTAAATTATTAGTGCTTTAATCAATACAGAACTTCTTTAATGAAGTTGAAGGAATTTCAAGGGACTGATATCTAGCAGGCTTTTCCATTTAAATAGTATTTATTGTAGGACTTGCAGTGTTTAACCAGAAATAATTCCGCTGACTGAGTGGTTTGGAGCATTATAAAATGTATTTTGACAAGACTTTCATTAGTTATGTATGAACATGTGGTCAACACCAAACAATGTTATTCTCTGTGGTGGTGAACACTTCTGAATAAATTAGTTTCTTAGTCTTACTGTAACAAGTATTTAGTGTAGTAAGATGGTTAAAACATGCTCCAGTGTAATTGTAGATTAGCTTGGATACAGTTCTTTTAACAAATGAAGTTAGCACAATAGCCTTTTAGTTCTGTATAATAACTGCATGAGTACTCTGAATCGTTTGTAGGATTTACGGAAGGCTGCGGTTCTCATCTTTGCGAACAAGCAGGACATGAAAGGCTGCATGACGGCTGCCGAGATATCTGCGTACCTCACCCTCAGCTCCATAAAGGATCACCCGTGGCACATTCAGTCCTGCTGTGCTTTGACAGGAGAGGGGTAAGTGCTTACTGCTTACTATGGCAATTCCTGGTAAATAAGAATACTGATTTAGAAGCCTGCTGACACCAAAGTGGATTTTCTGACAGTTCATATTTTCTGTGCTTTGCTGTCAGAGGGACATTTTGAATTTTTTGTAATTGAACCCTGTGGATTTTTTCATAGCCCAAACTCCAACTTCATATGAACATTTTCCTTTTGTTCTTAAGACCCCAAACCAAAAACCAAACACCGCCCTTCCGCCTAAGTAAGTAGCTGTTGACATAGCTGTCTACTCTCTCTATGCTACTCTCTTACTCGTGTGTGTCTTTCTGTATTTGAAGAAATAAGCTACTGTTCTCTTCCTTTATATTCTAAATTACAGAAAGCTTCTAAGCTGGGAGGTTGAGGTGTTCAGGGTTTTTTGGTTGGTTGGTTGGTTTTTTTATTATCATTGAAACATAGTTTTTGATGAAAAGTTACATAGATCTGTCATAAAACAAATTTTTTACCAATATTAAACTTTGTTTATATCTGACTAATGTAGCTAATTTTGAAATTTGCATACCTTATGCTAACAAGTACTAAAATGGAATGCTGGGCTAGCCTTAGATCCTTAGCCTGTAAATATAAAAAAAAATTTTTTTGATATCTTCTAACAAGTTGGATAATGTCTTGCTTGTATGATGTGAAGTGTACTGATTTTTCATCTTGGTTTTTAAAGCAGTCTTGTAATGTGTGATATTTAGGGGTTTTTTTAGCTGTGTAGTACAGCCTTTACATTACTGTGCTCTTGTGACATCAAAAATAGTGAATCCAACTGGGTATTTAGGAAGGGAGAGCACCTACCTCACTTTCTAGCATGAAGTATTGTCTAATGTCATGGAGATGTCTTGTGGAGTGAATGGTGACATTAACTTCCCTAAGGTGGAATGTCTCAGTGAGAACAAAGTGGGGGTTTTTTTATGGAGGGTTTTGTATTATTTCGTTCTAAGACTTAACTCTGTTATCCTTCTACCAGTTTTGCTAAAGTCACTTTTGAGTACACATTTTATGGACTAAGATCTTCAACCAAGTTGACATTTGAATGAAAATAATAATTAGTAAATATGAGGTTTAGTTTAAAAACAGTGGCTATTCTAGGCTGCTTCTTTTGTTTTGTAAAACAAAAAGCGATGAATATTTAGAATACTTTAAACTATGACAGTAGTGTGATGAGCTCAGAAAAAACATTCCCAGAGTCAGATAGCTGAGCTGAGTCTTCCTTGGGAAGATCTGACAAGAATCTGGGGGGACCAACCTGATGTGAGTGAAGTTAGCATTGTTGGATAGCTAAACACTGATTTACTGTACACAGGTGAAGCTCAAAAGGGTATAAATTAGGTAACCAGATCCCTAGAAAATCAAGGGAAGGTCTATCTTCTGAAATGGAAGACTTTTAAATAGAGATGCAAATTGAGTTAGGAAGCAGATTAGATCCCATGCAGTGTTGGTATTCAATATAAACAAAATTTTTATTTTGTAATGTAATTTTGATATACTGTCTTTTAATGAAACAATTCAGTCTGGATAACCTGCCCTTTATCTTTTAATATTAGTACGTAAAGGTCTAGCTTTCTGTAGAGCAAGAAAAAGTTTTTTCTTTTCATGTACTTGCAAGTAAGCATTTAGGGATAGTGTCTTTTAGATTTACCTGGAAAAAAAAAATTGAAGTACTGCCAAGCTTCAGTAATATAGAATGCTTGACCATTTTCATGTGGCTTAAGCCTAAGTAGACTTAGTTTAAAACACTAGTTACTCTCTTCAGCTTTCAATCCCATTTCCAGTTGATTTAATTTATTTTAAGTAGCTGTTTTTACAAGTAGAAAATAAAAACAAGTAGAAAATACCTTCAAGATGCTGGAATAGAACTCGTGCCAAGTATAACATCTCTTATCTTTCAGATTATGCCAAGGCTTGGAGTGGATGACCTCCCGTATTGGAGTGAGATAGCTTTTTTTTTTTTGCTTTTTTTTGTTATTCCTCCAAAAGAAGAGACTTCTATTTATCCTGTGAACATGTACATTTTTCTGTACTTTTGGCTGCTGAGGCAGTGACCAATGTTTAATTTATATCAGCCAACCTCTAAGCTGTGCTTGAATCAAGCGCAGTTGAACTGAAACACAAAAGTATTTTCTTAACTTTTTTTAATACACTAATCTTCAACTGGATGAACATATGTGAATCTGTTTTTAAACATTGAAATTCCTCTGAATATGAATTCTAACTTTTTCAATGATGGCTTTTTAAAATCTGTTTTGTCATTGTCAATATTTCATATTTCTTCTTTCTAAATAGTTGTATAACTTACTAACATACATGAGCACATTTTATTTAATAATTAAAAGTAGTGTTTAGGTTAACTTTACTCTGCCATAGCTTTAACCTCAAAGGATAACCATATCTCCAGCTGGACTTCCTGGAATATTAGTAGAGTTCTAGTCAGCACAAGAATTAATAGTTATGAATGCAAATTTTTAAGTGCTTAATGAACTAGTTATAGTTAATATTGTGGTAGCTTTCAATCTGATATACAATGGAACTTCTGCCTTAAAAGAAATCTGTTTCAGTCTCAGTTTCTCTGATATGTAGTTCTAGGACATTCTTATATTCTTCTACTTGAAGGTACATCTCTGTACAGTGCATAAAAATATTATCACTAAGTGCTGCTGTAGTCATTTAGAACTTGAATACCTTTTCAAATATAAATGGGTAATTGAGTTTGGAATCACAGCAGCCAGTGTTATGTGGAGACTTGCTGTATTCTGTTAAAATTTTAAATTCTGTATACATGAGCCTTCCTCACCTTTTAGTGAGAGTGCTGTCTTCTAAATGAAAATAAAATCAAAAGGGAAGCTAGATTTTTAAACAAAACAAAACCATGGTGCTGTATCTGTAGATTTCAGAGTGAAGCTAATCTTGACATCTATTTATCTACTATCACACATGCTTTCAGATTCTGTTTCAGAGAAATTATTTTGCCTTCATTTTTGTTTTTGGTTTCATTTGCACAAGCAGAGAACTTTTGACAGTGTTTGAGTTTTTCACCTGAAATTTGAAAAACAGGTGGTGAAAGAATGGACCCAGTAGCTGTTAACTCAATTTGAAGGGAATTAAGTTAAATCTAAAGATAATCTAAAGATATGGAGTTAATTGAGAACATTAAGCATCAAATAAACCTAACTACCAGTCCCCCAACAAACCCCACATGAGGATTAAAAAAAAGCAACAAATCAAAGCCAATAGTGGACAAGTTAACCTAGCAAAGTCCCAGCAGCAGTCAGGTACCCAGCCTATCTAAATGTTTGGCAAGTTTTCCAGAAGCACCATTCTGCATTTCTGAGTGCCTAAAAGCCACATGGAGTTTGGTTACCTGAACTGTTTTGCAAACTGACTGTAGGCCTTTGATGACAAAATGTTTTTTGTTTAATCTTGTTTTAAAAATTTAAGCACACTGAGTTTTCTTTAATAAAATTTTAAGCTTTGTAAATGTCAATTTGCTTCCATTTTATTTAAATAAAACTTAATGAAATTTTAAAAGTATCAGCAAATATGTTGTTGTAAGTGTTGAAAAGACTTTGAATACCTGTGGAAACAGTGATTGGTTGAATGAAGTTGTATATTATTGCCAGTTAGAAAAAGTCACATTTAGGACTACACTGAGTGTCAAGTCAAAATGTTCAGAAAATAATTAAAGTCAGTGAAACGTACGTACAAAAAAAAAGATTAATGCAAGGCAAGGTTAAAATCCGATATTAGAGCTGCTTCCTGTGATGTTCAGCTGCTTTAATGTGTGAAAATAAGATTTGTTTTGCTCTTAGGGAAGCAAATTATAAAGGAAAAAAATAAAATGACAGTATGAATGATGTTTCTTGTTTGGTGACTTAAAAATAAACCTGAAAATAAATCTAAATTGCAAACTGAAATTATATCATTCGGAATGTAGTCCTGAATACTTACAAAGAGCACTAGCTGGATGTATTCCCCTTTGATTGTTTTTTTTTAAGGTATGATTTTGTATTTAATGCTTTCTAGCTAAAACCATTTGTAAATCTATAGTTTGATTACTAAATCCAGTCTTACCTGAGGTAATACATATAACTTTGATTAGGAGGAAATTGTCTGGTTGTAGACATTAGAATATCAGAATAATGGATGTTTTCTTTTAATTTCTTAGCACTCAAGACCTTTGAGTATCTTTACAGAATAAAACATTCCTTACAAATACTATGATTTTTATCACCTAACAACTTCCTTTTCTGCAACAGTTTTCCATTGATAGTACTGGTCTGTTCACAGCACTATTGCTGTGATTTTTTTTACTATTATTATTTTTGGGGGGAAACCACCTTGGTATGGAATTTTGGGGTGCCTATTTTTAATAACTTTGGAGCCTGTTGAACTAAAAATTATTTGATCATAATATTTTTTAAGGGTTGCCTTAGAATAAATTCTGTGCGTGTCTTTGCATTGCCAAATACTGCATTATGTTTGCTAGTTTGAATGTAGTAAATACCTTGCAGTAGTTTTGCAGTTTAAAAATATTCTGTGTTTAATATGCTTTTCACAAAGAACAATGTTAATCACCTTAAGTTCAAGAAATTATGGTGTCCTATGCACATTTATGTTGTACTGCTATAAATTGGTTGGCACATGGCTTTTTATTTGTTTATGTTTTTTTACTTTTTGTCTAGGTGGCAAAGAGGTTCAGTATCCCCAAAGCAGGGATTCTTTCCAGCTTTTTAAACACACTGCACTCAGTAAGGTGAAGAGGACTTGGGCACAGCTGCTCAAAATATTTGTCATCAAAATAAAATGGAGTTGTTCTGTGAAGTTGGATGGGGTTTTTGTTTGTGAGTACTCTGTGGTGAAGAGGTATTGCAGCAGTGTAGCCTTGTCACTTTCATTTCATCTCCAGTCTGTTCAGTGGGGCAGAATGGGGGCCTGCATCATGTGCAGCTGTAGCCAGTTCACAGAACATCTTGGCTGGACACCTACTTCCTTTCATCTTGGAGAAGCTCCAGCTTTGATCCTAAAGATCACATAGTTTCACCCATGGGAAGTGTGGGTCTTTGTTTGTTTTAGTGAAGGGTGTTTGTTTTAGTGGACTGTTCCCTTTTGCTGTAAGAACAAAACAAATTCAAACAAAAGACTGGAAAAAAACTTGCATGGATCTTTTTGTGTGCATTTGACTATGCTTTGCATTTAGCTGAGTTTGCTCTTCCCTTTTGTAGAGTCTGCCTTGTGAAAGGGCCCAGAAGGCAGCAGTGAGGAGAGCAGGATGAGAAAAACCTGGCCACGATGCCAATGCTAGCAGTGCAAACTGGCAGCTTGCAGCAACCTTCAACTTCTTCTAAAATTACCTTGATGATCTTTCAACATTGAGTGGTTCTATATTTTGCATCTTGGGGGATAGTGCACTAGAAAAGCTGCACGCTGTCCATGCAGTGTGTGTGCCCGCCCTGCAGGCAGGAGAGGCGGCTTTATGCTGGGTTTGTTTCTTGCCAGGTGTGCTAGCTACTCTTAAGTTCAGTTGATTTCTGTTTTGCTGGGTAGAGATATGCATTTCATACAGAAAGTTTTCCTGGATGTAACTGAAGACATTGTTCCAGTTGCACACCAGTTGGTGTCCCCTAGATGGCAGGAAAGGATCAGTTTAACAGTGCCTTACCTGCTTTAGTTGTGTTGTGTTCTTCAACATCTATCTGAAAGACTTCTAAAATACCTCGGTAAATGAAGAGGCTGTGTACCTCTAGGTGAATCGTGGGAATCATGCTTAGATAAAATGGAGACAGCATAAGAGAGAGGAAGCTTGAATCACATCTTCAGTGGGAAGAAAGCTTACCGTGAGGTTTTTAAAAATTTGAAACTGTTTTATAGCTTAAAGGCATTTTGTCTTTATTCTTTATGGTTAGAATTATATTCCAAACCTTCTATTGTTGCTGCAACTGACAATGTAGGCAACAAAAATAATTAATACAATTCCCAGCATATTTCATTTTAATAACTTTTGTCTGTTGCCCATGACGTGCTTGATTTTTTTTTTGAACTTTCGTTGGTGACAGTTGCTCCTGTAATGCTCTGTTGCACTGCTGCTCCTCAGAAATTGCACGGACCTGGAACTTTTGAACTGTCACCTCGCAGTGTGTTTAGCTATGATGATGATTTGTAGTCTTTACTATATACTACTGCATATGAAGGCTAAATTCAAGTAAAATAGTAGTTCTGTTGCAAGATTTAGATTATTTTTAGTGTAAGTGGTGCTCAAAATAGCAACCTTTGCCGTGGGCAGTACCACCAGCAGGCTTTCATTGCCCATGTTTTTTCTTGTGCAGTGATAAAATGTATCACATTTCTCATATTTGTGTATTTCTCCTTATGCAGTATTTTAGAAAGGTATTATAACTACAACTATTCACAAGAGTATTGCCTAATAATTCGCACTTCATTTTTATGTCCGCATTGAAAGTTACTGCTGGCCAATCTTCATTACAGGTGGAAATGACTTGTATGGTCTCAAAGGGCTCATCCTCCATACTGAACAAGAAAAGAAGTGGTGAAAAGTGTTACACCAGCTCAGGAGGGAGTGAAGTATATAAGACCATAATTTCATGTCTTTTCTAAGCATATTCTGTGTTGAAGCGATGAACAAGAACTTCTTGAAACTCACTATCTGTTTTGGCAGCTCAACTTTTACAACTAGAAGCAAAAGTTAACCTGTTTGTACAAGTTGTACCTAAGAGTTTAGTTGAAAAATCTTTAGACATCTGGTAGGCCAGGTGAGAGCAGTCATGACCTAGTTCAGCTGTGCTCCACGTCTGTAGGCTGAGATCCCATTCTCCAAAGCTACTCAGATAGATGTACTGGCACAGCATTCAGGATTTAAGCATGTTTTCCAATAAAGCTGACCTGGAGGTGCCCACAGATTTATGTGGGTACATCTGTGTGGGTTGCTCAGCCCACAGAAGCCATCTCCAAAGCCCTGCGCAGAGGCTTCTGTGCTCTGCAGTGCACGCAAGTGCAGGCACTTGCTGCATCCATAAAGAATGAGGTGGATCTGCTTCCAGAGATGAATTTCACTCCTCTCCTGAAATGACCATGAGGTCATTGGAAGCTGAAATGAAGTGTACCAAGGTAAACCTCAGTGAAAGTATTAACTGAAATTTTCAGATGTAAATTTCAGATTCACTGACATTTTAGAATTAAGTTTATTAAAAAGTACTGCTGGTTGGGAAAATATCTACTGAGTGGACAAAAATTTACAGAAAAGCTTGTAATTACAAAAAAATTCAGAAAGCCTGTTTCAAAAATAGGGCTGCTAAGACTGATAGTGACTTAAAATTTTGGTAACTGGCTAAAACCGGTCATAATCTTCTACAGTTTTAAGAAAAATAGAACTCTCTTCCTAAGAAAACTCTGGGGTTTGGCCCCTCATTTTTCAAGACTCCACTTTCAAAGCAGTGTTTTCACTGAATCATTTGAGTGCTTTTTATTTTTCCATTAGCTTCTCCCATATTCCTTTTAAGGTTTTATTCCATTCTGTAAACTAGTTCACTAGTTTAGGCTTGAACCTTTGCTATTCTAATCTCATGTTAAAAAAAACTACTTTTTGGTCAGCCTTGAAAGTTTGACAAGACATCTTCAACCACCACCAATATTCCACTGTTGGGAAAAACTTTAAATGCATTTTTTAAAAATAGTGTAGCTAGATGCTTGGTGTTGATTTCAATTGAGTACACTACAATTAGAATCTGAAGAAGCCAATTGGAGGGTTAATTTTCAAACTTGTGGGAAAATATGAATGACTTGATTTGTTTTGAAAGATACAAATATATATATGTATATATAAATTTCTCATATCTAATGGAAATTGATGCACATACATACTGTAGTCTGTCCAGTGAGTATTGAACAAGATCCCTATTGATCCTACAAAGGCCCGGGCTCTCAATTCTTAGCTTTTCCCATCCAACAGTTGCTTTGGATTCAGCACCTTTTAAGATAAATACAACCTCTTAAAATACTTTTCCTTTGCTCTTTTATCAGTAAGTTGCAAGGTAGCAGCTACTTGATAGATTCCATTTTCAATTAAATAGGAAATGTAATGTACTTCTGTTCTGGAGGAAAATTGGTAGGTAATTACTGTAGAATTAGATCCTATTGCTTCTGTGAAAATAAACAATACAGGAGGTGTCTGGGGACTTGCAGTAGGATGCATAATCCAACAGTATTCATTCTTCTTTATAGAACTATCTAATTAGGAGTTAATGAAAAAATATTGGACTGCTTGCAATTCCGTACACTGGTTCTCTGCAAGTGTAGAAAGTTTCTTTTGCTTCTTCTGAATCTCTTTATGCTTTTGCTTTTGTTTTTTAGCTGTGGTGAAAATGGGTGGTGAAAATGTGGTGAAAATGCATCAACGCGAATTGTTTATATCTTGGTAATATGCAATTAAGTTCAGTACCTTTTTAATTCAGTTGCTGGTTTGATTGTCTCTTCTGTGCAGTCAAGACTTCTAGACTAAGTACAGATTTAGCATTTTTTGCTAAATTTTTAAAAAGAAGGGAAAAAGAAAATGAAAAAAATGTTAAGGACTGAGAAAGTAAAAAGGGTTAACTATATATGAGTTCAAATGAACATGGAGAAAAAGTACTTTTTTCAGAAGTCAAACCATGTGAATCTGTTTGCCTTGTTCTGTGTTTCTTTTGTAGAAAAGAGTTTTGAGGTTTTTAATTGTGCCGAATGAGTACTGAACAGAGGCACCATGTGTGAGCTGTGGGCTTTATATTCCAAATATTCTGTTCTAGTTCTATCGATGAAGTGTCACCTGGGATTTCTCAGCACTGAATGCAAACTTTCTAAGATTCCTGGGCGGGGACCATAGTGGTGACAGTGTTATGAACCACAGCACATTTCTGTGCCCCGTTTTGACTCTGCCAGGAATTCAGATTTAAACCAAAGACTCTCCCCACCAATTATGAGGTATAAAGACAGTTTGTTCAGTACTCCTACAAAGCAGGAAGTGAAAACTAGCTATTGATCCTATAATACACATAGCAATGAATTCAGGGTTATGGACAAAAACACTGTCAAGATTCATAAATATTTGATTGCTCTGAAACACAGATATCAGTAGCTTTGTTTTCAAAGCCTAGTACTAGAATTGGATAGAATTTTAATATTGCTAAAATTATGCTAAAATGTTTTTGGAACTTCAGGTGAAATAGATCTAACTTGGGTAGTAAATCTAGTTCATTTCAAAGGGACAGAGCAATAAAACCCCTGAAGCAGGCATTACCTGAAGGTAATTGACTGCATCTATGAGTTAAATGTTCCAAGGAAGACTGCTTTTAGCTGACAAGGTCAATTATCCCCTCACTGTGTCCTCTGGGTGGTACTGGCATTCCAAACACAAAATAATGTGTCTTTAAATAAAAGTCCTATTAACTATTTTTGAAAAACTCAGAAATTAAAGAAATCAATGCCCTGAAATAGTATTTATCCAAAGGATATATGTACTTCGCTTTCAAGTGGTAGTTATCTATCCATTGTCACTTCTGGTTGGGTGGAATCTCATAATGGAATTCTTGTGGTTTGTTTAAAAAACATTGACTGTTAAATGTCATCGTATGATAAATGGAGTAGTTAAAAGCTTGTACCATCTTTTTATTTGAGCATCCCTGCAAGCCCTGTTTCATGGTGGATGGAATCCTGATGAAGTAGAGACAAGTTCTGTGGGCCGAAACAGGCAGTGCTGAATCACATGGGGAATTGGTAAAAGGTCGATGCAGTGGTTCAGATGCCAGTAGCAATAGTTCTTCCTTGGTTTTGTTTCAGATGTCCCAAGTTCAGCTGGCACATCCACACAATAAAACCTCACCTGCTCTCTGTGCCTGAGGAACATGAAGTAGATGATTTCTCGGGATGTTCCCTGAGGAACAACCTCAAACTCTTCATATAGCTGTTTTGGGCTCCCCAGTGAAGAAACACAGATCATGGCAAATGTTTTACTCTGTATGAGATATTTGTCGTCCCCTTTGGTAATGCTGTATATAAATTGTACCTTTTCCCTTGTTTTAGTTTCCTGTTCATTTATTTCATAAACATCTTTGGTTGGAAACAAAATCTTTATTATAGCATTTGAGTTTCATCTGTTTTCCTGCAGTTTTTCTTTCAAAAGTAACAATTACCGTGTCCTGATAACACCAGATTGTTCATCTGTGTCCAATTTGAAGTTAACATTCTGCCTTCTTTAAAATTGATAGCCCATTCACTTTCTGGTGCTGTTTTGTTCATTCCTTCCAGTATGGTAATAATGCTGTTTCCAGTCCTGCTCATGCTGTTTATATTCTGCTAATATTTGCATTTGCTTGGGAAATTGCAGAGCCTCTTTATTATTTTATCTTTTAGTTATGTGCATATTCTTGTTTTGTGAATCTACCATATAATTTCATGTTCTGTGCAGCTTTTTGTCTTGCTTTATCTCCAGTGCTAACCTCTGCAAGTCTCGGTTCTCTTTCTTGCTCTGGGATTTTGTCATGTTTGCCGTAGTATAGTTTGGCAGTGGGGGTTTGAAGATACTTGGTTTCTCCCTGCCTATAGCAGTGGAGGTTTGAAGAATATGTTCAGTCTCTGTCTAAAGTTGTTTACCCCCTGTCTCGCCATGGCAGTTATGATAATTCCAGATAATTTTCCCTCTCTATCCTCAAAAATTCTCCCCCTGTAGATTGTCTGTCATGGTTTGTTACACCCCTTTGTCCAGAAGATCTGCTCTCAGTTATGATTTTTCCTTCTGCCATTGGTATGTGACTTTCCTGCTCCAGGTTATGTTTACATTTGTCACCCCGGACCCCTCCTATCCAGCCACTGATTTGCTAGATGGTCTCCTCCCGGGATGCCACCCCCTCTCCATAAAAGCCGCTGTTTTTCTCTGTTTCCCACCCTTTGCCACTGCTACCTCTTCGAGTCGCTGGCCCCCGTGTCCCACCGGCGCCCTCCCGGCACAGTGGAGCTGTTTGCAGCTTCGGCAAACACCCGTGCACCATGGCCCCGCTCCTGCCCGCGTTCCACCGGCACCCGCCTGGCACAGCACAGCGGTTTACAGCCTCGGCGTGCCGTGGCTTCTGCCGCAGAAAAGCCCCACCGTCACCTGCGCTGCCACGGATCCTGCCACAGGAGAGACCGCTCGCAGGGCCGCCACCGCTTGCAGGGCCGCTGCCGCCGGCGCTGTCTCCACGGCACTGCCGCTGCCCACAAGTGTTGCGTCACCTGCCTCATTGCGGCGCTGCTCCCACCGCAGGAAATAATAACTCCTCTGCCATGCTGCCGATCCCACACGGCGCTGCCCCGGCACCGCTTTTGCGTGGGAAAGAAATAAAGCCACTCGAAGGAACAAGCTAAGAGTCCTTCCTTTTTTCCTTTGCCCCAGTCCTTTGGCGTTGGGTCCACATTTATTGGCTGCTCCTGGTGGTGCAGGATCCCAGCCAGTGGCCGAACCGTGATCCTGCCTGCTGGCGACAGAGGTAGGGCGCGGCCACTCCTGGTGCGCGTGCCGATTGACTGCCGCAATCAGGACGCAACGTCAGTACAGGTTGCTCTATACCTAATAAACTTCATCTCTGGTTTAGTGATACTTGAGTGGGAAACAAATTATTTCCATAAAGATAAATTGTCCTGTGGCTGTCTTCCTTTCTCTCTTGAACCTACTTCTAGTGGCCAGAAATGGAAGTGATGCTTTAAACCTTCTTTGTTGTCTTTCACATTTTTGGAATGTTTCAGCTGTTAACAGATACTCAGAGTAGTTTTTTAGCTTCATGTGCCCTGATTCCTTATCCAGAGATGGTTCAAAAGGAGATGCTGGCTGTCTTACAGTGTGCCTGAATAGGAGGGTGAAACAATGCTCCATGTGTGGTGAAATGAGTAAGGGAAAAACAGAAATGAGGGGTGAAAGGAGAAGGGAGAAGGCATCAGAGGTGGAAATGCCTTGAGTCTGCCCAGGCAAGCAAACATCCAAGTCTGCATGAGTCAGAGAGCACTGCCCTGTGGCAACTGGGAGCTGGAAGATATATTTGGAGCTCACTAACGTCAGTGCTTGACTGGAAGCAGGGCCACCTTTAAATTTAGACTTTGAGCCTTGTCCCACTGTCTTGGCCTGCACCTGCTGGGGGACTGAGCTTTCCCACATTGTCCTCTTCTCTGTGCAATCCCTTCTCTGTGCCTAGGGCATTGGTTTGAGCATTCATGTGGCCACACTGAGGGGAAACTTATTTGGCTAAGAATCAACCATTGAGTGGCTTCAAAACAACTCTCCTGGCTTTTCCTGAAGGAAGCAAGGTGATGAGATGTAGGAAAGAAGCAACCCCTTTGCAAACCAAAAATTTTCCCTTCTTCCTTCCCCCCACAATACACACACGTGGGAAGCCTCTTGCACAAGTGAGAAGTTTCATCAGTGTAAATTGTGCTTTGGATGAATGGGCAACATAATCAAAAGCTACTGAATACTTTTTATTTTCCCAAACAACCCCTGAAATAGGATTTAAAAATGGCTAAGGACCTTTCTTGACAATGTCTCAAATTTAGGCTTCAAGCAAAAATGTGGTAGGAAAACAAGCATCTGCTGTAATTTCTGAAAGCTCACTGAAAGCTACAGTTCAATTCAAATTCTGGATTTAATGTGAAAAATATAGGTAAAATATAAACCCTGGTGTTTAGTAACAAACAAAAGCCTCACAAAACCTTTCTGTCACAAATCTTGCTCAGCTTTCCCATAGCCTAATATTAAGCTCAGTGATAGCCAAAATATTTGCTGAGGTTTATTCTTTGGTATAGAAAACCTTTAATTTACCCTCTGGGCTATCTGAACTTGCAATGGAGAGCTGTCACATTCACTCTCATTCTGTGTGTCAATCTGCTAACTCTCACTGTTCAGTGCTTTGTACTGTTTATAAATAAAGTGATTTCTGTTGCTCTGCATCAGGTTTCTGAAGCACTTGCCATGATAATAGGACAATCAAATGTCATTGGGATGAAATTTTACCTATACTTCTTTGAATTCAACAACCAGTTGACAGATCCTGTGTTTCTGTTATTTAAATCCTTATGTTTTTTCATCCCAACAAGAACACTGTAATCAAGTGAAATCAGGGTGGGATTGGAGCTGGGCAAGTGTGTGGTGAAAGGGGATGCTTTAAGTGCAGTCTAGCACTTCATACAAGATGGTATTTTATAGATAATATGCAGAAATAGAATTGGACACAGCTCTAATTTTTGTTCCGTTTGTCGCTCTCTGAATGTTTGGCTTTTTTTCCTGTGGTTCCTTTGTTTCTCTCCTTCCCTTCCCAAGCTTCTAAGTGAAGCATCAACTTGGAAGATTCAGTTTCTCTTTCAAGTTTTGCATATTTCACGGGTGCAAAGCTTAATAAATTGGGCTAACTCAATAGTGATATAATTATAAATGGCATTATGAGGTAACCAGTATTTTCTTTGTATTCCATGCATTTTTCATGTGAACAGTTTCCTCAATATAAAATAGTGGTTAGTATCTTGACACCTGTGCAAATACAGAAAGTATGTTTTAAATTCTTCTCACCTGCATCAGTCCTACCTTCTGTTATTCCCCCACCCTATACTGGATGAAGTCTAAATGAGATGGACTTGTGATAAAAAATGTATTTTTCTGAAGATTTAAACTACTTCTTTCACTAGTATTATTAATAGTTTTATTTGATCTTGTTTTTTTTCCTCTAGAGAGTTCATTTTTAGCAATTTATTTTATCCAGTGTTCCATACTATGTAATGACACCCAGCTTCGTTGGGGTCTTAAAATTTAAAGTCTTAAAGATGTTTGGTAAATTTAACAATATTTTAGTTCAGCTTATTTTTTCAACTCAACTTGCCTATAAAAACTATCACAATATAGTGTCAACATCAATTATAAACTGCTTCCCTGAAAGAAGAGGCCTCTGTACTGTCATAGAACAATTGGCCTCTTAGGTCGGTTAGTTCAAACCATATTCTGTACATAAATGTCTGGTTTCAAATTACTGCAGTTTCATTTCAGACTTGTGAATTGTTATATTAATGAAAATAATAATATGGTAAAAACCCCTCAAGTTTCTATTCTCATTCATGACTTTTAAGATAAAAAATATCAATGCCTTTGAAGATAACATTAGATGCATGTACTTATGACTGCAAAACAGGCTTTAAAAACAAGACACAACTTCAGTTTTACAAGTGTTAAGGAAAGACACTTCTAAAGGAGATTTAGATGCAATATATGACTTCAACTGCAAATTGGAAGCTGGCAAGGTTTGGGATTGAGTATCTTGGAGGCAGTAAAAGTTAAAAGCTAGAAGAACAACATATTAGCTGCTACGAACCATGAGAATTACAGGTGTTGAGCATCACAAGAATGAAACACTTCTGAAACATTTACACCATTGTAGAGCAAGGATTGCAGAAGAGGTTGGCATGCTGAGTCAGGTGCTCCTTTAGTTGCAGATAAATTCAGATAAGTTCATCATGCAGCAGATACCCTGACAGATCTGCACTCGTGCAATGAGATTTCTGACAGAATTTGCAGTTTATTCTGTGTGCATGTGATGTTTCAAATTATAATCTGATAATCTTCAATTCTGACAACCCTTCCACTGAAGTTGTAGATTCTTACCTGTTTTACTGATCAGTGATCTTCCATGATAATCCGTGAATTACTCTGGCAGTTGATCATGGTCTGTACTCTATACTGGATTATTCAAACTGGAGAAGTCTCATATAAGATGGTCTGCTTCTCACCATCAATTTAAAGCAATGAGAATGAACAGGAAACAATAAAATGCAATCAAATTCATTAAGAAGGTGTGATGTAGTTTTCTATGACTTGCTGAAGAACTTAGATCATGTTGGTCATATAAATAGCTTGTGAAAATTTAATGTGCTGCAATGTTTCCAGTATCTTAAATATAATTTGCTGTGCTAGAGATTTTTATCAGCAGCTATCCACCCTATTAAAGCTCTCAAGGTCTGCTAAAAACAAACAACTGCCAAACAACATTTCTTTTGTTTTGACTTTGAGAGTCACCAAAAGTACTGCATGTGACTTAGTGCATGGAGGCTGAGTGCCATTTAAACTGTCCAAACATGAAGCATGCATTTTTAAACACTAAGTAGATGTTAAATAATAAAATCTGTTTTATTTTCCTTGTATACACAACCTAATGTATAATGAATAGATTGAAGAGCTGTTCTCCAGCGAGTTTGCTTAATGGGGCTGCATTCTGTATAGAGAGTTTCATCTGAAATGTGTACTGGCTTGAACTATGTGCAGCTGTGCTGAGCTTCTTGGGATTGCAGTATTTGCTATCTGTAGGGAAAATATCTTCTTAAAAATACATAATGCATGGTATTTAAATTGTGTTTAAATATGAACAAAATTATGAACAGACACAGCTGTCTTTGAATATGCATTCTTTGTCACTATCTCACCCTGTAGGTTTATGTCTGTCTTCACTCCCATAAGAAAAGAGGAGTAGGATACATTTGCAAAGATATAATTTTGGTGGCTTATTTAAACACATTAACAGTTCTGCTAGTTTCTGTAAGCAAATTAAGACTTTCTGTCTTTGTCAACCCCAGCAAAAAACTTGTGACCTAGCCCAAAAAGTTTAAAATAAGCAAAAGGAAAATAGTAGGTCTAGTATTGCACTGAAATGCACTGCTTGGATAGTTCCTATATGTTCACATTGGAACCAGCATTGAGTCTGCACAGGGATGTTCAAGGTGTATTTCATTAAGACATTAATAGATAATTGCTACTATGAGGAGAGAGCCACCTTAATGTAACTGATACATGCCAACCTGTGACAGCTAACACAGGAGTAGTAGACTAGACTAGTAATATTGTAATTCTCCCTGAGTAAGTTATGTGTAACTGTTGATGGCTCAGTTCATATTTCATTTCCCACTTCAGCTGCTTACTCTCCCACTCATTTCACAGTGAAATGTTTATTCAACCACTTCCTTATACCGGGAAATCTTACATGAAAGGATGTGAAGAAAATGTCATGTGAAAGGTCTGGAGATATTTTACATAGCAGGAAGCTTTAGAGCAGTTAGGAGTTATTGCAGGGACAGCTGAGGCTTAGAAGACAAGACCTCACTGATATGGCTGAAATTAGCTGCTCTGAGGAGAGTGGGGTGGAATCACATATGAGGAGCTCTCCCAGCTCAGCTCAGTTACCAGCTTGAATTCAAATCTGGTGTGGGTCTCAAGTTAAAATGAGTTTGCACCCTTGTCCCCAGGGGACATTTATCTACACGCTGATGCCATCTTGCAGTTTGGCACATTAGTACTGTTAAAAAGCTTTCTTAGGGACTGCCTGCCCTGTGTGTCCTTCTCCTGTTATGAAATCAGTTCTGAGTAAATCAGTCTCATTCATCAAGATGAAAAATTAAAAACAAACAAAACCCCCAGCTAAAACCAAGCAGCCAAACAAAACTAACAAACAAAAAAAGGAAATAAATAAAAGATGTGTTGCCAAACAAGAACTGTAGTTTTTTTTGTACACAGTGATTCAGTGATTTCAATACATAAGTAATGTTATTTTTTTCTTCTTGTCTTTATTAAGCACGTCAGTCAAGAAGGAACATTTAAATATTTTTTTAATCTATTCATTGTATCTTAGCTTATTTTTGTACTTTAAATCTCCTTTAAAATGTCCTGCAAGTTAGAAAGTAACAATCTAATTCATCCCAAGAGTAGACTTATTTCAGATATAATCCAAAGACAACTGGTCCATAGATTTCTTTCCATACCTACTACAGGTATAATTTAAATGTCCCTTTAACTATCTATACAGTTTGTAGATTCTTCAAATATGATTTAGATTGTTATCTTTGCCAAATAGATGATTTCAGGAACAAAATACCATGATAGAAATAAAGGAGAGATCCTTACGTTTCCTCTGAGTGAAGTATCTGCATCCTGTCACAATGCAGTTCTTCCCTTCACTGAACCAAGTGGGGTTAGAGATCAGGGATATCTATCCCTGAGAGATTCAGGCATGCTGGCATGTCCACAATATGCTCATAAAAACTGCATAATTAAGTACCTCACTCCCAATCTTTCATCATTACTCTGCTACTGGCTCCAGACTCCCTCTCCGAGGTGCCTGGGTCTCCCTTGCTCATGAAGCAGCCACCAACTCTCTGCTTAGGAGGGCCAGAAAGCAGCAAATGCAGCCAGGAGTGAAGATAGGATGCCAAGGTCATCACCTGAACGTTGGTCAGCCAAAGGAGACATGAGGCAATTACAAGTGCAGTAGAGCAGAACACTTGTAGTGAAGTTTCAACAAAAATTTTGATTATCCTCAATCCTCCCACAGCTGAAACATGTACATTTGTCTCCTAGATTGCAAGTGTAGCAGACTTTTTCCCCAGATTATCCAGTTTTTCTTGATTCCCTACAACTTCAA
Source organism: Motacilla alba alba (assembly GCF_015832195.1). Taxonomy (NCBI): domain Eukaryota; kingdom Metazoa; phylum Chordata; class Aves; order Passeriformes; family Motacillidae; genus Motacilla; species Motacilla alba. The sequence goes on along the minus strand of NC_052017.1, from coordinate 19,455,817 downwards.
ACTGTTTTTCTTCAGTGTTCCCACGCTGTCTTATTCCAAAAATTGTAACAACTCCTCGCCGAGAGTCCAGATGTTTCAGTGTTAATGAGGGTTGTGTGATTTGGGGGGGGGGGGGTGTTATAGATATGTTTTTAATTTCTTTAATTTTTTTTTTAACATTTACCATGAGTGTGCATCCTTCTCCCCGTAGAGCCAGAAGTGACACAACGGGAACATCCCTCGTCTTTGCAGGTCAGATGCTATCGTGGTCCTCAGGTGTTCAGAACAACCAGGAACATAATTCAGTAGCACAACATTTCTCTCTCTTCAATCTTCAGATCATGACACAAAGTCAATGTGTGGATTGATCACAAGGCTGCTGCTGTTAAAAGTTACTTTTGTTTATTTATTTTCCTCATGCAGAGAGGTGCCCATGAGTGTTCTTATTGGCTCAATGAACTGCAGAAAAGTTTCAAGCATCATGACATGAAAATGACTTTTTCTTTGCCACAGGAATTAAGAATTTTTGATACCATGCCTTGTTATAATTGCTTATATCTTGAGCTTACACTGTCTGGACTTTTCCAAAAATAGCATCAGCCATGTAGGAGTAAAAGAGAAACCCAAGGTGGATTAATGAAACAAGTTTTCTGTACTTATCAAATTTCAGCTTTCTTGTCTATTTTTAATAATCATTATTGCATTAGATTAATCACAGACATCACAGGAAGGCATGAAGAACTGTATCATTTCACCATCTAAGGAAGATATTTGTGGTAGCTGAATTTTCATGTATTAAAATTAGACTGTGATACAGGTTTTATACTCCCATCTCTGTAACAAGCAAAGAGAAAGATGAAAGCTTTATACCCTTCTGAAAATACAGAAGGAAGAAAGAGATAAAGGCTATTTTTTGAATATATTAACAGCAAATATTAATGTATGTTGCCTAAATGACAAGAAAGATCCACAAAAATTAATTAGAATGGATATTTTCTCCCATTATATGGATCCAGTTGAATTGATATTTTTGTTTCTTCAGTTAGTAAAACAGTTACTGTGAACAAAATAATAATTGAAATAATATTATTCAGGAAATGCAGGTCAGCCACTGCTCTTTGACTAACAGCGACCATGTTATTTCTTAAAGTAATAGATTACAGAAAAAGAGATGTGTGCTTCATATGTTACAGACCGACTCTCCTATTTGAATCAAAATGTCTCTTTCAGAAACAATGAAATTGGGACATACACTATGTAAAAAATACAATTTTATGTATTTCTCCTCGGGTCTGCTTAGATCACACGTACCTTTAGCTAGAGAGTTTTAGCCTTGCCCTATTTGTATTACACAGTAGGGAGTGTCAGGCAATTTTTTTGTGCAGTGAGAACCAAGGTGCAGATCTTATCTTGATGAACCTTAATCTATCAGAACATTCTGAAAAATTCTTTTTTGCCTGTTCCAGTGGAAAGTATTTTATCTTTACTTGGAATGAACACATTTCTTCTGCATGTGACTGCACTCACCTCATTTGCTGGAATAATCCTTTGAGTGGGTGCAGCCCTGTTTGGAAGAAGAGGTTGGAGTGAGTTTAGAGGGGCTCAATCCCCTTTCTGAGAAAACATCTTTAGTTTTGGTAGTCATGGACTACATTCATAAATTTAAACTAATTTTTTTTTTTTTTCTCAGAGAGCTATCTCAAACCACTTCCACAGTTCTAGTAGTGGCAGTACTGTCTGCAGCATGCTGCTGAGCAACCACTGAAAAACATGCTCACACAATGGCTGGGCATTAATTGTCCCTGAGAGTGCTTAAAAACTGAAAACCCACACAATTAAATTTGTTAATTCACCCAGAAGCTTGAAAACAGAAAGAATACAGTGTTTTGCATAAGTTTTTGCTATTGCTTGTTTCAGCCTGGTTTTAGTAGGTTTAAGAACATGATTAAGACAACTGTTTCATCCGAATAACAATTATCTCACACACACAAATCAAAGTATCATCATTACTGAAAATTTGACAGCTAAAAAAGCAATTGGACAGTTTCAGTTGATACAACTGTGTTCCTTCTGGTAACTGATTTTTTCCTCTTTTTTTTTTCCTAATTCAAGGTTTTACTTTTGTGGTAATGGTAATATAAACTGAAGTTTCATTGAAAGCAATTAAATTGATCTCATAGAAAGGACTATTACTTATGGAAATACCTAAGAGGTTTTTTTGGTCCTTTTATGGTTGTGTTCACTGGTTTCTAATAGATATAACTTGAAGCAAATCCCAGTTTTAAAAATATCTCCAGAGTGCCATGATTCAAAAAATAGTATAAACATTTATTTCAGCAAAACACTAAGTTCTTGCTGCAGGTAATACTTACATGCTCTTTGAAATCCAGAGGGCAATATCTCTGCAGTTTTATCTATCTTTCAGCCCACATTTTTAACTTACAGACCTAGGCATGAGGGGGTAGCAAACTTCCACAGAAGTGGGTACTGCCAAGCACTGATGATCTATGGCAGGCGCGAGATTTAGAACAACTGGAATTTTTACACTCATTCCATCAGTCTTACAACCATACTCTTTGGGCATTAGCAACTCTGCAACAAAAAGTGGTGAAATTAATCCAAACAAACAGAAAATTACCTGGTAAACACTGTGGATGAGAGATATCAGCCCTTAAATTTAGGCAGTTAAATATTTTTGTTGCAAATGGTTTAGATATTTACAGTATGCTCCTTCTGCACTAAAAGCACATGGTTCCCTTGTTCTGTGTTAGATGTCAGCATCAGGATGACAGAACTCTTGCCCTGCCCTCCTCTAACTACATCCATGAGCTGTCACTTGAAGGTAATTGTGTGTGATTAGCTCAAGTGTAGATTTGATACTAAATCAGATTAATCCCATACTATGCCATCATTTTCTTTAAAAATCAATACCCTGTTGAAAGGAGTGCATTTTTTATTCTGTTATTTTAGTTTATCAGTAAGTAGGCTTAAGAAACACAGAGCATTTGTATTCAATTCATAAGTATTGGGAAAAAAAAGGCTAAAATAATGATGTGTTTTTGTATGGAATAATACTTCCTGAAAGTAGGTGAGGGTTTCTTGGGCATTTTGAAGTGCTTGTACCACACTCGTATGTGTTACAGAATATTCGACAAAGTAAACAATTATACTAAAAGTTCATTATTTGAAATGGAAAGCATACAATCTGATGGCTTACTTGACTATTACACCAAAAGGCTTGTAAATCCAGTCTAGCAAACCTTCAAGGATAAGTATAAAAAAATGAAGAGTAAAAGGTTTGAACCAGGGGTGATGTAAATCATCAGTATGGTGTAAGTATCATGCTGCTTGGTGCACTGGGCCGGTTTTGTTTTCAGTGTGTGAATAGGAATGAAGTTATAAACATTCATGGATGCATGTCTAAAGCTGAATTAAGCCCTTGGTATTGCCTCCACCTACCAGTGTGTGGCTCACTAGCTATCTCAAAAGCCAGAGTGCTGTGGAAATCTGTTGGTGCAGTGTCAGTGCAGAAGGGACTATGTCATTTGTCCTCTGAGGATTGATGTGCTGCTCTGGAGACACCTTGCTGCTCACAACATGATCCAGCATACAGGCAAATAAAGGGCCCATGAAGACACTAGAATAAAATAATACCTGTTGCAACTTCTGATAAGATGATCAGCAATTAATAACCAACTCCTGAAAATAATATCCAAAAAATTAATATCTGGTATATTGCTGGCTAAAAGACTTCCTCCAGTTCTAGACTGCTAATTGCAATGGTGAGGTTTGCCTGGTATAATTATCTTTTAGTTTTGTAATTTTCTTCTGCAGCAATTTGCAGCTTACTATTCTTTTTCACTCTTACTTTTACTCTTTCTTACTCATAAGTGATTTTTCTGCTTTTTTGGTGTAGATGAGAAAAGTTAGTAATTTTTTTCTTACATTAAGCAGTAGCATAATATCTCTGATACTTTTTACTCATGGAGGCTTCTTTTGCAAAAAATTTTAATAATCCTTTTGAAGCTGCTGAACTTCCATGTTCTATAAAGTCTAGTCAATTTTTTATTTCACACCATCAGGCTTAATCTTTTTACTGATAAAAATTGTTCCACTTTGGTAATGGGCATGTCAGTCTTCATCACACCAATACATATTAGCTCTCATCTCCTGTGCTCATGACTTATCATAGTTCCTTCTTTTTATCTTATAAGCAGTATGCCATTTCCACTTTTTATCATACATAAAGCCATTTGGCTACTTTTATCTTGAAGTACATCAGTGGATAGGATATCATTATCTGGCAGATAATGATCGCTGAGTTTATCATTTGATAATGTTGTACTTTAGAGCACAGAAGAATGAAAAACAATGGTTGTTGTCCTCCATAGAAATGTACCCATCTAAAAAAGTGAAAGTGAGCTGAAATCTAGATACAGAAGCATTCAGTATCTAGAAATGTATCCAGAAATGTAAATTGATTTTGTAATAATATAAAATATAGATTGTCCTGTTATTTTTTCAAAATCTCTCCCCCCAATAAAATTTAAATTTGATGGACCATCCAAGAAAAAAGCCATTCTTTTCAATACCTAAAGTATTGAAAATTCCCATTTGGCTTCAAGCTGCGACTGCAGCAGGGAATGGAGTCCAATAGGTTCTGGGTCATGTTTGAGTCGTCTGGTGTGGATATTGTGGGTGCTCGAGGGGTAACTACAGCGCTCAACACCAGTATTTAAGCAGGTGAATCCTTTACCTTTTCTTGTGTTGTTCTTGCCTGACAACTTCAGAGTCTATTTTTTTTTTTCCCCCACAATTTGGCAGAGTGATAAAAGTCCAACAGGTTCCATCTTTTGTATAACTTCAGTGAAAATTGTCATCCCCGTAGAGGAGAGACCCCTTGGCAAAGGCAAAGCAAACCTTGAGGGGCAGCTTTGGTCAGCAGGGAGGCATGGCATGGCCTGACAGCACCCAGGTGCTCATTGGCTCGAGTCCATGGATGGTGGGGACATGGGCAGGACCTGGAGGGCACTTGCAAAGTTTCACATCAAATCCTTCTGCTGAAGTCAGTGCGAGATCAGCGCAGCTCAGGAAATCCTTCTGAATTCAAGGACTTTGTCTGAAGATGAATAGGGTTGCTCTTAAAGAACTCTTCCCCTAGCTACATTACTAGAATTGGTTTACCACATTTAAATTTCTTTCTTTCACTTCAAACATTGTATGAAAGGGTAACTGCAACAGACAAAACATGTCCAAATATGAACTTAAATTGCAGTCTGATCATGCTATGTGCATCCACATTTTCCTTTTCATACATTTTCTTTGTAGATATGTACTCCTTATTTGCTTTTATTGGAATTTCTTTTAATGATTTTTCTCTAATACATTTTCTCTAGTGCAAGTGTCAGCTTTCTATTTCTCTTTCTAAATGGAATGCCTAAATCTGCTTGCTGTAATTTACACAATACTCCAAGGCACCATAGCATTATTTGGTCAGCTATGCTTTGTGTTTTTCCTGCACTCTCTTCTGGGACTGGTATCAGTTTCTATTAAGAGTCTCATTGTGAAATACTCCACCACCTAGGGCTCCTAAGTTTCAGGTACACACAAGAATACTTTTTCCCCCCTTGCTGACAGTTTCAGTGTTTTCAGACTTACACTCAATGTCATACTGATGATAATATGGAAAACTTGCATTTGCTCTCTATATGACAAATATTTCTTGTGCAACAATTTGTGATAATTTCTGGTTACTGTGCCTTTATTATGTATTCCACAGCTTGAGGTTTTGAAGGATTTTACCATTTACTCTGAAAAAAAAATTAAACAGATAAATTTGCATCTTTGATCCCATTGGTCAATATGCTGTAAATATTTATCTGAACAGATTGTTGTCTTTACAGAACACTGGAAAATTCAGCAGTGAGACCACCTGTTTTGTCTTCCACTTTAACTTGTCCATGTATTGTGTTTCATTGGCTGCTAGCAAACCAGAAGCTTGGTTTTGGGCATTTGCAAGATTTTATGGATTTAAAATTCTTGAATATAGGCTTTTTAAATCCTGTAACAGAATCAAGACATATTTTCATTGAATTTAGGGGTAATTGGGCAATATTTCAATTACACCCATTTAGTAATTTCATAAGCAGTTTCACTCTAACAATAAATATACACTATGTCTCAGAAAATATGGGAACTAATGCACAAACAAAATACCTTTCTGTATGATAGTTTTTCTACTGATACTAAAAATGTACAAGGGCAATATAGAAGGACCAGTCAGCTAAGACTTCTTGCATTCTTTCCTAGCAGTCAAAGTATAGGACAATGACTGGGTGGATTAATTTGGCCTGCACTTCTTGGATTATTTGTAAATTTACTGCAGACTTTTGTCCTTTACAAAAAATGAAGTACTGGCAGATATTTGGGTTACAAGAAAAATTCTTATAAAGAAGGATGTAACAAACAGACACAGATTTATATTTCCAGCTTTTGGCAGATTTTTATGTTTCAGTTCTGAAGTTATTGGATGGAAAGCTTTTCCCAACTAGATAATGAGATAATAAATTATTTGTTTGTACTTTTTTTTTTGGAGAATAATGGTAGCATTCTGCCACTAATCCTGTTTGGATATTGCTCTGCCTGTCTGCATTTGGAACAAGGTCTTTGCACAGTCTCAGAATACTATCTTCAGCAGAAGAGATAAAGTAGAAAGTTCAAAGGGGTCTAAAGGCATTTTATGGTTTCTATGCTAGAGTTTATACTTTGAAATAAAAATAAAGTTTTGTTCTAATAAAAGTCCTTGTTTTCTTGCTAAAAAATATTTCTTGCTTAAAAGAAAGTTTATCATGCAGAGAAAATTAATAAATGTCTGTTGTCTGACAACTGGCTTGCATCCAGTGAGGCCTTAGGGAAATTCTTGGGTGCAGAATGACAATTAGGAGCCTTTATTCCTGTCATTAAAATTTTTTTCCAAAACCAAAATATTTTCTACCAGTTTTTATGCCTCTAGTATCTTCATTTTTTGTGATCTGGACTATCACAGTACTACAGGGTCTTGCCTGTAACTGCTTATGCAAATTTTTGCACAGCCCTCATATATACTTTGTCTCTGCATTTGATGCCAAAAATGCGCCTACTTTTAAAGAAAGAAAAGGAGAGTAGCCTGCAAGTCCTTTAGCTAAAGAGGATGTTTCTTTTGCTGTGCAGCTGTATCTCCTGATGTGCTGGATGGAGTGATAATAATAGGGCTGATAATAATTTATATAATTTATATAAATAATAATTTATATGGATGCTTTTGATTTAAAAACATCCATATGAAAAGCAGGTTGGAATGCAGTTTCTGACTTTGAAGCCATTTATTACAGCAAGGTCTGAATTCAGTGTTGACACTGCTCAAAAGAGTAGGCTGCATTAGATGAGAAGCCTATTCTCTCACCCTGTAAGAGGATCTACTGCTCATTTATGCTCTCCTTTCCCTTAGATTTTGGTAGTGATGGGGTAATTTTCTTGTATGAAGCTGTCAGCCCTGCTAACTTCACTTAGCATTTTATAAGTCAATCTTTAGCATATTATTTCTTTGTCTTCATTCACTGTACTTTAATAGAAACTTTTTTTTTTCACCTTCTGTTATTGTAGGAGTGCTTTCTTGCTTTAGAAATGAAGGAGTAAGGAATTTCCTCCTAGCACTGGCATGGTGTGCCTACTTTGCAAATAGCTGAATTCCTCTCATGGGCTTTACATCAAATTACTGAGAACAATTTTTAGTACATTCTTCCTAGAATACTGTCGGTCATAGCATTGTCCACCTACTAATTAAAAGGATGTGTGATAATGGCAAGACAAATCTCAAAGGTAATTCTCAAACTAGGATAGGTTAAGACCCCAAAATGTGTTCTTTTTAATTAAAGCCAAAATCTTTATGAATATTTAATAAGATATTTAATGGAGACCTTGTAAAGACTCTATCTTTTCTTAGAGGGAGGAGAGGAACAGTCTGGCTCAAAAGACCAGAATGGAGGCTGCTCTTGAAATTTCTCAAATTCTTCTAGGATATTTTAAAAACACCATCTACAACACAGAAGTGATAAAAGTCATAAAGTGAAAAATTAAGATGGAAATGGAACAAACATATCCTGGTTTTGCGATCAACAATTTAGTTAAAATTCATTAGTGCAAGAATTCGAAGAATCTTTTTTTTAAAATATATTTTTCCCAAATCAGCTAAATCATCTTCAGACACATGGATTTTCTTTTCTTCAATCTTGCTTAGTGGGTATTCCATTTATACCTTTAACCTATGTCCTAATTTTTAAATTGTATTGCCAACCTGAGCATGAGCACCTACAAATCAGTGTGAGTGACTTGAGATTTAAAAGAAAAAGATGCACTTAATAAAGGGATATCATTGTGTTTGCCAACAAAATTTTGATCCTTTTCAACTGATTCAATTTTGTCACCTTTAATATAGGAATGGAAGTTTATTCTTTTTCTTTTTAAATTAAATTCAGTGTAATTCATGCTTGATTCCCTAACCCTTTAGGTGTTGCCAGAGTTATGAAAAAATTTGGAAGTTGATGGGGTAAAAATCTTTTTTTTTTTTTTTTTGTTTTGTTTGGGGTTTGTTTGTCTGTTTGTTTTTCATTCCAAGAAGCCATAAGGAAAAAAAAAAATCTTTCAAGAGTCAGTTCCTGGACCATTGATATCCTCTTAAGTTTGACAAGGGTATGGGATAATGGTTTCTGAAACCACTGTGCTTTTGAATACAGGTTTGGGAAAATAAATGATGAAAACCTCTTTAAGGACAGAATTCTTTCTATAAGAAGGTATAAGCTTGTGATTGTTTCATTGCTTATATGTAAAATTATCTTTAAGAAATAGCATTGTATCATCAAATTAATCCTAAAAGTTGAGTCAGGAAATGCCTTGAGAAAGAAGAATTTTGTATAGTGTTGAGCACAGCTAGGACGTTACTTCTGAGAACTGACTTTCTACTATGATTTTACACATTCCACACATTCAAGTATGACGTTTGGAAGTGCATAAAGGCATGCTTTTCTAATTGGGAATAGATTAGGAACTGATTAGCAGCAACTCGTATTTTCTGTTTGGAATAGCTACACAACTATAGGAGTACAAAAATACTCCTTTGCCTCATGACAAACAGTGCTGTTGATTCTCACCTGTGTGCTGTCATTTTGCATGGACTTGTCTTGATCATTAATGAGAACCAAACAGGGAAAATAATGAATCCAACAGAAAGAAAATATGGCCAGTCAGTGGAATGCAGGTACTGTTCCTCTGTTCCCTTTCTTTCCAAGTGAAAATAATGGATGTGGCAGGGCGCAGGCTCGGCACGGCTGCTGCAGCTTGGCCTGCATCAGCTCCTTCTGTAGACAGCAATAGCTGGTTCACTCCTGCTGTGGGCTGCACAGTTCTGTGAAGTGAATGCTCATGAAAGCCTTCAGAAATCAAAAAGGGAATAGATTAGCTGGTATGGGACCCATTTAGCATCAAGGATGCAAGAGAAAAGACAGCCAAGGAAACTGATAAGAAACGTGTAATAAGGACATTGCAGAAGTATCTGTGTATTTCATTTTAATATCTCTTCTTTTTCCTAATTTTGCATTTTCTTTCATCCTACCTAAATTTGCCTGAATAGAATTTAACCAAAAATTGCTTTCATGCATCCTCTTTATCATTAGAAAATGTAACAGATACCAGGGAAGGAGACAGAGACCTGAACAAATATTAAGTGGCTTTTCCTTCCTATTCTCCTCCAGTTTCCACAACTTTCAGGCTTCATAAAGTTATCCTGCTTTCCAGTGTTTCCACCAAGTTTATTAAAGTGTCCATGAAACAGCAGATGAAAAGCAGATGATGACCAGAAATGTTTGACTCTCTGTATTTCAGTCTTAAAACTCTTGAAGACAGTGCTTACTCCCCTCCTTTTCTACAGTCCTGAGTGTCTTTGATGCTCCTTAGTTACAGCTTTCCCCAGCAGCAGAGCTGGGACAAGCTTCAGGCCCCATACTGGGCTGAAGAAACCCAGAAGGCACATGAAGTACAGACAGTTCTTGGATACCCAGGAGAAAGAAAAGCTTGCTGGAAAAAGAAGCTGCAGGAAGGTCACAGAGAAGGTAGGATAAAAATTCCCATGTCCTGGGTTATGTGGCGTATCCTTTACAACCATTTAAAATAAAATAGGTCAAATTAGAGATTTAACTGAAGTTTGAGAAAGGATAAAGACTTATGAGTACTGGAGATGATAAAAAAAAATTGTTTTGTCTTGGGTCAAATACTACAACTGTTATAATAAGAGAATCAGTTTAGTATCAAATTAATAGTTATTAATCATTCTATATTAGCATATGAAAATCAATAACCCATCTCTCATCTATCCATTTCTACTCAAACTCATACTGCATTCTCTTCCCTACCTCTTTACTTTTTAAAAAATCTCAGTTCACAAAAATGACTGAGGAAATGTTGACATGCTTGTCTTCTCAGATGATTTTTTTGGGAGGAGGGGTAGTATTCTGACTAGCACAGAGAGCTTTCTGTTGTCAAACATCACATTAGATAGCTTAGTCTTGATTTTAAACCTCTTTAAATCACTTTATATTGACTTTTTAGAAAGGTGTCAGTCTCAAAATTGTTTTCCTAAATATAGGCTAGTTTTCTGATTGTTCTCCCATTTGTCAAAGTCTATGCTAAAGCATCAGCAGAAACAGATGGGATCACCAGGAAAAGGTCATTAAAGCTTCAGATAATAATCTAAACTTCCTCCTCCTTTTATTGTTTTAATAATAAATACTCTATAAAATCAAAAATGCAATATTTTTAATTGAAATGGTTTGTACAACTAGATGGCAAAATATATGTAGTAAATAAGTGTACTAGAACTATTTTTTTTGGGTAATGGACAGGTGTCAGTGAAGCAGTACCTTGGAATCCCTTTTCTCTTTGGATTTTTAAGAAACCCCAGAGTATTTTAAAGAGGAATGTCCAGTAGAATTGTAGCTTATATTGCCTCTCCAAAGGTGATGCAACACTTGTGTAGCCAGATTAACATTTTTCATTAATACATCCACCGGCCAACTGTCCTGAGCACCACATTTTCACATCTGTAGTAGCTGATCCTTCAAATGGAAAGATCGAGAAAACAGTTTGGTTTATTTCCTTTTAGAAGTTACTTGATTCCACGATGTAAAAGGAAAACTAGTTCTCTCTGACTCCTCTCTGTATTCATGTTTTATGCTATTTTTCATTGTCCCCTGCTGTATGTATAGTCTCCAGTGGGAAGTCTCCAGGTAACACCACAGAGGGTGATGTGTCTGGTCACACTTTGAGCAGAGCACAGTCTCTGGGATGTGGGTGTTGGTGGGGAGGTTTCAGCATATGTAGAGAACTTTGTGAAGTCCAGAGACACTAACTTATCCAAATGAAAAATGTCCATAGTAATTTGATGTTTATGGCACCTTTTTCACCCTGATGACATTGCAGATTACAAATAGAGAATAAATTGCTGCACCTACAGTGACACATGATGTGCTTCAGGGCTGTAAACATCAGCTGTTGAGTAAGGGAGCATGAAGGGAATAACACCATGTCTAATTAACACAGGAAGGGGCATTCAGTTAGTCAGAATGTAATTTGAAGCTGTTTTAATTTTGTTTCTGTTAAGTTAAAAAATGTGCTGTCTGTAGAAGCAAGATCATAGCAGATAAAATAGTGATGATGGATTGCTTACATTACTGAAAATATTTCTATGGTTATCTTTAAACAGATTTTATCAGAAAAAGTCATATTTAATTCTCTGTTCAATAATATTTGCCTGTACAGTCTGATCCTGATGATTTTAAAACCTAATAAGGTAAACATTCTTCCTTGAGGTCTAGGAATGTTCTTTTTCTCTAATTCTAAATTAGTTTCTCCCACTCCACTCCATCTCAGGAATCTTTTACATGAGCAGAGCCCTGATTTTCTTGGAGACCACTGATTTTAAGGCTCTTTCAGTTATTTGTCTTCTTGGTTTTTGTTTTCTTCGTAGGTTTTTGTAAGTCTGTCAGCTGAGGCTAAGACACTTACTGAGGACTTTGAGATAAATGATTAATTATTAACCATTTGATTCTTTTTTTACTCATTGTCTCCTAGAATGCCATTGATCAGCAAGAATATAGTGTTTATTAAAATTCACTAATATTGCTTATACCACAAGGGCAATAATGTGTTAAGCTGATCATACTGGCTACAATGTCTTGACTAAATAGTGATTTGTATATTACTTTATAGTTTTATCCAAGTATTTGATGACTGAGAGGCTTTAATCACAAGCAGGTCATAAAGCATTCTCCTTTTCTCTGTTATAAATGTCCTTGTCATACTTTTCTTACAAGTTTCCTGGCATAAACATAATGTTAAAAATAAACCTGGCTCTTGGTGGACATTCTAACAATTTTTAATCGATGTTTCGGTGCCCATTCTGGGGATCAAGCAAGTTGTAATACTACAGAAGACTGTGCATATCAGAAAACAGCTCTTGAATCTCACTGTTTTTCTGAGACTCAGAGGGCACAGAGAGGTGTAAAACTGGAGTATTCATGGTGATCTCTGACACTCAGTAAACACCTACAGTATTTAGGACTGGCTGCTATTTTTGGACTTTCTTAGCTATGATGATTGTAGCTGAAGAACAGGAGTGTCTGAAACACTACTGTACGTCCCTAAAAAAACCAGCTTTCTACCCAGAGGCAGATGACCATAGCTATAGTGGGAATACAAGGTAGTAAAGACTTACAAGGAGTCCCAAGTCTGAAGTTGCCCCTTGAGTGATATTGGAGGGAAAAAGAAAATGTTTTTCTTTCTGCATGTTGGTTTTGATCCTTCTTCTTTTATCAAAAGTTAAGCAGCAATGCTTGGGGTGAGGATGGTCTGGGATATGCTGTCCCTCAAATTTAGAGCAGCAAGACATTTGGATGACTTCCATGTGCTTTTCTGTTGACTTAGTACTTTCTTTAAGGAAGATCTTGAAAGTCTAAATAGTCAAGCTTTGCTTCAGTTTGCAATGACTATTTACCAATTCTTTTTACCTCTAAAGCATTTAACCAATTGTCTGCTACAAACAGTAGTGGTGAATTCTGGCTGTGTGTCACACCATGGGTAAGAGGGAGTGCAGTCCCTGTGCCTCTCATGTGATCTGATTCTGACAGCATTGTTCAGGAAAATGGATGTCCAGATAATGTAGCAGACTTTCTATAAATTCCTCAATTTGGTATTATTCTGAAAACAAATCTGTGTTCTGAGAAGACAACTAGTGGCATCAATAGTGTGATGGCTTCTTTAGCATTGTTTGCCAGTGCATGGGTATTTAATAATAGATTTCTCCCTTTGAAACATGGATGTTTTCTCTGGTTAAGCTCCTAACTGTGCTCAGAAGCAGAGGCAGAAGGCTTACAAGCATTCATGCTCCCTATAAGCTAATTTTTTCAACTTTGTTCAAGATTGCGTGGGGATGTTGGACAAGATAACCAACCCACTGTGGTCCCTTCTACCCTGATCAATTCTGTGATTCCATCTAATCTGCAAAATTATAGTTCCTTTCCATGGAAAGGAGTGTTTGGAGGAGGTGCCAGTGTTTGTTAATTTTACCCTGATATGGAGTCAGTATATGACTGGAGTGCTGCCATAGGGAACCTAAAATATGCTCCAGTCTGATGAAGCAGAGGAGGCCCCAATAACACAGAAGTGTTCTAATGTGTTCCCACTATGAATGTCATGGACATAAGATAAATTATTTTTGTTGTTTACTACCTGTGATACCTCCTAAAGCTCTTTGTGGAGATGCAACAAAAGTTCTTGAAGGAAATTTATAATTTCTTAGAGAACTAAGAGATTATAGCAACCTGGACGTACAAAGAATTTTATCTCTTTGCGCCTTTAAGACTATAACCTCCATATATGAAATTGTTTAAGGATAGTATTTTTCTATTGTTGATTTTTTCCAGGACTTTTCAGAACTGTCACTGTCTGCTCATATGGTTGTCAGGAAAAGAATTATTTGGTGCCATGTTCCCAATATTCAACTGAACTGCTGTTAGGGTTCTTTGACTTTCTGTTTGCTTGACTTGCTTCAGTATTTTAATTTGGTATTGATATGATCCAACTAATTTCAAGGGCTTCTAGCTGCTTGACAGGGCTGGTTTTGCAAATGAACCAGAGAATATTTTGGTGATTGATTTTACTTACGTGTGGATCATAGGTTAGATAAATAAGTGCATCTCTGGAGAATTAAGGTGGCAACACACATTCTTGGAGCATATTCTTTTATTCTGAAAGGCTACAATATTTTCTGTATGTATTAGAATATTTGATCAATGCTTACAGATCTATAGAACACAAGAATTCAAATTAACTCATCCTGTTATTCTACTTTACTGTATTTTCTATGAAATCTGTGAAGAATTTATGCCAGGAAACAATATGCTGAGTTTTTATATTCCAGGAATTCTATTTTATTGTAATTTGATTATTATGTTTTTGTTTGTTATGGGATTTTTTTTTTTTTTTTGTTCTTGTTTCTTGGTGGTGGTGGTTTGGGAATTGGATTTTTTTCACTAGGTAGAAGTTTTACTGCAAATTGGGGACTTCAAACTGTAATTGCTTTCTACCACCACACATATATGTGCAGATATTTCTACTCTAATTCTGGGGAAAGGTGTCTATTTTTATATTTTTAACCTTAACAGAATTATACAACAGTCTCAATGAAATTATGCGGTCATGATTTTGTGGGTGTATTTTTGTCTGCAGGGAACATAATGATCTGCCACAAGATGGAGTATTAACTCTGGATTTTACATATTCTTATATACCTTTTAGTAACTGGAGACACAGCTCATGTATCTGAAATGTGAAAGTGACAAGGCACAACCTAAACTATTTACTTCTATGCTTAACTAGTTAGTGCTTAACTAGTGCTTAACTAGTTAGGCAACATGGGTGACTAGGGAGTGAAGTTAACCAGAGGCGATATTGCTTTATATTGGAATCTTTTATTTATTTGTTCTATTTATTTTATGGCTAGTTTTAAGCAAAAATGGGTAGCTGAAAATATCTTTATTCATCCCTTATGGACTCCAATGCAGAGCAGAACACTTCAGAACAGCAATTAGAGAGCCGAGGCTCTAGTACAGTTCATGTTTTTAGCTGTGTTGACTTCAGAGGCTCCATAGGAAAGTCAGCAGGAAGGATGACTCCTCAAACTGGTTCTTCTCAGCAAAAGCCTGCTGAACCCCTCATTCTCCTAGATCTGCATGTTGTACCATTGCTGCAGATGATTCCATGGCTTTTGGTCTGTTTCTCCTTTGCAGTGTGAATGTGTTGGTTTTGCAAAGCATCTTTCTAGAGTCTGACACCTCCCAGCTCCCTCACTGGGGCTCGCATTGAGCTGCATCCCACAGTGCTGCTCTGGCTGCCCACCTCTGCCAGCAGCAAAGAAAAATGATAATGGTACACTAAGGCAGACTTCAGCTGTCACAAAGTCTCTTTCAACTAGGAATGGAAGCAGATGAGGAGAAGCGACCATGGGAACATACAGAGCTGTCTGGGACTCCGCAGGTAGCAGCTGAAGCTCCCTACATCTGTAGGTCCTTGGCTCTTTGAAGATTTCACTTTGCTGCTCCCAGCCTCTGATGTCAAAAGAGTGGATCAGAGGCCACACAAGAGAAACTAAGACAAATTTGCAATTTTCTCTTCTGACGGTCATTTCTATATTAGAACAAAGGGCACAGGCCACAGACTGTTCATGGTATGACTGGCATTCAATGACAAACCTTTAGCTGACAACTCAGTCTATATCAATGTGTGCCTGATGTAAACTGAGTCTTTATAAATGGACTATAAGGTCTATAATGCCAAACATTCACCACCTCCCTTTCTCACCATCTCGCCAGCAGTGGTGTGCAATAGTTTTGAGAGCAATGGTTGGAGGCTTTGCCTTTTACTCTGCATTGCTCTTGATGGGAAAAGGGCTCTTAGAGAGACCTGCTGCTTGTCCCCATGGCCCTCCACCAATACTGACTGAGTGCTAGTTTTCCTAGGAATCACTCATGTTCACAAGGCTTCTTCTGCCACAAATTAGTAGGAACTTATCCTGGGTGAAGTTCAGCCCTGTAGGATGGATCTGGTGAGATTTGTATAATCCTTTTCCAAGGGCAAATGCTTAAGCTACACATTAAAAGTCAAATTTTGTAAGAGAGCATTGACTGAAGTGGAGGTAAAGGGAATAACAGAGAAAAAATTCCCTGGTATGGTGTTCTAGTAGCCCCATCTGATCACCTTCAGTATGCAAACAGAGTTTTCATTCACTTCTGTTATTTTACATTAACTTAAAACTTTTTTTTCCATAACATGTGCAGGGTTTTTTTTTTTTTTTTTTTTTTTTTTTGTTTTTTTTTTTTTTTTTTTAGTGCAGGCTTTCCCTTGCTGTCACTGTTTTTCTATGTTGCTAGCAAACAACTGTATTCAAGACTGCAGTAGTTTGGTCTCTTTGATGATTAATATATTACAGAATCTTTCATGGCTTTTGATATGGAAAACATAGAAATTCATTACATTTATCATCCAGCTTTGTTCTAGGGGTTCTCCTTAGTAAATCATCAACATACCTGAGATGTCTCACAGGTATATGAGGTATATACCTGCCATTACATAAAACTCAGATGTGATTTCTATGTAGCTCATCCATAAAACATAAACAGTTCAACATTATAATGTAAAGATGGAAGCAGCTCATGTGTTTATTTTGTTTTCTTGTTTATTCTAGTAGCACAGATGCAAATCTTGTAAAGTGTCAGAAGAATTGTTAGATGAACACTATATTACTCAGAGATTTCCACTCCATGTAATTTCAATTTTAAAAGTGCTGAGTGAGATGTAGTGCAATAATTAAAACCACATAATTTGTAATTATGGAAAAGCTGATAAATCTAGCACAGTAGCATTAGCCTCATAAAACTTGTCTGTTCTGTTCATATTTTTTTTTTTCCTGTGACATCACATCTTCATGTTTTCCATGTTCCAGTGTTTTCTGGAATCTAAAAAGGAACAAGTCAGATAATTCCACCTCTGAAGCATAGACATCATTGCTTTTTCCAAATTGGATAAAAGCTTGTCACAGAAGTTAGCAGTTTCCTTTGGCTGGGGTTGTGCTCGACATAATTTTTATGTCTATTTTTCATCTCAGTAGTCACAGCTTGAGACCTGAGTCTCTTTTTTTAATTATTGTATAGAAAAAAAATCATGGAAGATGATAGAAAATGGTTTCAACTTTGTGCTACAGTATAAAATTGTGCTAGGATTCAATGCCTTAAGTTGCACAACAATTTTTTCAAAGAACTGGACACAATTTGGATGGCTTTCAAAGCTTTGGGGCACCCAGGATGCACATTAGTTTCAATTAAAACTCTAGGTCCTCATCAGTTTGTTTGATTGTGCTTTTGAAAGCTGATTCAGGCTTTCATAACTCTCATACTCTAGTTTTGACTTCTTTTGTTGTCTGTGGGGAAAGGTTTCCTACAAATGGCCCGTGGAATTTACAAAGCATTAGGAAGCAAAATTCCACTTCTGGTCTTTTTGTTTGTTTGTTTTTTGTTTGTTTGTTTGTTTTGCTTTTTTGTTTATTGGGGTTTTTTTGTGGGTTTGTTTTTTGTTTGTTTGTTTGGTTGGTTTGTTTTGGTTTTTTGTGGGTTTTTTGTTTGTTTTGGTTTGGTTTTTGGGGGGTTTTTTTGTTTGGTTTTTGTTTTGTTTTGTTTTTGGTTTTTGGTTTTTTTGTCCTGCAAATTGCAAATTTAATTTGAGGTACAGCACCAGTAGGAAAACTGAAAACAATAGAACAATCCATCTGGTACAGATGAACATCTGCATCTTTTAGTTCCAGAAGTGGGATACATGATTTCTTTCTGCTGTGCATGTGATTCCTTCTGATACCATGAGGAATGATATTGAAAAAAATATACATGAGAGCTTTTTTTTGTTGTTTATAATATATAAGCTGTATATATTGAACAGTCCCAAATTATAAACGAGACGCTGTATTATTATGTTTCGTGATTAGACTGAGATAAGTGAGGAATGTATTCTCTTCCTTCATAAAACTTGTGTGTCAGCTAGTAGGACTAAAAGGTCTAGTTTTAGGGGAGAGCTGAATGTAGAATTTCTGTTTCCCTCTAAGATATTGAAGGATACTGTATAAGTCTTGAGAATTGGAAACTCTAATTGCATTCAGTGCATTTTATAAAAACAAAATTAATTTCAGTGAATACAGTAATAGTGTGTAAAAACTAGAAACTGTCCCACCCCCCCTTTTTTTTAAAGATCCAATATTAAGCCACAATGACAATATTTTAACTAACATATTATTTTTATTATCTATTTAATGGGCTTCCTTTAAAGTTGTAAATGAACACTTGCTAATGTGCAGTACAGATTGATGAACTCCAAAAGCTTTGAGCTTTTTTTTGATGAAAAGCCACAGAGTTTGTTTCTGTAGCATCCCTGCCTGTGTCAACTAGCAAAAGCAAATTTAATGAAGAGAAGTTTGATGTATGACTTGGAAGAGGAACAAAAGTATCCCCATCTAGAACTAATTAGTTATGGCTCCTGCAATACCTGCTCTGCCCACAGTCCTCAGGGGAAAGAATGATCATAAAATGCACATATAGAGAGGTAGTGTGCACACATGATGTGCCAGCAATCTTCTATAGCTTCTGTTGAAAAATCCATATATTATAAAAATCCATATATTAACTGCCAGGCTATAAAACAAAGCAATCAATGATCAAAAGGAGCATGTCATAGTAATATGCAAAGTGGCTCCTGTCTGAAAAAACAGCTCAAAAAATTGGGCAAAAGGATTCAGCAATAGTAGATTTGTTTGTTGAAATTTTTGGAACACCATTTAGCACCAGATATAGTTTGAACCCAACAAGTCGAGACACTATTTCCATTTCTGCAGTGAAAGGATTTTTCAGCAAAGAATTAGAAACAATGCACTAAGTCAAGTGGAAATTTTATATTATAACTCTTGCATGCTTCCAAATGCTGATATCTCCTTATTCAAAGGATTAGTATTTCCAAATATTTTTTTTGTCAGAGTGATAGAGGGTTATTTGATTGATTGCTTACAGGCTAATCTTGGGAACTGTAAATAACAGCTTTTTAAAAACAGAACAAATCTATCTTAGAGCTTTGAAAAGCAGTTTAGGAAAATGCTCATTCTCATATCAATGTCTCTTTCAGTTTTATACATTGATTTTTTTTCTTAATTTACATGTCTCAAACAAAATTTTTACTTAGGTAAGGAACGTA
This sequence comes from Motacilla alba alba, assembly GCF_015832195.1. Lineage (NCBI taxonomy): Eukaryota > Metazoa > Chordata > Aves > Passeriformes > Motacillidae > Motacilla > Motacilla alba. The sequence continues at coordinate 19,436,467 of NC_052017.1, read as the reverse complement.
TACCTGTCCAAAATAGATTGACAGTATTTTCCTTTTTATTCAGTCTGTTCTTCTATGCATATGGAACAAAAATCTATACTCCACTATCTATGTTGTTCTGCTGAGAAATTTGCTGAAAGTTCAGTAGCTTTGATTTTTTTCTGCCTGTAGAGCCAATCCCTCTTTCATGCACTCTACCTCTGACAGTCTTGACAGTTGTAAACTTCAGCATTTTGCAGCCTTTACAGACACGTACCATACTTTGGCATATTTTGCTATGTCAAGGACATCCACACTAAGGAAATTTTGCAGTAGAAGTGTACTCAGTTTGAACATTTTAGCTTTCAAGAGACATTTGATGATCCTTTCATTCCAATGTCAACGTAAGTGAGCTTGAAACTCCATTAGTCCAAGAGAAATCAAGTAAAAAATTCAGACTTTTTCTGCTTCTTGGTATGAAGATATAAACTACTGAAGGTTTGCTCTAAGATAAGCTCGGCATAATTTACTGGGAATTAATTAAGTTGTATCTGCAAGAAATATCCACCTGACAGTTGCAGAGTAGAAAATCAGTACAATGTCTACAAAGAGCTATTAAGATTTTTCTAAAACTGGATATTGAGGTCATTTTTGCCAAATGAAAGATGCGTTGAATAACAAGATAATTTTTCAAAGGACATAAAACTTGGCTAGGTGTGCAACTTGATATGATAGAAGGATAATTGGACTCACCAGTACTTGAATAAAGAACTTAATAGACTTAATTCAGAAAGATTATAATTAGCACTATACAAATCTCAGTGTATTCATTAGTTGTTATGATAGACTGATCAAAGTATCAGGCACCTACTGCTGAAACCACCTCCATGAACCTCATAGGAGAACTGGAAAACTTTCAAAGAATAAATGTAGAAAGAATTTATGCAATTTTAACCTGTTATGACAATCATGCACAGAGCAAAACCACTCCTCTCTGAGCTCTTCCTGTGGAGGAAACCTTAATTTGCATTTTCTGCAGTATTAATATAAGATACTCTGAGACCTTCACCATAAACTATGTAGAGAAGGTGTCAAAGCTAACCCAAACAGCTTCTTTGAATTTTCCCTCTTTCATTCTCAGATGGCTTTCAGTTTGAGAAATTTTGGCTGCTGTACTCCTGACGTAAATGGGAATTAATACTATTCCCTAATTACTTCTGCTAAATACTTTTGGGGAAAATCATACCCTTAGCAATATGACACCTCAAAAATCTACTATGTGACCTAATATTCCAACCTTCCCTGGCCTTTCATCAGCCATTTTTTGCCTTGTTCTACTTATCTATATTTTCTGGACTCTCCTAGATTCACTGACTTTTTGGTTATATGGCTCCAGACTCACAGCTGAGGCTGAATTTTGTCGTCTATCTGAAACTATCAATTCACAATGCTCCATCCTTCAACTGAGAATGATAATTCTATAATGAATTGTGTGGTTCAATCAATTATGTTTAAAAGATGTGCAGATTTTTCTTCTAGACTGTTAAGTCATATTATTGAGCTTGTAGTTTCAATTTGACCATATCGTTTTGTTCAGCATTCCTTGTTTATTTTCCCACTTTTTGCAGATAGCTTCCTGTGTTCAATTTTGAACGCTTTTTTGATGTGGAAAGTGGAATCGTTGAACTGCAGGTATCTGCATTCAGTGGCTCTTTGGCAGCTCTGTTCCTTGTCATGTGTATAAGATTAGTGCTAATGAAGAAAAAAAAAACAAACAAACAACAAAAACCTCCCTGGGGCACCTGCTGCCTCTAAAACAGGATTTGGTCTCAGCTATCTTCCATGTTAGCATTGTTAGATGTCATCCAAAGAAAGAAGTCCACCGGGACTGCAAAAATTACTATTGAGATGAGTCCAAGAACTGAAAGCAAACTAGGAAACTGTAAGGTTCATTTTGTACAGATTGCTATAGATCACACAGATCATATAGCCCTACACTGAAGCAGGATGAAAGAATGCTGAGTGATTACATTTTACAAGGAAAAATAATCTGGTATTTCTCATTAAAAAGTCACTCCTTGAAACTGCATCATAAAGTCTGACTGCACTTCTTAACATTACTGTGTGTGCAATTGTGTGTATGCAAATAAAATCAGTGTGAACGTACATGTTATGTCTCTGAGGTTGTAAATCGATTTGTATGAGATTCTACTACTATTTTAGTCACATCCTCATGGGACTAAAAGCAGATGACTCAATTTCTGACTTGTTAGGCATATCCTATCTCGTCAGTTTTCCCATCTGTACAAAAATAATTATTTCCATGGTTAAAAAAATAGAACAGAGTACTACAGTAATATGTAGTATTTCTATTTATTAAATATAATTCTGTATTTACCAGCAGCCTTTCTCAGAAGGTTTTTTTTGCAGCATATTGTGACTGTTGGTAACATACACTCTATTATCCAGACCTGGCCTTTTTCTAATTCAGGTCATGTTTTCCTTAACTGCATTTTCTCTCATTAATAGTCTGGATTTTAAGACCTGTAGCAGCAGGAATAAGTCACTCCACTAATACCAGTATGTCAGAATTTATAAGAGCTTTGTTCAAACTATTCATAAATGACAATAATGACATAAAGTCTCCTTGAATGTAGAAGTGCTTAGATGGAGCTAATGTCTTTTCTGAAACCCCACATTCACTTGTGAAACCTCCTTTGCAATCATATTTAATCTTTTGTTCAGCAAAGAAGCCTGTGGTGTCCTTCCCATCCCAATGACCTCAAAAAGCCAAAGTCACACCGGCGCGCATGCATGAAAGACCACATTACCTGAAACTCATTAAAGTGAACAGCTCAAACACAATGTGAACCTCTCTCCACCCAGTCGTTCCACCAGCTGGCATTTTTAGTAAATGTACTTTAAAGTTTTCAGTTTTCTTTTATTTCCTTTTTAACAATATATGAATTTCATTGGATAAAAGTACACATACACACACAGATAAACTACTTCCATTACTTACCCAATGACATAGACGAAAAATGAAGTTTTACCGTATCAGAATCTTCCTGACTTAATCAAGGGGCGCCCATTCAAGTGTGTCTTTAATGCTAATTTAGCAACAAAAAAATTTGTTAATATTTGGGTAATTATAAGTGTTTCAGCATAATTTATTAATCTCAAATAATAATTATAATTTAGATACAAATATTTAACCCCAAAACTCCCCTAGACATATTATAAAACTACATATAGGCAAGAGCTCTTTCATGCATGCATTGGATGAGCAGTGAAGTCACCATATGACTATGATTGATGTGAAGGTGTATTTTGGTTCAGTCATTCTTTCAAGTTACCAAGAATCCCTGACTCCTTCAGAAACAGGCCTGGATATACTGAGCCTGGTACAAACTGCTGACCTGGAGACAAGTCCCTTGGCACATGATGTTCTGGCTTTCATGGTTTCTGATGTTATAATTTCCCAACAGTAACTTGAAGTATTTCTAATAATCCCACTGCATTTATAGTTTTTAATGGGCTGCCGTGGTATAAACTACTTTGCTTCCTGCATTAGCACAGAAACTCTAGACTTGTTTAAGACTGAATTTGGGAATAGCTGCTGAGATGCAAAGAAAATTGTTTGAGAGAAATTAAGTTAATGAAGTTAAAGATATCAATTCTCTTGTAATTTTTTTTTTTTATTTTAAAAGTTTTATATTGGTCTTCACTGCTGTATTTACTTCATTTTGTGTGTGTGTGTGTAGGACTGGTTCCATTTTCAGTGTTACCCTGCTTGTAATTAATTAAGTGTTTCAAAAGCTTACATCTCTGGAAGGAATTATTTTTCAATTAGAAAAGTAATTATTTCTGAGAACTAGGAAGAAAAAAGGAAATTGACTGATAGGAAGTGACAAGAACCTAAAAATCTCTATAAAAGTGATAAAATTTCTTAGCTCTTTATCAGTTGTAAGTGGTACTTTTCTCAAAGTCCACAGAGCCATGCCAAATATGCAACCACAAATTCACCAGATCAGAAGGCCAAAATTAAATAGCTATTTAATGAAAACATAAATTATTTGGTAGCATCTTGTTCCAAAGACAGATTTTATTGCTGAAGGAAGAGCAGCTTGTTTATTTGAAACTGTTACATTGCAAAGAAAAGCAATATTTTTCTCTGTGTAATAGCCGCATGCTCTTCTCTCAATTCAATTTTTTTTCCCTCCCTGAAAAAACAGTTAGCACATTGCTATGGAAACACAAAGGAAGAATTTTTCTTAACAGAGTAATTGAAAAATCAATTTAATTAAAGCAATCCAAAAGGATGATTGCATATTAATTTGAGGAATAGGCATAGGAGTTAGCCCAACATGCATCTATTTGACCATGATAATTACTCATCATGTAGTTTACAGACAGGACAAGTCACAAGTTAATTCTGCTTAAATCTCAGCTAAACAGAATTAAAGTAAATGGCATTGCTTCATTTTGCTACAGGTTTGGGGTGGACAGGGTGCCACAGCCTAGTTTTCTACTTGTGACCTCTTAAACAATGTCAATTTCACCAGGCTTCTGAGTCATATTTTAAACTAAACTTAAATGCACACTTGGACTTAAAATAGATTCCTTAATGGCATTTGTACTGCTTTAAGCTAATGGGGGCTTAACCAAATTAAAATGAAAGCTTTATAAGAAGACCTAGATAAGCCATGTAGAACAAGGGTAAGCTCAGTCCTCTGGGGTGTGCAATGTTTCCAATTCTAGTGATACACAATTTCAAGGGGAAATGCTGCACATACTTCAGGTTTCAGAAGAGTGGTAGAGACCTCCATGAACTTAATGGAGCCTAAAATTAATTTAGTGAGACAGTTCTTTAACTTGAGACTTGGTGGTTCCATTGAAGAACACCATTTGGCTATAAAAGCAGGATTTACAGACACCAGCTCTTACATTAACAATTATTTTATTTGTTAACATGCAAATGTATTTCAAGTGTTCTGAGTGTCCCTGCAATGACATTAATATATATTTTTAATACCTTTTAGCATAGTGATATATTGGAAAAAAACCCAAAACTTGTATCTTTTGCTTTTTTAGCAGCTACATGTTAGTGTTGTAGGAAATGAGCATCCTGATTCTATGAAATGAAGAGGAAATTTCCTTTCAAAATACCCAGAGCGATAAATACTTTTTGCTAGTTGAGATAACAACAAACTTTGAGGCATGAAATTGGGGATTACTAAAATGGGAAGTTAACCATCATCAATTTAATCAGAGGCAGCCATTTCATGAGTGAGCAACCATTGCTGATCATAACTTGAAAATGTTGCTCTGGGTTTATATGGCAAGGTTTTGGTGTCAGCAGGGCTACAGAAGCGGCTTCTGTGAGAAGACACCAGGAGCTTCTCCCATGTCAGATGGAGCCAGTGCCAGCTGTCTGCAAGAGGGATCTACAACTGGCCAAAGCCGAGCCCACTGGTGACGTTGGTGTGACAGCATCTTTAAGAAGGGGTTTAGGAGTGCTGCACAAGAGCACTTGAGGAAGAGGAGTGAAAAATGAGAACAAGAACCGTGCAGACACCAAGCTCAGTGATGTAGGAGGGGGCTGGAGGTGCTCCAGGTGCTCCAGAGCAGAGATTTCCTTGTAATCTGTGGCTAAGATGTGGTAAGATCTGCCCCCTGCAGTCCATGGAAGGCCATTTTGGAGCAGAGGTCCAACTGCAGGCCATGGAGGATCCCATACTGAATAAGCTGGATGCCTGAAGGGGGCTGTTCCTCCATGGAGAGCTCATGCCAGGGCAGGATCCTGGCAGGACCTGTGCCCTTGTGGAGAGAGGAGTCCATGCTGGAGAAAGTTTGCTGGTAGGACTTGTGACCCTAAGGGGAATTTGTGCTGGAACAGCCTGGTTCTGAGGGACAGGACCTTGTGAAGGGGCCCCCACTGCAGCAGTTTGTGAAGAACCACAGCCTGTGGGAATGACCCATGTTGGGAAAGTTCATGAAGGACTGTATTCAATGGGAGGGACTCCATTCTGGAGCAGGATGAAATGTAGAGACCACAGTATACTCACATGAGACTTTTGTCATATTTTCCTCCTCCTAGCCTATTGAGAAGCAGGAGTGATAGAGCAGATTGGTGTGCACCTGGCACCTAGGCAAGATCAACCCATTACAAAAGTAATTGTCAATTTGCTATCCACAAAGGAGTTAGAGTACAGTTGTAACAGGATAAGTATTCACACCAACCTTTATTAAAAAAGGTCTCCAATGGTCTTTAAGTGGTTAAAGTGAATTTGTTGTGCAGCCTCAGAATTTACTAAGGTCAATTAATTCTCAGTTGCAAAGACTATGACTAGAGAGTGTTTGCACAGGCAGTAAGAGAGGTATTCAGAAGGGCCATGCCCAGGGGTGAGGGGTCAGATGTGCCTTTTTGCCTCACTGAACACTATAAAGACACAGACATGCTTAAGAAGATTTGTCTGAAACTAGTTAATTTACCTCATTCTCATTTTCTCATTGACCGAGTCCATTTTTCATTATGTTTAATCAAATCAACAAGAACCTGGTAATTTATTTCTTAATTAATATAGCCTTATTTTTAATATTGATGAACATTCTATTTAGGAAATTCAATCATTGATGCCTAAAAGAAACCTCCAGTGACTGCAGAAAATAACATTTTTTTCCTCACCCAGTAAATGCCTTGTAACATTTATAACTTCTGTTCTACAAAATTTTATACTAAATAATCCTTACAATCCATTTTGTACATAAAACCTATGGAATAATAAATATACTTGTCTGAACCTGGAAAATAAACTTTTAATATAACCTCATACATTCTTTTCAGCAATCTTAACAGTATTTTTATCTTTTAAAATATGTTCTTGTGTGTGTCATCCAACTATTGCTTCATACACAGTCACTACAATCTTTATTTATGTTCCTGCACACATAAGTAGAGGGGGTTGTGTGTCTGTTTATTGGTTAAAAAGGTAACATATTAAAAAAATGAGAAGTGGAAAAGGAAATATCTGAACACAAAGAAAACTCACTTGTGAACCAAAACCAGCAGCCGAGCAGAGGGCTGGATTAAATGGGCTTCTTGTAAGTGGCTCCAGGTGCCATTTCACAGTCCCTCTGCTCCACTTCCCTCTTCCACTCCTCAGAGGTTTTCCTTGGGCAGTAAACTCTGAGTCCATGGCCTCCAGCATTGTTTGGTGGACTTTCAGCACCCATCTCTGGATGCTGGATGATGGAAACAGGGAAATGTCTGTGCTTGGCCCTACAGCTCCGGACTTGAAAATATCACTTAGATTTCAGGGGGTGGTATCTTGGAGAAAAGCAAGCAAATTTACTTCCAACAGGTTTAGTAATGTGCCAGTAATATTACTGTAGTTGAATAGATATTAATAATGAGTCGTTTCCAGCTTTTTCTTCAAAAAGAGGAATTTACATTGGCAGTGATTCATTCTGAATTTACCCTTTGTGCTTACAGTTGATCAAAAACAATAAATTACCCTCCCTTTCCTGTGCTGTGTTCCTCCTGCTGTCATCTCCAGTTTCTGCATGGAAACTGATGTTCCTGCATGATTGTGCAAACTAGTGTAAGAAATTCCTTAAGCTTAAACTTTCTTGCGGATGTGGCTGCATTTTCACTGCCTGGGGTCCCCAGACATGAAGATCAGTATCAGCTACTGCCTCCAGGGCAACTACTGCCTCATGCATCTCTTTTTTTTTTCCCCTTGGCAACATAACAGCCATTAATAATTTATTACAAAAGAAATACCTCAGAAAAGTACTTCCCAGTGGTAAGAGACAGATCCCTCAACTACTAATTCAGTGCTGTATTTATTATTCCATACTCAAAATTTCTGAGTACAGAACAGCTTGGTGTATCACCATCATGACACAGAATGGAGGAGTTCCCATTCTGCCTCAGCCTGCAGGTCTGTAACAGGTCTCATTTATGCCTTTAGCAACCTTCAGTTGTTTCCAGCCACAGCTCATTATGGTTCATTGTGCTGATGCAGTTACTGAGTACCAACCATATTTCGTTTTCTAACCTTCAAACAAAATGGGGCAGAAACATTAATCAAAGCTCCCGAGTAATCAGCAGGTAAGTTTCCAGTCAAAGAAAAAAAATCTATCCTTTTACATCATTGTAAGTGGCTCATAATTTACGTCAAGGGAGAAGCAATAGGAGCATCAGGCAGCAATTTCCTTCTAGTGGCCCATGCAAAGGGAAGACACATTATTTGTTTAGTGGTCCAGTGACAGGTGCTGGTGCCTCACTTGCCATCCCTAAAAAAGGCAACAAACCAAAAAGGAATTGTGAAGAGCTAAAAAACATGAAACAGCGTTTTTAGGTCTTCAGTATTATTTTATGCTTTTTAATTTCTGGAATCAATGCTATTAGATTATTAATTTATATTCTGGTTCACTACGAAAAAAAAATTCAATCTCTTTTTTTTTTGTTTTGTTTTGTTTTTTTTTTGTTTTCTTAATCCTTCACTTTTTAGCTGTACTGCTGAAGCAGTCTGCCAAGGCAACTTTTAACATTTTTTATTTTACCTGTAAAGGCCAGGTTTGCAAGCACAAAAGTAAAATATTTTTCCACATCAGCTGTCCACATCATTCTTGCAGATGCATGTATTGTTTTAGACTGCTCTTTCAAATTGGATTCTCTAGGCATTTTAATTTAATTCTGTAGACCTATACTTGTTGGTAGTTTTCTGTAGTACCATTTTTTTCAGCATCACTATTACTTAAAGAAGGAATCCAGGAAGGGCTTTGCAAACTATTGTTTTCTTTTAAGATCTTGGTTGTCAAAGAAACAGAACTAAAGAAAAAATGCATGTTTATATGAATGGAGATCTGTGTTAGCTAAACAAAGAAGGTTGTTTTAAAACAGTATTCATTTTGCTTCCAGCATCCAGAACAGACTTGTTAAAATGTTTGTGAAAGTTAAAAATTTGCATTTTTCTGAAGCAAATCAGATCCCCAGGTACCTTGAGTTCTGAATCTGAACAAGTCCTTTCTTCTCTTGAAAAAAAAAATCTTTAAATCCCTGCTCAGACAGACAGTGATGTGAAGGAATATATATTTTTTTCTTGCTCATTTTGATCAGACATTCTTCCTATTGACTGAAGTGCCATTTCCAATGAAAAGTTGGGTGCCTGACCAATCAAAGTTTTACAAAGGAAAAATGTTCTCATAGTAAATTGTTTCTGAGTCATTATTCTTGCTTGTCATCTGGATTGAGAGACAGATTCTTTGCCATTTTTTACTTTCAGCCTTGGTGACAGGAAGACAGAGGTCTTCAGCTGTAATACACTTGCTTGTATGACCTCTGAGCAGCAGAATTTCTGTGACAGCTGCACTTAGCTTTGGTGAAAGACCTAAGCCTGGAGAAGTGACATGTCTAGTGAGAGGCAGACCTCAATCCTCTCACATGTACCTGCTCCAATGAACGCATAGTTAGAGAGGTAAGTTTCCTGACTTCTTCCCTACTTCCTTCTTTGTTCTTCTTCATGCCAGAGTTATGCTGAAATAGGAACTTTAGCCCTTGGGGTGTAATAGCACTGATTTATCTTTTTAAACTTGAGAGAGAGGGTCACTTCTCTACCTCATGCACAGCAAAATTTTCTGAAGGAGATGTCTGTGCCTGCTTGTTTTAGCATGGTATCAGCAATGCTGGAATAACAGTACTGGAGTTCTGCATTACTTTTGCATTCTGTAGCCTTTGTCAATAGATCAGCATTTCATTGCCTGACCTTTTTGTTTGTCTCTTGTTTAGCCTCATTAACCTTTGAGGAATGAGGTGCATTGGACAGTAGGCAATCAAAACAAAGAACACCTGAGAAGGTCAGTGTGATTTGGAGTGCAGCAGGACCTCACATATCAAAAAAGGTGCATATTTCCTTTTCCTGCTGTCACACTGCAATATTTCTTAAGGGAAACAGGTAAGTCTGTGCTGGCCCCCCAGAAGCATTGCTCATCTCCTGAGCATGTGGAGGTCTTCCCTGTGATATTTATTACACCATGCCTGCTTTTCTAGAATGATTTTTGAAGTTTAGCATTTGTGAAAAACATCAGTATGGCAGTAAGAATGGCAGTAAGCTTCTTCAAAGTGAGGCTGTAGCAGTTTAAAGAAATTAAACCAGAACATTCAGTTTTGTCTCATGGGAACTTGGTTTTAAAAGTGAAAAAACCCATGTTGACAGAAATTTTTGTGCCAGTTTAATTTTTTTATTATAAGACCATTAAATATATTGGCAAAAGTTTCTTACTAGGGTAGAGAGAGAACTTTGCAACCATCTTTGTTGGTAGAAGACAGGTGCCCTCTATTCCTTGCACCTTGCTGGGGGTACCACTCCGTAGCTCCCCTAACAGAAGGGCCCGTATGGACACTTGTCCCTACAAATCCCCAACAGACCAGGCAAAGGCAGTCTTAAGCAGGTTACTAGGGGGACACTGCACTTGCACTGCCTTCCACATGCAAGAGAAATGAAGGCAACAACACCCACTCAGCTGTCAGTGACATGCAGCTGAGAATGGCAAATTCTTCACTGCATATGTAGACCTGAAAAGGATACCTGTTCTGGGTTTTAACAACAAATATGTGAGTGTAAAAAAGCCCTGATAATGTAGATATTTGTACCTGCTTGGACTAATGGATGGTCTATAAGTGATCACGTTTAATTGGCAGTATTGACCCATCTAAAATTGTCCCTTTCAGCTTATTCCTGGGCATGATTTGTGAGCATCTATACGATATCTAATTTTAATTATATGTAGTGCAGACATAGTTCAGTGCTATTTAAGAAGTCTAGAAGCTAATTCATCATACTCTAAAGACAAGGAGCTACTAGAGCCCGCCAAAGCGCTACCAAAATGATGGAGGGACTGGAGTATCTCTCTTATGAGGGAAAGCTGAGGAAGCTGGGTCTGTTTAGCCTGGAAAAAAGACAGAGAGAGAACTTATCAATGCATACAAATATCTGAAGGGCAGGTGTCAAGGGGATGGGAACAGGCTCTTCTCAGTTGTGCCCAGCAACAGGATAAGGTTGATGGGCACAGAATGACACACACAGAGTTCCACTGAATTTGTAGCAAAACTTCTTCACTTTGAGGACATTGGAACAGACTGCCCAGAGATGTTGGGGAGTCTCTTTCTCTGGAACTATTCAAAAGCTACCTGGATGTAAACCTGTGCAAACTCTTCTAGGTGATCCTGCTTTTGCAAGGTGGCTGGGCTAGATGATCTCCAGATGTTCCCTCCAACCCCAACCCCTCTAGGCCTCTGTAACAATATGAGTGATGAAGTACACAGTGATTAGGACTGTGTTTTTCAGAACTGCTTTAATAACAAAAAGCAGAAAAATTCTACTTCATTACTAATAAATGGGGTTTTTTTCAGAAATAAAAAGGAAAAAAAAATGTTATGCTAATTTTAAAATAGACATCTAGAAATCCTAAGGATTTTTTTATTGATATGTGTGTGTCCATACCCCTAACAGGGTAGTCCCAATCTTGGGTGAGAGGAGCATCTTTTTGCAGTCTTAAAACATAGCAAAAGATAAATTAGGCATACATGGAATAATGATTTTTTTAAATGCCTTTTAAGTTTTCTTTTTTTGTAACAAAGATCAAAAAAGTCTTGGCAAAAACAAGGGTTGATTTTTATTGTGATATGCATATCATGTAAAGAGGAAACAGATTGATATTAATGTTACTTACACAGTGTTTGTTTATAGCTTGCTGTTCTAAAAACATAACTGTGTGGATGCATAAAGCTGTATTATTTATACAGCAAATATATATATATATGCCAGTTTGGAAAGATAATCTGTGATAGGGCTGCTCAGCTCTCTGAATTGAACATTTTCACTGACATCAGTGACATTGCTTCCAAGCACAGCATTAGCAGGATTTGGTTCTCTGAAGCTATGCTCTGACTATTATACTGTATATATTATTGCAGCACCTCACATTTGCTGCTGAGAGAAGTGTATAGCAGGGTAAAATGTACTACAGTGATGTCAGTCAGAGCCTGAGAACTAAGTGGCATTACCCTTGTGCTTTGAGTTAAACAAATGCTTTATGAGATCCAGAGTGGAAATTGTGAGTCTCAGGGTGAGACAACATCATTCCAACTGAAAACCCTCCTTTCTTTCTTTCTTAAAATAACAAAACAACCAAACAAAAAACCCCAAAAACCCAAAACTCTACACCTTTAATAAAGAAATGAAAAAAAACCCTTTGAAACACCAAAAGCAAAACCAAGCATGGCTGAGCTTTATAGAGCCAGAATTTGGATTTTTATGGAGTATGTGATTTAGTACCACTGAGATTGAAATAGGCAAAAGATAGAGCTCCTGAGTCCTGTTCCTGCAGCAGCTCTGTCATAACCAATGGCAGCATCTGTTCTATCAGCACTAAAATAAGTATGTAAATAAGGAAGTGACCTAAGCAAATGTAGACATTTGTACTCCAGGAACGATACAGTGGTATAACTGTCTGGTAGCAAAGCAAAAAAAATAGTGGGGTTTTTCATTGCTTCATTTTCTAGTTTCCTTTTTTTAAAATATATATATAGAGAGAGCATGTCTGATAGAGCTCTAAACCCTAGGAAGGATCAAGACAGATTCCTCCAAAGAAGGAAGGACAAGAAGTGAGAGAGGAACCAGAAAAGCCTGCTCTAACTACACCTAGACTTTACAGAATGGATAAGATTTGAGTAGTAAGGAGAGTACTCATGTTTCACTTTATAGTTCCTGTCTTCCAACTGTAGTTTTCATCCAGTGATTGTATCCTGTGGCTTCACTCAAAAGACTTTTGTGCTCCTTGTGCTCCTTGGGTCCATCCTGGAGTTGAATAATTTACCAGTTTGAATCTCTCACAATGTAAATCATCTCTGATCACGAGCTGCTGTGCCTGTGGCAGCCCCCACCAGAAGTGGCAGGACTGTGACCATCTCTGTGACTGGCCCATGCTGCACAGAAGATGGGGTCCAATCCCCTTAGCTCTCCTAGTAAGGCTATGCCTTGAACATGTAATGACACTCCGGTTTCCACACTTGCACAGAGAGCACACTATCCTGAAATATCAGCATTCCTGCAAGCATTACAGTGACGGCACTTTAAAACTTGAAAGCTAACACTGGGGGAAGGAGATAGTCAGTGGCCAATTCTTTCAGCCTCAGATAGGAAGACAAATTCTTTGTTTTCTCAGTAAAAAAGGCAGCAATAATAAAATCATCCTATTGAGAAGATTATTTCCTTTTTAGAAGCTCAGAGCAAGATGGAAATTCAACCAGCTGAACCAAGGCCTTTCATTGCAAAGGTCTGCTCATTTCATCTGGCTTGAGGCCTCTAATTAAAGAAAGAAAATTTTCTTTGACTCCTAAAAATCACTGGGTATAATATAAGAGGAGAAAAACCTCCCTTGGAAGGAGCCTATCTCTACTGTAACTCCCTGTTAGGTAAAGGGAATGTCCCTGATGTGAATTAAATCAGATTTGGTGTAAATAAGGTAGTAAACCATGCAAATGAGATGATAACAAGATGCTCTATTGTGAATATGGAGGTATTTAAAGTTACAAAATATTGTGTATTTTGCTAGGCTAGTCTAAAGAAAAAAATATGGCAAGTGGCTTATTTTGTGCTATTTTCTACAGAATAGAAACTTTTTACCTTAAAAATTTACAGAAACATTTTTTAGATGTATTGATAGCCTATGACTCAGTGAGGAACATTATTCAAATGCATGGAACATTTATGTACAGTTCTCTGCTTCCTGAGGGTACCATAGCTCTAGAGCAATGTCTGATTATAGTGCTTCCCAAAGAGACAGGGCAATCATGATGTTGTACAGCTTTGTGAAAGTTTAGGATATGGGGGGGGGGGGGGGGGGGGGAGGGGAAAGGTAGGTCTAAAAATTCTTTTTGCTTTCATCTTTAGATAGTATTAAAGGATATTTAGTTCTCTTTAATTACCAGGTCAGATGAATTTGAGATTTTTCTTTCATTTATAACCATAATTTTCCATTCCATGCTTTTCAGGTGTGATCTCTTCCAACACAGGACTTTTTTAACTGAAGCACAATGGCTCGTAGCACACAGCCAAGAGGAAATAAAAGAACGTGGTTAGGAACAAGGCAAATAGCTCCCAAATGTAATGTCCCACCTGCCAACAACCTATGGCTCAGAGATTAATTTTGATCTCATTAGTTCGTGTTTAGTAGTCCTTGTATTTCTGCTCAGTTAAGGTGTCTGGTTACTTCTGAAACCAAGTAAACTTTCAGCATTCTCAGCACCTTGGGACAATGAATTGCACAATTTACCTCTAATTTCTGTGGAAAAAGCATCCTGTTTTTTTAATTTGTCACTTGCATTTGATAACTTCTGATTTTTTATATCATGAGAAATGATGAATTGCTGTTCCTTATTTCCCTTTACTCATGTTCTAACAAAGTTTTATTAGATTTCCTTGCAGGCAATTATTTTCCAGGCTTCAGAGCCTAAATCTCTAGAGTTATATCTTCAGTGTGCCCTATTTTATACTTGTCTTGTCTTTCTTTGCAGCTATTCTAGTTCTACTTAGGTGTTTTAGTGACAGAAGTGGAACACCCATTTAAAATGTCATGTGGATTTATTCCATAGTATAGGGGCAATTTTTGCTATAGTCAACGTTCCTTTCCTAAAAATATTAATATCATACTTGCATTTCTGAAAGTACCCTATTTAACATATTATAAAGAATATTAGCCAGTTGAGAATGCATCAGTGGGTACACATCTAGTCAGTGTTAGTTTTCCAAGCTGCATCGCCTTATCTTTATCAGTGATTTACTTCCCAGTGCATTGTTCAATGACTTACCTCCAGCATGTTCTTTCTCAGCCATTTTTTTCAGGCTGTTCAGCCTAAATTTATAATCATGATAAGATACTGCTATCTTCCTTTTTTTAATTTTTCCAAATTTGTGTACACTTGCCATAGTTAACCATTTATACGTATTTTGAAAAGTATCAGCTTTTACTAAGCTTACTCTGACATGCAAATGAGTCTCTCACCTTTTGAGCTTATTCTGCTTCCTATTTTGCAACTAAGAATCCACAAGACAACTTTCTTTCTTAACTTATGACACAAATATTTTATACTCTTTTATTGACAGGGATTTTTTCAATTTAGAACAACAACCACAACAAAGAAAAGAAAAAAACCCCACAGAAACCCAAAAGTAAATGACGTATTAACTGAACAACTCTGGTCTATAAAGTTATTTTGGTTAATTCTAGGAGCTCTACTGATATGTAGCCATGACCCACATCTACAGAATCTACATTGGTTGCTCCTCAAAAAACCCCATTTTCTTAATGTACCTACTGATCCATTTTCTTCTTTGGTTGCAATCATCAAGCAGACCAATATAGGATATTTTGGTGAACATCTGCTATACACTGCCTGAGCAGATAGAAGAAATAGATGTGGCCTTTCCAGATAGGTAGAAGAAACCTTGTATTTGCAGAATTTGATCCTCATGGGAGGCTTTAAAACCTGCCTTTTAAGATCACTACAGATACGAAGGTCAGGGACAGCTTTGGCTGTAGTGATGGTGGAGTTCAGGATCCTGAGAGCAGAGTACAAGGAAAAAAGCAGGATCACCTTAACCTCTGGAGAGCTGTCTTTTGCCTGTGCAGGGATTTTCTTGGAAGTGTCTTTAGGATATGTCCCTGGAGAGGAGCGCATGAGAGCTGCCTGATTTTCAAGAATCACCTCTTCCAGGCTCAACATTGACCCCTAGCAATGTGCAGGAAGTCAGACAAAGGCAGCAGCATGTCTATAAGAATGAACAAAGACCTAAATTCTGACTAAAATCAGAGGGGAGAAGGAAGCATACAAGACATAGAAGCAGGCACAGGTGTCCTGGGAAGAGTATAGAGATGCTGTCTGAGCAGGCAGGAATCGGGTTAGGGAGGGTAGGAAGGACAAAAAGAAAAGCTTCTGCAGGTATTTCACCTGCAAGAGAAAGACCAGGGAAAATGTTGGCTTGCTGTTGAATGGCTCAATGGATCTGATGACAATGGACACAGAAAAGGCTCACCTCCTTCACCTCCGTCTTTAATAATAAGGCTTTCAGGCATTCCAGGTCCCTACAATTATTGTGAATGTTTAGAAAAATAAAGTTTTATTGTTGCCAGAGGATGGTCAGGTTAGAAACTTTTTAAACCTACTGGACTGGCTATAGCCCATGGGAACCTGTTGGGATGCACTCCCAAGTTCTAAGCGAGTTGGCTGATGGCATTTTGAGGCTACTATCAAAAATTTTGGAAAGGTCATAGTGACAGGGGAAGTTTTCTGAAAACTGGAATAAAGCACTCTCAGAAGGTTTGTTGATGGTTGAAAATTGGAAGGGGTGGTTGATACACCAGAATGTTGCAGCACTGTTTAAAGGGACCTTTACAGGCTGGAGAAACAGGAAAAAACACCAGGAAAAGAAGAAACTTGTGAAGCTCATCAAACGGAAATGCCTCTTCCTTGTACCTGGAGAGGAATAACCCCATGCATCAGTACAGGCTGGGGCCAACCATCTGGAAATGTAAAACTGTTTTACTGTGAGGGTGTTTGAACAAGGAACAGGTTGCCCAGAGGGATGGGGAGTCTCATCCTTGGAGACATTCAAAGTTTGACTGGGTATGTCTGTAAGCAACTGACTTCTCTTTTCTGGCCTTGAGCAGGGCTTCGATTACCTGTGACAATCTCCAGAGATTCTCTCCAATCTCACTGATTCTACATTTCCATGTTTTTGTGATTGTTACAGCTTCTACCAGTTTTCCCAGTGCAGATGTCAGAAACAGTTGTCAATATTTTACCTTCAGAGCTTTCAAAGATTTTTTTTGTGCTAGGTTCTATTCCCCTGGTATTAGTAAAACATTAAGGAATTTAGCTTAGCAGCACAGTTTATAATCTTGAGATTTTATTTCCTTTTTTTTTTTCCAGAATTTTTCTGATATTAATACCTGTCATTTCATTTAATATATTTTTCTAAAGCCTCTTATTCTAACACTTTTATCAGAGTCAGATTCTTCAGTCTATTTCAAGTAAAGAAATTTCAGTCATCACAACTTTTCTAATATCTCTACAGTGATTACAGGTATCAAGGATTTGGAAACTTCTTTATGAAATTTTTTACACTTTCATTTTATGGCAGCACAGTCTATTAATGTCTGACTCTGGAATACTTAATAAACAGCTACTTAAATTATTCCTTATGTCATCAGGTCTTAAGTGTTCAGTCATGTAGTACAGTCCATAGACTCCCTGGTGTCTCAAAGGATAGACCAGATGTGTATTTATTGGTACCTGGGACAAAATATTCTTTATCCAAAATGGTGTTTTAGATATATCAAAAAAGTCATACTATTTTTTTCCTTCTTTCTGGTGCTCAGAATTTACAGGTAATGACTTTGACCCCATCTGGACCTTATCAGGTAATAGATAACCAGAAGGATGTGTATGACTGGAGAAGACTGTGTGGGGTCAAGAAGTTCAATTTCCAAAAGATCTTTAGGGGATTAAGCTAAAGATTTTAAAGGACATTGCTAGACACAAGTGCAGTGACATTGAATTTTAATGAATACAGCTGCATCTGTAGAATAGTCCATGTCCTGGCTTATAGATATGAATTATGGCCTAAATAATATTTTCTTTATCTTCTTTAGGTCATTAAAACTTCTTTGTGCACACTGTTATTTTTGTAGCTGTTCAGTGTCACTATTTAGATTCTCAATCTCTAAAAAATACTCTCTCATTTTGTATTCATATGTACGTGTTTGTGGATATATTTGTTTGCATTATTGGATGCATTTATATTTATATATTAATAGACATTATTTATTGTAACCATTATGATATGCATACATCAAAATTGAGAACCCTTATTCAATATTTCATCAAATATGAAATTATTTTGAATTGAATGTTGAGATTTTAAAGAATGCATTTTCCCTTCAACATAGTGACCAATAAAGGAATAAAAAAACATGGGGTACTAAAAAAAGAGTGCATTTTTAGTCAGCATTGAACTGAATTATAAAAGCAACTGTGCCAAAAATATCCCAAAAGGAGACATTTTTAGTACTTGAAATTAATTTCTGTGAGACCAAAATGAAGAAGCGTTTCATTAAGATCTATAAGAAGCATAGTTGCAGATGAGACATACTAACAACATCACTATTTCTTTGGATAGGGTTTGCCAGAAATCCACCTGTTCATAAACACTGGTGTATTTTTTTCCCCATGATTTCAAAGATGAGGTGTTAATTTCAGTTAGATATTATCTGATTTAAATGACCATACTTTAACTTGCCTAGTTTTGTGTGGAATATAGATAATACACCATGTGAATTCAGACTGATTGCTTGTATTAATGTCCATAAAAGAAATCCTCCACTGTGAAAGTGTTTTTATCTCCAAGACACAGGTTTTTTTTCTCCACACTGCGTCCAGTTTTGCCACAGTTTGTGGATCAATACCCAGATGTAGCTCCACCTTTTCATCAGACAGCAAGAAATTTGAAGTTGGGTAAAGCAACATATTGTCTGAGGGAAATAGGCCAATTTCACATTATGCTACATTGTTGATAGAGCATTTGGACCAAAATAATGTTTTATGTTAAAATCTCAAATCCCAATATTTTATTCCTAGGAATAAATATGAGCCTTTAAATAAGAAACTGTTCAGAGGTTGGCTAATTTTCCCCCCATCCTCAATAGATGGGAAATTACTTCCATGAAACATGGCTCTTAAATGGACAGACCTTTACTGGTTACAACCACCACACTGAATCTTAAAGGAAAGAGACCAGAAGTAACTGCAGAGGTGAAGAACAACTGAAATATATTCACAGCAATGTATCACACTGTGAAGTGTTTTATGAAGGTTTTCTTTCTCATTACTTTGGGACTATGGACCCCTGCATAAAACAAGCTTGAGATTACCACTGCCCTCATTCAACACACACTGCAACTCAAATATGTGTTAATTTAAATACATATATGGACAGCAGTCTTGTCTATATACCAGTAAAAGGTGTTAAATAATCCGATAAAAAGAGAAGGGATCCAACTGAGCAGAACTGAAAAGAGCTATACAAGTTTTCTGATATACTTGAAATTCTGGGATTATAGAAAACAAAAAACCAAAAAAATTAGTAGAGATAATTTGTCACTTTACCATTGACTGGAAATGACTGATAGTTGCATATTTTTTGAGGATGCAGAGAGTGTATTTTCTGCTCATCAAGCAGGCTGTTCTCAGAACAGAGTTTAATCTGTAATAAACCAGCTTTTTATTTCCTCCACTTCAATCAAATTTGTGTTTGTCTTTACACAGAAACTGCTGTTTAAATTAATTATGAATGCTTTAGAAAATCCAGCCTGAATTTCACCAATGCTTAGTTAGTTCTTTGTATAAAAATTACTCTTTCTAATGAGGTCCGCTTTGGTCACAGTAATTTGTTAGAAGTAACAGACCATATTCCAGTTTGTCAAACCTTCAGTATATTCCAGTTCCTAAAACTGCCAAGAAAAAAATAATATTGTAATCTAAGATGTCAAGGAAATAATGTATCCAAACAGTTTATGCGCTTAAAGCCTTAGTGAGGTGGTGGTGCGCTGTGCTGTACCTTCTTTTTTATTACATCTGGCAATACACTAGATCAAAGTTGTGCAGCAGGAATAATCCACAGTTAAGAACATCATCATATTGTTTTTATCAGAGGTACTGAAAGTTATCACTGAGAGCTTCTTTAGGTTCTTGGGGCTGTGTAGCACCTGCCTCCTTCATGGCTGCTCGGAGTTGAGGAAGGATGAAGAGGCCTTGACAAGAGTTGGCAGTGTCGTCTGTTGCCAGGTCTCTCCAGTACAAGAGGGTGATGTGCACCGCACAGCTCGTGCCCCCTGGGTGTGCCTGGGACCCTGCAGGGTTTTGGCTCTCTGCTGAGATCAGCCATGAGGATTTCAGTCTTGCAACCTCAGCTTTGTTTTGTGTCTGAACTCTGCTTGTGCCCCCTTGGCATGTCAGTGCTCTTTTAGGTCAGTTGCTCAGGTATTATAATGATGATCACTAGGAGGGTGGAAGTGCCTCAAAAGTGGCACACGGGTTTTCTGTGTGCAAACAAGGAGATGCAGCAAAACTGAAATCTCTCTGTGCCCTATGCCCTGAATTCTCTGAGTGCATTATTATACCTGAGGCCTGCTTTTTCAAAGGAGGCTCTATAGTGATCATTAATGTTCCCTTGGTATAACCTTATCATTCTGATGAAATTCCATCTCAGATAATTGCGTTCTGCCTTCCCAAATTCCCCATGCCATTTCAGCTGGATATGAGATTCTTTTCTCACTATCTGTTCCTAGCTGTTGTGAGCAATTGCTGTCTAGAGGCAATGCTGCAGTGGGTGAGCATTCTGCTTACATTGTCTCTCCTTTATTTATTTCCCGAGGGAATGTTGATTCTTAATTTAATATTTTTAAAATACTTCAGGAAAAATTGTAGTAAGCATTGGCAAAACATTGCTTTCTTTGCTGCTTCAATGGGTCTGATACTTTGATCAAAGGTATAAAATAGCATAACATTTTAAATAATAGGTCCACTATGTATGGTAATTTTATGAAGCTTGTAACTCAGATGTAAATCAGTCCTATTTCTTCTGTTTCCTGGTGGTAGAAGACTTGCCATGCTCCATGAGGCAGAAATAGGGGATGATGAAGTGAATGTACATGATAGCAGGAAGGAAGAGGAAATGAGGGTTGTACATAAAACAAGAAAACTAAACTAAATACTATTTCCTTTCCCTTTCTGAGATATGCTGTGACACACAGTTACATGACAGAATGACAACTTTGCTGCTATTATGCCCTCATGACTGTATTGATTAACTTGTTCAATCAAAATAAAGGAGTTTTCTTTGGATTCAATATAGAATTTGCTTTAGTGGAATGCTAATGAAATAGAACATCAAGGGAATGATTTATTTCTGGCTGAGTTATGAACTACTCTGGGGTTTGACAAAGGATAGTAAAAATCTTTGGACATGTTCCTCATAATAGCATAACTTCTTTATTGAGAGCAACTTCATTAATAATATCATTAAATGTAAGAAGGGGAAACTGGCTCTGTGAGTTGAACTAGTATACATAATTCCTTGCTACAGTTCTGTGGAGAATGATCTTTGCTATAATTATCCTCACTGAGGGTAAAGGGAGAAATCTGTTTAATTCAAATCTTAACATATAATGCTCTCTATTCGTATTGTGCTTGTTTCTGCAGCTATTGAAATAACCTTGGCAGTTACAGGGCAATGGGAAGCTTAATTAATGCCCCGTGTACTGTCACCTACAACTGGAAAGCACTGTCAGTGGAAGGAAGGGCAACCCCTGCCACACTCTCTGAAAATTTATGCCTAAAATGGATTACTAGACCATAGTGGACCATCCAGTCAGACCTCCTGTATATTACATATGGTATTGCATTTTATCCAGAAATTAAATTAGAAGGAATCAAAAACTGACCTGCAGTCTGTTACTGTCTTGGAGAAATCCCATCCAGTGGTTAATCACCTTAAATATGAAACAAAATCCTTATTCTTTGTTTTGCTTGTTTTGGCTACAGTTGCCAGCTTTCTGTAACCTAAGTTAGAGGAAACAAATTATATTCCTTTCATTTTAGGTGCTATGTACTTGAATAATTTCATGGACCTTTATTTTTATTATTTGAAAAATTTTGCACATAAAAATTATTCTAAACCACCATATAGTTGAAACATTTTAATGGTAAAATACTAATTTTTGAAAAACTAAAACTTTTTAAAAATCCATTTCTGAATCTAATGTATCAAACCCTACAGAAAAATCAATATGATAGCTGCTAGACTTCTGACTTGGGCTTCAGATACTTTCTGTTGTGTATATACCAGCTGAGAAGTTTTTTTGCCATGTTTTTATTTTGTTTTCTCTTTTGCGTGAGATTTCTGTTGAAATGTCATTTTATGAAGCTGTTTGCCATTTTTTATTTTCATCTTATTCAATTTTAAAAATATTGATATTTTAGCTGAGAAAGATTTTTTCTTCCTGGGTAGGTTATTTTCAGAATATTCCAGTCTTGATCTTATTAAACAAAAGTAAAATCATCTTAGTTCCCTTTTTCCTAGTCTCTGTTTCTGCAACAATTGTATTAATATGTTATTTTTGCCTCATGGTGGCTCCTTGGGACCTGACTGCTTATAGCTCCCACAAAATTTCTGTAGTTTTTTTTCCCAAGTGAGGCTTGCATTCCTTGTTTCTTCCTGCAAATGTTTACATTTAGCTGTATTGAATCAAGACTTTGAAAAGTAATCTTTAACCAAGAAATCTATTTTATTTTGTATGTCATTTTATGAGCAAGACCTTTATATTCTGATCTGAGCACTGGTTGTTGAATACTATTAAATCTAGACGTTATTAGAAAAAATTATGAGTCTCAAAGATGCTCCTTTCAAGCCTGGATAATAAGCCAAATTGCAATCTTCTCATTATGCACTAGAAGAGCTAATTCAAATGCCTTTATTAGTCCTTTAGTCTTATACTTCTACAGTAAGAACACTGAAACAAATTTGCCATTTCATCCAATGATTAAGTTACTTTTGCTTGATAAGATCAATTTCTTGTAAGACAATTACAAAGTAAATGATTTCATTTTTATAACAGGTTTTCCAAGAGTTTTTCTTGCTTGATATAAGTGGTTATTCCTGTCATCCTCTTTGCCTTTTGTGACTTTGGTAGAACACTAGCAATATTTTAGCATTTCCTTGGAGTTCCAAATTTATTTATGGAAGGAATATGGAAACTCCAGAGACTGTCCACTAGATTTAAAATTTGACCACCACTACTAAGTGTTGATTAACAGCTTATTTAGCTATTGTGAAGTCTTCCACATTTGCCAACTTGTGCATTATCCTGCATCTTCTCAAAATTAAAATAGAAATATTTATGGAACACTTCAGTTTGCATGTTAGTTGCTGTTATTACTATCATTAGCATTTCCATCTGATAGTAATAAAAGATTTATCTTTTCAATATGCTTAAAACACTTGGGGTTTGTGTTTTGTTCTGCCAACAATTGGTTTTTCCTAATGTACTTATTATCCTTTCCCACTTTTTTATACCTCATAATTTCTAAATTACTTTGATTTCTATTATCTTTTTTCCTCACTATTTTATTATTGACATGTCTTGTTACCTGAAAAAGACATCTAGGATAAATTTCTGAGGCTTTCCCTATTTCCTGAAGAAATGGCATCAGAAACGCCTGGTGAAGAGTTACAGGGAGATAATTTTGGAAGCATTGCTATTACACTTTATTTTATTGCAAAAATTATGGACGCATTTCTCTCTTGATCTCAGTTTATGAAGAATTTTTTTCAAATTTGTCCCATGATGGAAGTGGTGCATTTCTGCATAGAGCTGGGAGAGAGGCAGTCAGATTCCCTTCTGCCATCTCACTCCCAGGGGAATGGTCTGTAAACACTGTCTTTTCTCCACCAAAAAATAGTCTGTGCCCTTGAAAGAATGGAGGAAGACCTGGTGAAAATGGCCAGCACTGGCTGACAATTTCTGTTGCTGGTGATGCAAAATGCCTCAAGTGATTAATCTTGTTTCAGCCACCTTTACCTGCTCAGGTCCTCTATTTGCAGTGAGATACAGATAAAGTTTAATTCCTGAAGCTGTAGTGGAGTGCTTTTTCATCACTGTGTCCTGCCTGATAAAGAAGACAGCATGTGAATATTCAAGGGAATGACTGTAAAGTCGATTTCCATAATAAGGTATTTAAATAAAATTTTGCTTGGAGAATATCTGCACCAATCTAATCAAAACTATTGAAAGAAGTTTATTCTCTAATGTGACTGCTGTGATTATTATTTTCCCTAACCTACCAGTTTCAATTAGTTAGTTTGTTCCAATTGGTGTAAGACAAATAACAGAAGTAAGTTATTCCTATGTAATAGTTATGTTGCACAGATTAAAACAATGAAATTTAGTAATGTTGCTGCCATTCTACATTATTGAGCTAGTTCCCACCAGACCTGTTCAATCCCTGCTGAGTATTTGAAGCTCACAGCAGTGGGAGGCAGAAATGCCTATCATTCCATTGCTTGGGCATCCACCTTCAGTGAACCCTCACTACTAAAGTTACACCTCTGTCCCCAGCATGGGACAACAGCCAAACTTCATACAAGACATAAAGACAGAGACTTTTTTTTCACTGGCAGATTTTTTTCCATAGTTTGATTTAAATTTTTTTTTCTCCAGAAATATGATGCATTATAACAAGTTGCAAACACATTTGGTTTAGTTTATAGGCTTTGATAAAGACTTCCATAACCTCTGCCGATATTATTTTTTAAAGGCTAAACCACCCAAGCATTTGTTAAATATTTTACATCAAACCCTGCCAGTGGAATATATAGCACAGGATTAAAGTTTATTTCTTATTCATTGCATCTGCAACATTTTGTAACATCTTGGATTGATATCTAGCTCCAGAGTGCAGCATATTTCAAATAAGACCTTTCCTGAATTGTTTTGAAAAATATTATTTTCTAATCATGATAACATAAATAATGCCACCCAATAGTGCACCTCGGTATTAAAAATTGAAGACAAGGAAGGTCAATTCACAGAGCATGTGTATTATTGCTCTCATGTCATGTAATTCCATCTACTGAAAACAATGGTATGCTGCTCTAAAGTGTAATCAAGAATGATGCAATTTAGTCAGGCAATGCTCTCCTCAGGCTGATTCCATCTATAATATCCTACCACTTATTAAAAAAAGAATCTTTCCAAAGTGGTGCTAATTGCTGTACACTTTGAGCTCTTTTGGAAGCTACATAAGAGAGTGTCAGGCTTAAATTACTTAGTCTTCATTTGTCATGATAATTAAGTGGTAGAACATTGCTTTAAATTTGCCTCATCTTAGGTGCACATTGTATAATGATAATATATCCTGATAGGCACTATTCTTCATGCAATCAAGTTGCTATTTCAATGATTATTTGATTGAAAAAAATGAAGATATATCTTCATAATGATATTATGTGATGAAATCAAATGGCATTAGTTTTAGGTGAAGCAGGTGAAGGAATGAAAATCTAGTAGTAATTTGTTTTTGTAAAAACAAAGTAAATGGGTTTAGTTCATTAGAAATATTTTACAGCAAATGTCTGTGTCTTGATGAACATGGGCTTGCAAGTGATCTGAAGATATTTAAGTTTTAGAATTATTCCATGTGATGAAAATAAATCTGCACCTTTGTATGAGTATTTCATTGTGGGTAGGGAGGGCAAAAATATTTTAACTCAATGCTGCAATTAATTGTGGAAGAAGCTCTTGCTGGGCAAAAATTTATTATTCTTAGTCTACTATTTTTATTGAGACAAGTCTTTTTACTGTTGTCTGATCATCACTTATGTTAACTAGTGTTTGGATTTGTTTTAGTGTTGTTTAAAACTTGAATTTTTCATAAGAAACCATGTCAACGGACTAATTAACAGTTAATTACAAGCATTTAAAAAAAACCCAAACCCCTCTACCTTCTACCTAATCGAAATGCACCTGTGTCTTATGCCAGAAAACTCCCTATTGTTGGTATTCTTCTGATTTACTTGGTCTAAGTGATATAAAGAAAAGGAAAAGGGGTATGGATCTCAGCTTCTTTATTTCCCAGAAACCATGTAGTTTTATTTTTAATACCTAAAAAATTCAAAGTCGAGGTTATGACTGGACAGTCATTTTTTGCATGCGTCCTGCACGTGCTGGTTGCATGTACTGCACACATAACACACAAAGATATGAATATATTCTGAATAGTCCCCAAGAATAGCACAAATGCAGGTGCATATGTGGGAATAGCCAAGAGCAGACACATATACAAATATATATATGTACATAGGTACAGACACTCATACCTTTGCTTTGTAGGTCATGACTGATCAAATTGGCTTTCATCCGGAGGTAAGGCAAACATCTTGGCATTTCACTGTATAGGACACAACAAATGCTAACAAATGAAAACCAGGCAATTCAAAGCCAATTCATGCTTTAACCCTGCATTCACTTATGCTATTTCATTTAATC
Organism: Motacilla alba alba; assembly: GCF_015832195.1. Classification (NCBI taxonomy): domain Eukaryota; kingdom Metazoa; phylum Chordata; class Aves; order Passeriformes; family Motacillidae; genus Motacilla; species Motacilla alba. The sequence goes on along the minus strand of NC_052017.1, from coordinate 19,410,337 downwards.
TGCTCTAGTGAAACTATCATCCCTATAAAAATAAGTCTTTATACCACAGGATATGTTAGGATACCATGTACAGTTACATGTACTGTCCTGAATAGTACCAAGATGATACTACCACCAACCTAAATGAAAGCAATTATTTCTAAATAAAAAGCTGTTCTGCCTTTCTTGGCTGACCATATACAATTTGAAACACATATTGAAAAGAATATATTGCTGGAAGGAAGGAGAACCATTAGATAATTAAAATATATATTAGCAAAGCATCTCTGTGTTTTATGTTCATATAAAGTGTGAGGGTCAGACTGGAGAATGTTTAGATTTTGAAAATTGACAGCACTGCTGACAGCACTTGGTCACTCCTGGGTTTTCACTAATACTGTAATAAATCACCTCCCCATTAGAAAAGAAGTCTTTAGAACTGCCACACCTGTAAATTCACAGTAGGCAGTAAAATCAAGTCATTTATCTTCCCACATAGATAAAAAAATCCAATTAGGACCAATCAGACTGTGGTGCCACATTAAAAATGCTGCAATTCTACCCTGGATCATCACAAATGTGTATGTATTTAAGATGCCAGGAAGCAACAAGGCGATATTAAACAGCAACAATTGGAAGTACACCACCTACACTGAAATTACAAGGTATATTTTGACTTTATGTTTATTTCATCTTCTCATTATCACTGTGGCCTGTCCTTATTTAATATGATTCTTTTTCCTGTTTCTCTTTTCTTGGGAAGATACATAAGTCTATTATAAGGTATGCACAGAGGATTCTTAAGGTGGTCTGTGCTTGTCCTCTGAGGCAACAACTTGTTTTCCCCCAGGAAAGAAATATCTCTTGAAAGAATTCTGAAATGACTTTTATCTAGCTCTTTTGCCTTTTTCACACGCATAACTGGATTAATTTCTAACCTTAGATCTTTGAAAATTAACAATAAAATACACATTTTTTTTCTAAATTGGAAACACATTATGAAATACAAGCATGTAAGTATCAATAGTAGAAAATCGTTATCTATTTACTAGTTTTCATATATTTGTAGACTTTAGGAAAGTTAGACTTGCTTCTTTGGACTGATTTCTTTTTCTATATACTCAGTATTTGGATAGGCACTACCTATGTAAGCATCACAATGTGCAATATTGTATTTTTCAGTTTTAGCTTTCGCTAATGTGATTTTTAACCAAGCAGCTTTCCCTTATCATGTGCCTAGAAATCCTGGAAATTCTTCACTTCACTTTCAAATTCTCTACTTGCACCCTGGAAAATGAAATAAAATGTGACCCTTTGGCCTGCTGACATCTAGCCCCCTGTGATTTCAGACAACCATGCACCACAACAGCTTTTTTTTTAATGGATTAAAAGTGAAATTTTGGCCCCAGTTTGTTTTCTAAAACTATACTCTTCTGTAGGTTAGAGACTTAGGCATGGATACTTTCTGTCTGATTATTTTTCTCCCAACAGCCTTTTATTTCTAGTGAGTCCTTTTGATGTGTTTACCCTCCTGTCTGCTTGCCTTGGTTTGCTTCTTCAGATGATTTTAGCCTCCCTTTGTATGATGATCTCTTAAGGTCTTCTCTGAGTCTAGGAAGCTTATATTTATTGCTGTAATTAAACTTCTCTTGTAAATGAAGGAGTAATGCTCTGCAGAATATTTGTTGTGCATTGTCACTGCAGCTTTGGATGATGGGGTTAAAGTTCCTTTGCTCTGTTTATTACATAGCTTTTTGTGTGGCTACATGTCACTGTCAGCTGTAATCTGATGAGACTATCTCCTCTTCTGTCAACTCCACTAAACTTGTATTTGAGACATCAGTGAGACTCCTATGACCCCGTGCTTTGCACAGTCATTTTACCATATCCAAATGCACCTTTTTCAGAGTCTTGTGCTTGGTATTTTCTGGAATGAGAAGTTAAAAATGCATTTTGCTAGGACATTAGCCTAGGTGTTAACACAGGTCAGTCCTTCTGGCAGAGTTTTTATGTATTTTAGCTGTATCTTCCGCTGTCCTTTTGAAGCATGTGGAATCTGTTGTTAAATTCTGCAGAGAGCCATATGAGATGACTTTCCCATTGCATTTCCTGTAGATAAGACGTGTCAGAGACCATGACTGGGGTTATGGACTATAATCAACTAATCAGGTTGTTTCACACTGCCAGCTCTAGGGTACTTCTGAGGGAGTACTGTATTTTTGGAACAGGAAACATTAATATTGGTGAATAGAGCACACAGTGCTTTTAGGGGTCTCCAGAAACAGGCAGTGAACGACCTCTGTTTAAAGGGTTTCAGATTTTGAACCATGTGCCTCTATTCTGCTTAATTTTCACTGTAGATACATTGATAGTCTGTTTTGGATTTCTGCCTTGCAATTCTGTGTCTCAGTTCTTGATTCTTAAGAGACTGAAGACCCTCTTGTACATAAAAAAGTGGTTATGGAGATAAACTAATTCCTGGCTACGTAATACTTAAAAATTATTAAAGATGTAGAAAACCCTTCATAGCCAAAAGAAAACAGGAAGCATTTTATTGTTCTTCTCCCGTTGTTTCTGAACTTTAAGTCTGTCAGGCATTTTCCCAGCCTGACAGGCTGGGACAATTGGATCTCCATTTCCCATCTACTTCTGGCAAAGTCAGGATAAATTTGATTTGTGTTTAATGGCTCATTGCTTAGTAATCTGAATTCTTATCTGACATTCTATTTTTTATGGTAACTTGACACAGCTACAAAGAAGTTAGGGAAGAGAAAAGCACCCCACTCCTAGTACAAGTAGGAGGTAAATGCCTCACATGCTTTTCAGTATGCCTGAAAACACACCATCAGGTTTATTCTCAACAACTGGTGAGATTCTTATCTCATGAAAAGTTAAGAAATTGCCTTGTGATGCAGTAAGAATATTGCTTCTTGATACTCAATCTCAAATATCAGCACAGACCCCACTTCAATGAGAATTATGTAAGCATGAAATAAAGTCAGCATTTTAATGCTGTGCTGATACACAGCACTTTACAGAACCTGCGCCATACTGAGACCTGTTGCTCTATGTAGTGCTTTACAAACTTCAAATTCAAGCCAATCACAGCCATGTTGGTGTTGTTTGGTATATCTCTGAGAATATCATTTAGCTACCATTTAGCATGTGATATTAATGTTATTAAATATGCAGGTATATTAATATTTCACTGCATCATTTAGTTGAATATTTAAAAAAAGATTTTATGAATCTATTATTTAAATGAGATAAAGGATTATGTGGTTCTTTATGCAGAAAATATATCTCATCTCTCTTACTTTATTATCTCATTTGGTTTTAGATGAAGGATGTCAGATTGCATAATGAGGGAACGAGATCTCATTTTCACCAAGGCTGCTCAAACTTAATGCAAGAGTTTCAAGCTCCACTGTTCTTCTAAGTAATAAGACTCTATATGTCATACTTTTTTGCTTGTGAAATGTGGAGTAGCACATAGTGAAGCTTCTATTTCCAAGGTGCTCAACTGCCTGTGACATTATTAATTGAAAAGACTACAGTAAATAATGGCTTATAGTTTCTTCTTCTTTTTAAAATGCACAGGATTGTTTCTTCAGGGCTTTTGGAAAAGAGAAAACTGTGGTCCAATATCTAGCAATGGTGCATCAGTGATATTCTACATACAAGATGTACTATTCTATTGCTTTCTAAAAACCTAACTTCAAATTAGGATGGATTCCAGAGGTAAAACAGAGTCCAAACAATTTTTAATGTATTATTTGATTTAAATCTTCTGCATACCACCTGTCTCTGGTGATCATCTTCCATTAGAATTGTCACCCTTGGGTTTTTCGGGATTTTTCTTTGAGCACCTATTTCTGTTGGCAGGCATGTGTGGCTTGCTTTGAAATGCTCAGACTGTGTCTGATGATTCATAAACCAATGGTGGCTGGGTTCATTTGAGTGTCTAAGTCTAATTAAATTATATGAAATTATTTAAGCCTAATGAAGCATAAGCCATCAGCCCAAATTTGGAATAGTGCCAAGACAGAGGTTCTGATTTTCTTGCTTTACTTGCTGGGTCAGGGCTGACAAGGTCAAACCTCACATGCACAGCTAAGTGAAAATTAAAACAGTGCTGTTTACAATAGTTTCTGGTGACATGTTTAAGAATTTTAAATTGCCCCAGGAACATGAAGCCAGATATTTAAAGACTATTCAGCCACAATTAATGGAATTTTAATTGGTGTAATAGTCACAGTGGGTCAGACATAGAAAAATAATTTCTGAAATGCAAGATCAGTTGAACAGCATGTATTAAATGCTTATAGGAAAGTCAGTCTTTCATATTTATTCCTTCCCACAACCTGAGAGTAAAGAAAAGCCAGTTAGGGTTTCCACAGGCATTATGGAATTTTTGGGACCCTCAGGAAGCAGATAATATGCAGAACTCTGGTGCTGTTCAGGACTAATGCAAGAGCAGAAATGCTGGAAGGCTGAGCTGACAGGATAAACAGAGGTATATCAAGAAATTATACTTAGTTGCTTAACAGAGATATTGGCTGTGTTTGGTCCAAGAAATCAGCAGAAATTAATTTTTCACTGTGAAGTAAGGTGTTCTGAATATTTATGTGACTGACCATACACAATTAGGCATGAAATTTCTGAGTTAATTTATTTTGCTGATTGCAGAAAAAAAATAATTTCTTACCTTTTAGAAGGTTTGAGAGTACTTCACACTTATTCTCTCAATTTATCATTTTTACAATTGCACCACCATTTTTTTATGATTTAATGTGAAGATACCAAGCAAGAACAACTTGTCCTGACTAGGGCACTTCTCACTTTGTAAACAAATTTTAGTCACTGACCTCTTACTCAGGAAAGTGAGTCCATGATCTAGATTTAGATCTCCACTAAAAATTGTAATAAAATAAAATTATATGTAAAAATTAGTACTAGGCTTTAAATCTGAATTTTCTAAAATTAGGAAAGAGATCATTAGTTCCAATGACAATTAAACAGAAGATATAAATAATCTAAAGGCATATCACCATTGCACATCACATTTATTGGACTATTCTGCCTACAACACATCTCCAGATGGTTCCCATACTTATATTTAATAGCTAACCTAAATTTCTGATAGAAACTTCAAAATAACCTGGTGAAAGCACTCAAGGCAAAATCTGGCTAGTTGATGAATACAGCATTTGTTATTCCCATACAGGCCTTTATTGCTAGTGATGTATTACTTTCAAATTTTGGATTTTTAATGGCATGTAAATAAACTTCAGTAAATATTACTGAATGATTGAAGACTAATTATTTTATGAGTGGTTTCTGTGAAGGGAGGATTATTTTCTTAGTGAGTCTGGGACTGAAATACGAGTGATTTTATTCTTATGAAAGTAATCTGATGCATACTCCAGAATTATTTGATCCAAGCTTTCTGCAGGTGTCTGTTCAATGCCTTTGCAAATTCCTGAGATAGAACAAAACTACATCTGAAGATATTAGCTCAACATTTTAGTATACGTACGTAAATAAAATGATCCTAGTAAAACAGAAATAACAAAATGAATAACTGGAGAATAGGATTTTGATTTACTACTCACAGTGTTATTGTCATTAATACTGCTAATGAAATTCCAGAACTTCTTATTGAACCCTTAACTAAGAGCTATCTTTGAACCCACAGATCTGTAAAGTTCTATATGGTCTATTATTTCATTAGCAAAGGATGACCCTGGGTACCCTCTGTGCTCCTGGCCACAAGTAACAGCTCATGGACAGCCTATTTTCTACCAGAATCCCCAGGTCCTTCTTCTGAGAGCTGTTCTTCAGCAGGTCAGCCCCCAGCCTGTGCTGGTGCATGGGGTTATTCTGCCTTTGCTGAATTTCAGACAGTTCCGCTCTGCCCACCCCTCCAGCCTGTCGAGGTCCCTCTGCAGAGCGGCACAGCCCCCTGGGGCATTGGCCACTCCTCCCAGCTGGGCTTCCTCAGTGAACTTGCTGAGGAGGCATCTGCCCCTCCATCCAAGCAACTGATAAACAAATCAACGAGTGCTGAGCCCAGTATGGGACCCTGGGGGCACCTCCACTGAGAGGCCTCCAACTGTATCTTCAGGCAAAAGACCCTGAGGCAAATTTCTTATTATTCTTGGTTTTAGATTCTGGTTGTCTGCATAAAACTCATATAAACAGGATTCATACACTGGATTGAGTTAAAACTTGATTAGTATTAGGTGAATGGTTGATTTATGCTGTTGATCTAAACAAGTCTACTCTTTATGTAAGCAGCATACGCACAAGACAAGTTTCCAACAGTATTTAGATTTCCAGGATGAAAAACTGTGCCCCTGCAGCACGACAATATCCAGATTTTTCTCCTTAAGCTTGCCTAAAGTATACTTGTGCAATCATTGATAAAGGACATAGGAGATACAAGGCAGCTGTGAAAATGACTGCACTGAAATGGCTTTGACCATTACCAAAATCTAAGAAAATAGAGAGCTGGAATAGAACTCATGCAGTGTAAACAATCATAAGTCTGTAGTAAGTCTCTACTTAAGTAATATGGTGCAAGAATCTTTTTAAGACCCTCTTCATTCCCTTACAATTGTATATTTTTATTTTCCTAATCCTTTTTCCAATTGGCCTACCTTCTAAGCATTATTAACACTGCTTAGAATTTCATGCCATTTATTTAAGTAGGAATTTGACGTCTATTTTCATAGGCTAAAGGTAGGCATTCAAATGTCTTTTAAAATTCAAACTGGTCAGCTGGGCTGGATAAAATTAAGTCCAGGTAGGTTTGGATTATTTCCTGCTGCCATTTCCTGGGAAGATTTGACCAGAACACATGAAAAACATCTGTCACAGAAAGAGAATAAACTCATCTTTTGAGTGCTTACATATAAGCTTTGTGTTCAAATTTCAGCCATAAAGCAAAACTATATTTTGTATACATAGTATTTGTTTCAGGCTTTTATGTCCACATAATCTTAAAATTTTCTGTATGAACTTCCTACTTTTCCATCATCAAATTGACCAAGCTATTTCTTTATTTACTCAACCCATCAAATAGAAAAGTTCTTTCAACAAATTTAAGGCAATTTACTTTCTCTAACTCTCTTTCTTGCTCTGTCTTTTCTACCTTTCTTTAGTAAATGAATAATGTAATACCACCATATCAGTATTCATGCTCATCCTCATCATTTAGTGGTGACAGTAAATCAAAGCTGAAAACACATCTGTTTACAGAGAAATTTCCATATTTCATATACTGTATGCAAATTCTATGCAACTTTTGTTATTTTCTTGAAGGCAAAATGTTCATTCTTCTGACACAGCTAATTACTTCTGTATCCAAGTTTGACTTGCTGATGAGATATATTTATGGTTTTCAATACCGCATTTGGAGTCTTCTTCAAACCATGCAGTTCATGAACTTAACATACTGAATTCAAGCTACTGTTGATGGCCTCATCTTTAAAGACCCCCCCGCACTTTAAGCATAGTAAGTTAACACAAAAGAAAAAGAGCACTACTGTAAGCAGAACGACAATAGTAAAAAGTTTAACAAAAATATCTGATCTGTATCTCATAGTAACTTAGTTAAATTATTTCAAGTGCTTTGGATTGTACTTTTAAATTAATTATTTTTGCATGCATGCAAGGCAAAAATGTTCTTTCATCAGACATTTAAATGCAAACCCACTTTCTAGGGTTGAACAATAAAATGTAATGCCAGTAGTATTTTCTTTGCTAATGAAAGGAATTTTCATTTTTTCGTAGTTTAATTGAACAGACTTCCACTGCATGAAAAAAAAAATTGTATATGCATAACATGTGATGACTATTTGAAATTTGTTCTGTGCCTTATAGCTTATGTACCTTTGAAGAATGTCTGCTGACACCAACCTACAACCTAAGAAACACATTGTTTTATCTGGGCACTTCTGTGGAAAGAAGTTTCTCTTTCACAGATTTTGCTGATATTCTTGTATTGCATAAAGAAACCATAATTGAGCATCCAACAAAGATACATTGACTAAAAGATATACATTTCCAACAATATTGGCTATCTACCAAAGTATAGCAATAAAAGCAGCAATAAGCTCCCCAGAAGAACTTTAATGGTTTTAATGTCAAATAATATTTGCATGATGTGGACTATTGGGAAATGCTTCTATAATTGACTGTTTTAGAGACCAAAGCAGCAAATACAGTTTTAATTAGAAAAGTGCGTCAGTTCAAAAAAGAGTTCCAACAAACCTCCTAATAATTTCTGGCTGCTTCTTGAGTCAAACAATGCTATCAAGGCCATCTTCAGTGTTGCTCTGATGATTATAATTATGTTAATAGCTTAGCGAGTGCATGACTTGATATTAGTGGCTCCTTCCTTCAGTGCTGCAAATTCTGCAAATCTATTTACTTAGTGGGGTGGCAGTACAACAGAATTTTTGCTCCCTATAAAGAAGTGGAAAAATGCATTATTCTTCACTATATTTCCTAAATAAAGATCCACAATTTTTTTTAAGGTCAGGCCAAGTTTGTCACATTATGTAAAAAAGTAGTAAACCTAATTCATTAATTAATGAATTTTCAAGAAAGGGATGAGCAGCAGAAGAATGATTGTCATTCCTTCAAAATTGTGATGGCATCAGATTTGTCTTGCTATACTGTCTGCCTTTCCTTCATAGCTTCATTGTAAATCAGGCTATTTGATCTCCTCCCTTTTGTGCATATTGGAATTCCTGGTGGAAAATTCATAGCTGGAGTATGTACATATATTAGAGAAGCTTCTCTTTAGAAGCTGATGTTATTGAGGACATGGTATTGTTTTGACTGTAGGTTTAATGCTTATTCTGTAATGTTTATGGTCTGATGTTTATGGTTATGGTAGGTCTAAATTAGGATTTGTCAGCATAATTAGATATCCATCCATTAAAATAATTACCTCATTCGATTGTTGTTGTTCTTTTTTTAAACCAGCTTCCTTGCCCATAATTTTCTCATTGCTATTATGAAGCATAAGGCTGCAACCGTGCATCAGAAGAAAATTCCCTTTGGGCACATGTGCTCCTGCACTTCTGACAATGAAGGCATCAAGTGAACGTGAGCAGACTTGGTATACCCTTGATAGCAGTAAAATCACTAACCAAAAATTATGAACATTTTGAATTACTAAGTGAATTATTCCTCTTCATGTCTCAGAAATTTTAAGCATTTTCAGAAACAAAATTCAGATCCATTCCTGTATCTAGCTTTTCCTCAGGAATCTTCTTGCATGGGACAAAGTCATTTATTGAAACAAAGCACCAAGGCGCTAACATCCACTCTTTCTTGCTGTGTTCATCCTGAATCAAGCATGTGTTGATTCCTGTTTAAAAAATCATATGTCAAGGCTATAAAAATATCCATACAACTGACAGTCTATCTCATCTCATACCCCTCTCCCACTCCTGTTTTCACCATTGTTACATTTCATTAAATAAAATAAAAAGCCCTTGAAAAACAAAGAAAATAATATCACACATACAACATATTTAAGAAAAGGAAGTTGTAAAATATCTTATATTAAGATATAATAAAGAATCTTTTTGGACAAAAACAGATGCCTAGGTAAAATTTCAGTTTGAATAACTAAAAGAGAAAAAATAAGTTCTGCAATTCAAAGTATAGCACTATGTTAGTAAAAGTTTAAGTAGATGAATTAAGACTTTATTTTAAAAGTAATTATATATGTGCCAAAATCCGCATAATAGTAAGTCTACTCAGGAAACCCTTAAAAATCCAAAATCGCCTGCATTATATCTACAATCACCTAGTTATGTACATCATGCCTGAAATGGAGACAGTTACATAAGCCATACTTAAGGCAATTAAACTCTTATCACTATCACTGCTAGTCAAAGCAGGTGGGCAGAGCCATTTAAAACCAGTTGGCCCTTCTACTTAGATGAATATTAAGAGTTTTAAGTGTTGAGTTAAAACTTGTTCAAACTGTGAATGAAACAGCTCTTCATTCCAGTAAATTAAACATTAGCTATTTCATGTTACCAGCTAAACCAAAAACCATCATCTAAAGTGCTGGTACTTGGCACTCACTACCCAAAGCTCAGATGAAATAAATCACATATACACCAACAAGGCAGCTGGCTGTCCCTTGCTTGATGGATGACTCCATTTGGAGTACTGCATCCAGCCCTGGGGTCCCCAGGATAGGAAGAGTGTGGATATGTTACTAGCAGGTCCAGAGGAGCAGCATGGAGATAATCAGAGGTGGGACACCTCTCCTGTGGAGAGGCTGGGAGAACTTGGATTCAGCTGGAAGGAGACCCTAGAGCAGTCTTACTGTACCTAAAGGGGGCCTGGAAACACACTGGAGTTTGTATGAAAGCCTGTAGTAATATGACAAAAGGGAATGTCTTTTAATGGAAGAAAGCAGGTTTAGATTAGGTATTATGAAGAAATTTTTGGTGTTAGGGTTGCCCCATTTCTGTAAGAGTAGGATAAGGCTTTGAGCAATCTGGTCTCCATTGGAACATTTCCATGCCCATAGAAGGGAGATTGGAATTAGATGATCTTTAAGGTCCTTTCCAAACCAAACCATTCTGTAATTCTATGAATGTTTTTGTATCTGAGTGAAAAACTGGGGATATGACAGTGAAAATCAAAACCACAGGAACAAATACATTGGGAATAAACTGGGAACATAGACCCGTGAGAAACAGGTAGAAAGGTTTTAAATGAAGTCCTGGATGAAGGAGTGTTACATGGGGTGCTAAAAACCTTTCTTTCTGCACTTGACTTGTGGTGCATCCAGAGAATAAAGGTTTCTTGTTTTTTTTTAGAAATATTAAGGAATGGATCAAAAATTATGGTTATTAATACCATTTTAGTGGCATTATTTGAGCCTCATAAAGCAACCCATCAGACTTTATTTAACTTACCTTTTAAATTTTCTTTGAAAAGTCTGGTATTAAGACACAGAACCAAGATAAACTAAAAAAAAAAATAAACAACAACAACAACAAAAAAGCCCAAAAAAACCCTAGACACATAAAGTTGGGCTACCCAATCCATAATGATTTCATAATATTTCAGGAAACAGTTTTCTGAAATAATTTTCTTTTTTGCCTTTGAATCCTTATCTGTATTCTAGGTACATCTGATATTTTCTTGAGTAGACAATCTAAGGATGGTGGTAATGGAATAGTAATTATTAGGATGATAAAAGTGAGATTTGCACAAACTTGAGGAGTTTTAATTGTCTTCATTGATCTAATAAAAATCTCATGTATCTTAAGCACATCAATCTGAAAACATTGTCGGTTGTTGTAACAAAAATTTATGTAGACTGATGGGAGAAATTTCAAACTCACGTTCCTGCCATAGTTACACAGTTATATTTACATATAAGAAGAAAACAATTGCGACAGATATTAAAAAAAAAGGGATGGTTTCATTTATATAAACTTAGATAAAAATATTGGAATTGCATGCCTGAAAGAAAAAGATTAACAAAGGCAAAAAAATTGGAAAAATAAAATGTTTGTTAGCTTAGTTAAATATTTTACTAAGAAAGTATGGGTTGATGCTCCTCATGGCAAAAGCAGGTTTAGGCTTTGCAACCAGTATCAGAATTATACTCTAGCTTAACAAGACAGTCAAATATTGGAATGCACTGTAATATTATAGTCTTGTGAATAGTCCTGGTGACTTCTGAAGGTCTCAATTCAAAATATTTTGAAATGGTTGATAAAATTTCCTTTGGCTGCATGGGCTTTAAATCATAAGTATTGACTGAGCAGATTGAGGATCCTACCTGCATTCTGCCACAAGTATTTACTCTGCCTTTTCTGTTCCTCTTAAAAAAAAACCTTACATTTTATAGAAAGATAAAATTGAATATGTTCTTATTGTCAGATCAACTAGGGTTTAATTTCTTTTTTCTTGTTTACACTTTCACTTTATTTCTCAGTAAAATATAGCAAGTTATTTGATGCTTAAAACAAATCTTCTGTATCTGGAGATTAATGATTCTGGGAGAAATTATTATTATAATGTTGGATAGATGATTTTGGCAATGAAATATGTAATTTTTTAGTACTTCTGGCAAGGAAATGGATTTCATATTTTTAAATGTTTAGAAAGTTTAAGAAATGAAATGCAAATGTGTTTCTCTATTAAGCCAGTACATTTCCATCTAAAAAGAAGTAAAAAAACCCCAGTGTAGTGGGATTTCTTCAGATTCCCACAAGACATAATATGAAAAACAGCATTCCCAGCACATTTGTTCTTTCTTTTCCAGCTCATTTGCTTTTCATCTATAATCCTATTTGGAGCTTCTATTACACAGTGAATGATTTTCCAATTTATGACACATTCACTCATACTTATTGTCAGTAATTAAAAAAACACTTCTTTTGTCCTTAAAGTTAACTTTTATTGTCATAATTAAGGTAATGTCTTAATCCTGCTTAATTTTATAGGAATTTTAGTTCTGTGAATGGAATAGGAGTTCAGCCTTCTTGGCATTACACTGGGATGGAAATGGAAGACCTTCATTTACAAAAAGATTGATAAAAAAATTCTTTGACTGTGTGTATGCCATCCACGTATCCTGTTTTGGTCTGAAAGCCTGTCCATATGGTAGAACTTGTTCCACTAGCTGCCTTAACTTTGAATAAAATTTGAATTCAGGAGCAAATCTGGGAATCCAAGAGATGCCAGTGTTACTCTGTGTGAGTGTGCATGGACACGATTGCTGGTAAACACTTGCTCCATCCTCCATGAGCCAAATGTGGAACCCTGAGTATAACTTTTATGTACTTACTGTCTTACTGTACTTACTATGGTATTCCTGTTGATAGCCCTGTGTGTATTTAAAGTGGCATAGGAGCTGTTGCTATGAATTATGAAGTTCTTTTTTTCATGTTTTCCATTGCATTCTCTCTCTTTTTTTTTTTTTTTTTTTTTGGTGTTTTGGTGTTCTGGACAAAAACTTGAAGTATGGGCTTTAAGGTAGCTTGCCTGTGTGAAACTGAAGATTCTGGTGGCACCCTTCATTTCCCACGTATGAAAATGGAATATTGCACTTCCTCTGCCACCATTTTTCATACAAATTTAAGGAACCAAAAATAAAGAATTAGTTGTTTTCCAGAAGAGGCAGCTGTGCCACAGTCTGCTGGCCCTGTTTTTCTACCTCCCATCCACAGTGGGATTTAAATTTAGGATAGTCCAGCTCAAGAAAAATCCCAATTATAAAAATTAGCCAAATCAAAGATCAAGTAGTGTTGTAGTGTTGTAGCAAACTCTTTGGATAAAGGCCTATTTCTCTCATTTTGGAGATGTGTATGCTTTTGTAGGCATGACAGATTTGTTTTCATTTTGCGGCACAGTGCTTTCATTTTGTAAGCACTTTTAGCTGTGAGTGACTGTGGGAGGCATGTAACAGTATTATTTAAAATTTCAGAAAGCAATTCTGCTAACAAATTAAATTAACTGCAGATTGTTGCACTGAGGATTCTGACATTGTGCCCTTTAGTGGTGGAACTGCTAGCAGGGATGTGTTGCCTAAGTAACCAGTTTTAATTTACTTGTTTGGACACTTGTATGGAACTTAGATGTAGCAACCCTGACACAATCCATCTTGTACATTCTGGCACATTTCTGATCTGTTCCTGTATTTTGTTTAATGAGATATTTTTTTTTGTCCTAAGGCTGATTTTCCAGTCTTAGCATTATTTTTCTGTGATTTTTCAGTTTCAGCTTTATTTTCTGTTGCATTTTGATTTTTAAAATCCCTTTTCCCTTTATTTTTATAAATAATTTCCACTCTTTTATTGTTGAATCTCTTCCAGAAATATGGCCACTTGTCATGAGAAATACACTGTCATTTGTTCTTCATTAAATAAAAAAGTCATTACTTAAATGGGCATTAATAATGTCTTTCCAAGACTCTTAAAGAAGCATCTAAATTTTAATAAATCCCATTTTTATGATAGCATTAGGAGGACAGAGTTTAGGAGAAAAGCAGGTTGTTCTGATCATCTGGTTTGACTGTCCACAACAATTTAAACTGGCAGTTGTCCATCCTTTTGCATATAGGTGTATTTAAGTTTGCAGTTTCTTAAAAGTCACAAGTTAGAAGTCAGAAACAGTTTCCACCCTCCTTATCCTATTTAACAGAGTGTATTTGCTCTCTAAAAACTCTGCGTCTATTAAGCCCCGGGAAATCAGTTCCATCATACAAAACTAAATACAAAATTGAACTCTAAACTGGAGCCCTGGATGATGTTACCAGCAGGTTTTGACCCTGTTTTATTCTCAAGAATTCCAGAGAAAAGTTATTTCTACAGCTGTTGATTACACTGTCAGAAGGCAATTTATTACCAGAAAGAAAGAGGAAAGTTTTCACTTCCTATCTTCAAAATCAACTAAGAGTTCATATGTTGGAATGGAAGATATAATACTGCATTTGATGCAAACCACCACAGATTTTACCTTCCTTCAAGATGAATAGTTTTTTTGATAATTGTTTTCTATTGTGCTAGAACTTATAATTTCAAAATAGAGTTTGAGCTGTTAACTGAACACCTAATGTCTTTCTCACCTAGGCTTTTGCTCAATGTTCCTGTCACTTCTGTGATCATCTCTGGACAAACACCAACCATTATCATGATGTCTCTGGGGTTTCTTTAGAAAAAAACTTGGTCACCATGATGTCACAGGCAAAAAGACAATGAGAAAAAAAAAATGTTTACTGCTTGTCATAACTGCCCTTTTCCAGTCTAATGATGTTTAGAGCACGTTTTGCACACTATGTTGGATGGAAGGAGATGTCAGAACACAGGACCTGTGGATACAGCGTTGTAGGCAGAGGGTGGTTTCTTTGTCTGCCTCCAAACTGTCTTTCTCAGCTTTGGTAGGTATTATTGCCTCTGCATGGCCTGATTTTCCTCTGGGGAAGGGTTATATCATGGACAGTGTAGTTGTCTTGTCAGTAATCCATTTGCTAGAAGGTTTTGAGTGCAAGGAACAAGGTAACAAATCTCTGTCAATACTTCCTGCACCTGCATCCAGCCCCCTGCAGGACCTGCCCGTAGTCAGACTTCATTCTCTTTTCCTGCTGATCATTCTGCATTAGGTTTTGAGTTGACCTCTGATTTGGAGCAATTTATTCAAAACTTCTTGGTGTTTCAATCAGAAAGAAAGTCACTACTTTTTCATAAAGTTGGCTGACATAATCACATATTTTCCATTTTTCTGCAGCAGGCATGCTGCAGATATGCACTGGTAGATTTGTACCACAAACTTGTATTCTGCCTGCTTTCTTGGTACACATCTTCAGCCATTGCTGTGAACATTTCTTTTGTGCCACCAGGACTGAAATTCATTAGTATCTGTCAGGTGCTGTTTGCTTGTCTTCCATGGAAAGAGTCAGCTCTGTCAAAGCTGTCCATGGTTTATGTCACAGAAATTACTATAGTGAGGACTGGCACCTTGCTGGCAGCAGCCTCAGCAGAAGAACAAAGGGCTGAGGAGTCTGCAGTCTTTAAAGTCTGAAGTGTATTGAGAAAAATCTAAAGGAGCTCTGACATTTTAAATCTCTTGATAATCTCTTTCAGGGACATTGCTAACTTCTGGTTCACAGGTGTGAAATGGCAATAGGTAAGGTGAATGCTCGCCATTGTACTTGGTATAATCCATCTAATTGGACAGGTGATGATTCTTTCTCTAAGTTTGTTAGTGGAAAACTTCTGCTATTAAAACTTAATTTTAAGGTAAGTTTTTCTAGGTACATATGTACAGAGCAATCTGAATTTGTTAGTAATTCCATCTCAAATTTTGGGTTTCTCTTTCAATGATCGAGTCAGAATGTTTTTTTTAAGATTAATTTTGCCATCAATAATAGTTTCCCTTAATACTACTAGAACATTGAAGAGGACTCTCCAGTGTTTGGTCTGTATTTACCAGATACAAAAAAAAAAAGTTAACTGCTTCTTATAAAGTAATTTCTATCTGCTTGTGAAACATTACACTGGGCTGCTACCTCTTCTACAGCTGTAAATTTACCTGATATTCAGTTATGCAACTATTCTTTGATAAGTTATTTCATTTCTACATAATTCATGCTAAAAAGGTAATTTTCTTGCAGTAATGGATGTCCAGTCATTTATTTATTGTCTTGAGAATTTTCTTTCCAAAATAGAACAGTAATAGGCAGTAAATCAATTAATATCCATTTGCCAGTTTTTGAAGATTAACTGTTTAGGGTAGAGCTCTGACTACCTGTGATTACTCTTTGATTTCTGGGGTTTTGTGCTATGAAGGTTATGCTCAAATTGCTTCTATGATCTGAAAACTTCAGATATCCTTGGTTGAAGTCATTGAGGCTTTTGACCTTATAAAGACAAGCAGAAGGCTCATTAATCAGTAGGTCTTTATTGGGAATAGGAACATGCTGGGTCTCAGTGATAGGTACTGCATCTTGAAGGTTTTGAAACAGTAGATTTGAAATTATTTGCTACTGGTGGAAAGCAGTACTCACTTTTTATTGAAAGGGCTCAGATGACATATATGGAAGAAATAGGTCCAGATGACATATATGGAAATGGTCAAGGATAAAAAAAGTCAAAATATTAAATCACTTTCTGTCCTTTTTCATAACCCAGTATATAAGATATTTGATATATACTAACAGGCTGTAGCCATCATGTCAATTTGAAAGCATAGATCTCAGCACTATCAGGGCTTGTCTTGCCCTGTTTGAGCTTGTTTGAACAATTTTATACTGGCTAATTCATTGCAGCCTCATTCAGCATAAGTGGTGTGATAATTGCTCTGTAGCAAATGTCTGAAAAATGTATGCATTCCCTGAACAAACAACAGCTATTTATTTCAGCTGAGGATGAAGGAGGCACTGGATTACTCTCATACTTCCCTTGGGAACCAAGGAGAAGGAAGAAAGTGTGCTAAATTGGACCCAAATGAATCCTAGACCAAAGATGAAGACTTTCTAAATTGTGCCCCTAAAAGGGCATATTTGCCCTTCTGGTGAAGACTTCAGGTTGTTGATGGCTTGACTCAATACTCCCCCATTCTTCTTGAGGGAGATTGAAGTTGCTGATGTTAGACCCAGAGGACCATGGTAGAGATGAAGACAACATGAATAAAAGAGTTAGACACTTGGAATATCATGTTCATCAACTGGATTAATGAGGATTTTCTTAGATAACTTGGACTATTAAAACAGAAATTGTGTTTAAAATTCCTAGGTCTATATTTATGTGTTACCCTATTTGTCATAGAAAAATTTGAGTGTAACAGTTTTATATACTTCAGATTTAACTTATTTTATATTGAAATATGGCCACTGGAGTTGGTGAAACAATTCCGCTGCTTTTTAGTGGGGTGGACATTTAAGCATTTACCCTTTGGGGCAATCTTTTGGCCTAGCTTAGAAATTCTCAAGAGCCAAAATTTTTCTTGAATGCTTTGATAACATTTAGTTACAATCTTCATTAGAATTGTTTATTTGAACTGCTGCTTGTATATTTGAAAAAAATGCAGATAGTAATTTGTTCACTCAGGTGAGTTGTCTTTTTGATGTGGTAAATACCTAGCTCACAACAGCTGTCTAGAATTTTAAATTGGTAAGGAAAAGCAATAAAAGTTTATTGCCATACTTGAAATAACCTGTCATTATCTATAAAACCACATTCATTTTAGACTTTGTAATTCAACAAAAACATTCAATAAGTCTGATAAGGACTGAAAACTATTGCTGCTGATGGTAGGTGATACCTAACTGCGAAAACCAGCAACATGTAAACTTTGAAAATAAACACAGGGTATTTGAAAATAAACACTGGAGATTTTGAATAGAAAATCTCAATAACAACTTCGCCAGCTGAAAATGTGTGGTGCATTTCATTGAGCAGAGGATGAGATGAGAAAATATGTCTCTTTATCTCAAACTTTAATATGCTCAACTGCATTCAAAGCAACTCCGGAAGTAGTTTTGCTTGCTGCAGGAGAATGTGCTCTGTGGTGCTGGACCCATGGCATGGCAGCTTCTCTGGCATTGGTACTCCAAGACTACAACCTTTTTCAAGAAAAAAAAAATCTGTCAAGTTTCTAGGAAGTTTATAGATAAAGCATACTGGTTTGTTTTTTTTTTTTTTTCTAAGAGAGCAGCTGAAAGCTTGTCACTTTAATGCAGGTGTAGAGGATCACTACCTGATGAATCATGTAGGGATAAGTAGCAGTCTGGGTAAAACTGTAGAGGAAAAATAGGAAATTGGAATGATTTAGAGCCTGCATGGAAAACTAAGGTATTTAGGAGTTTGGGGTTGTGAATGGGATTTAGCTGTTTTATTTGTTTCTTGATTTGTTTGGTTTTTTTTTTCCCCTGTGATTGGGGAGGATAATGTGTTTACTCAATCACCTAGAACTTGTCTAGCCTGCCCACTACAACCCCTTTCCCAGATGAGGCTGGGAGCTCTAGGGTTATTTTGTGTGATTGCAAGATGGAAATAGTGGTATGGGGTGTTTCTGACTCTTTTCCTATCAGTGGTGGTTCTAGAAATATCATTTGGAGCAGCTTCAGTGTCCATCTGAGCTATATTTGCAGCTGCTGCTTTATGAGAGTTTTTACAGTACTGAAAAATGTCCATGTCTTAGTGGCGGCCGGCTTAGGAAGGTCATAAGAAGGTCCTTTGTTTGTTTGTATTTCCTATTTGTTCATTTCTTTGCTTATCCCATTGATCTCTCATTGTAAACAAAGTCACTCAAAGTACAAAGGGACGTTAGCAAGTTGTTAAAAGCTGCAAGGAAAGTTCTAACATTCTGGAGATCTATGAGAATGTATTATATTTCATATTAACATGACAATGCATCTAGACTGAGATTCATATTCATTTATCTTAGATGCAAGGATTAAATTAATCTCTAGATCTAAACAATTTTTTTGTAATTATAGAATGAAAAATAGTCAAGAAATTAATAAGTGATAGAATATTTCCTACAGTTCCTTGAAGTATGAAACTGCTCTAAGTAACACATAGCTCCAACTGAAAAGTGATTACTCTAACTAAAATTTTTTAATATGTCTGGGTTAATTTAAGAAGTATTACTAGGCTTTTTAAATTTAAGATAGAGCTGGTTTATTGAGGCAGCACACAGTTTTCTCGTGATTTTATTTTTCTAAGCAAAGCATGTACTCTGAAGTTTTACACAATTTCATTATAAGTGCTAAGCTTCTACCATTAAGCTCCTGAGTACTTTAATTCTAAGGACTTTTCCCAAAGCCTGTGCCTTCATTGCATAAAGTTGAACTGCATAATAATTGCACTGAAAGTATGTTTCAAATGAGCTATTCTCTGTTCAGAATGTCATCCTTTCACCTAACATCTCTGAAAATCAGAGCAGAAAAGTATCCCTCTCTTATCTGAGTGGAATATTATTTCTTTGTATATCAAGATATTGCCCTTATATTGAAGGCTGATTTAAAATTGGTGGAGAAAGGTTACTCAGCATTATTAGTTCCTACTTAGTTTTATGGTCTAGGGGTATCAGAGAAAGTCAGAAATTTTCAGACCATTTATTTGTTTATGGATGAGGAAATTAAGATAAAGGGGAGTTTTGACAAAAAAGATTTTTAATACATACCTCCTGTCTCTTTTTCAGGAATAATTTCTAGAAATATGTAGAGTGAGCATGACTGGTTGGAAATCCTCAGGAGCAGTATCATTGCAGAGATGTCCTAAGGAAAAAATCAAAATTGTGGGAAAACTCAATGGGTAAGTTTTTTATTATTATTTTTAGTCTGGTTACCAAGGTGTATATTTTGTTGAGACTCCCTCTAGATCTTACCAGCCTAATTTTCAGCTCTTGGGCATGTGGACAAGTTTCAGGAGTAAAGATTAATATTGCTGGAGACACAAACCTGGGCTGTGCTGATTTAGCTGCAGTTGTGGGCCATGAGCCCAGGGATATTGCTTTCTTCCAGATTTATCCCTTATCTTGCTGTTTTTTCTAACTAATGTTATGTATGTCAGAAGCAGACAATCAGAAGGATTTATTTGCCCTTTTTTGCATACTTAGAAGTGATACTGAAGGGTAAGCTTATTTTTCTGTTAAAAATCACCTCTAAAGGACTTGTTTCACTCAGACCTCTTTGGGTGGTTTGCCCTGATATGTGTTTGTCTGCCTCTGCTACCTGTAATGCCTTTGGTAGCTGTCCAGACTCTGGTAACCAAGGTTAGGATAGATGAGATGGATAGAAGAACTGTTTCATTTGCTTCAGGTTTAATTTTTACAGTACACATATATTTCTCCAAATTCTGAGAGAAAGCTAGATCTATTTATGTTGTAGCTGCTCTCTGGCCACAGAGAGTGATAGGTACAACTTTCCCAGGCATTGTCCTGGGGAAGGCTGTGAGAAGATCAGAGAAAAGAATGATAAACAATTTTTATCTTCGCTTACTGTACTTGATGTTGTGAACATGTAGAATGTGTTATGGAGATTTGTTTACTAGAGGGTGATTTCTTAATTAGTAATGGCGATGGTGTTATAATTAATTGACTAATCTGGTCTGGCTGTATCAGACTGTCTGTAAGGGTGATGAGTTTCTTAATAAGTATCGTATAATAAATTGATTGATCAGCCTTCTAGAATCATAGAGCCAATTCTAATTGTTACCCAGTGGGGATGCCTGCTACAACATATTTATGTTCCTTGAGGATGAAGGGAAGGCCAGCTCTTGTTCCAAGAGTTGCTAAGCATGCTTACCATGTTTAAATTCTGGTTCCAATGAGGGCTGCATTATTGAAAGAAGTGTTCCAACAACCCCTGCACACTGTGTGACCTGAAGCAGGGCAGCCACAGACAGTGTGCAGTGGATACCCTTGCATGAGACCAGAGCAGAGGATGAACTCTGTGAGCACACCTAATACTCCTTGGCCACTGATGGGTGTTTCTTCCATGGGACCAGTCTGGAGATAGTTTGAGTTAAACACGAAACATATTGAGCCATGTGATGTAATAGTTCATACCAATAATGCATCAGTCCTCTGCCTTGTGGGTTTCACTCTCCTGTGGGACAGTGCCACATGCTCCAGGTCCCTTGCAGGGACCAGGGAGCTGCTTATAGGAGAGAAGAGAACCAAAATGCTTGGTAGAGTGATGTAATAGAAGAAGATGGTGTAGGAGCAGTGTGTGCTGAAGCCTGTTGGAAGTCTTCAGTCAGCAAACTAACGGCTGAGAAAATCTTTATTCCATTCTTATTTCTCTGAAGAAGCAACCTAGCAGGCAGGAGATAGAAATTATTCTACTTGATCAGAGTTTATGCCAATTAATAGTTTTGCTTTCTGACAGGATATTGCTTTATGGACTAGGAGCCACTTTTGGAAATTGGTTTCCCCTTTCTTACATTGCAGTATAGAGAAAGAAGGGCAGTTCTTGACAGCTGTTGACTGTTCAGAATTGAAGTACTTTTTTTTTTTTTTACAAACTCTAGGTGCAGAGTCAATTTGAAATACGTGGTACACATAGAGATTCTTTTATCTTCCACTGAATA
This sequence comes from Motacilla alba alba, assembly GCF_015832195.1. Classification (NCBI taxonomy): domain Eukaryota; kingdom Metazoa; phylum Chordata; class Aves; order Passeriformes; family Motacillidae; genus Motacilla; species Motacilla alba. Next base: position 19,388,765 of record NC_052017.1, on the reverse strand, counting down.
ATTTCTCTACTTTCTCTTTATCACCACCTGTGATTTCCTCTTGAATTTTATCCATTAAAAAGATGGAAAAGATGCTCCCAAATTGTTTCCCAAATTGTAACATTTTTTGAGTCTGTGATGATCTAGGACTTCAACCTGATTATATCTAGTTCATCACACCTTTTCCTAATACTATGGACTATTTTCCTTTACTAGTTGTAACCATGGTGCTCATGATGTACCCTGATCGATGCATTGTTTGGTTTTAAACTCTCTATTGATTTCATTGATTTCTTTTAGCAAATGGAGATGAGTGGTAAGAGCTCTTACCCAGAAGCCTTTTATTCAAATATATGAATATCTTAGTCCTCAATAGTTGTCCTTTCAGATGTGTCATTTAACTGAAGACAGATGCTGTGCAATTATTGCCTTTCACATCAAAGTAATGAATTATGTCAATTCTTGTTAAAAATTTATCAGTTTGGGGTAATGGTGATTGCTTGACTTTCTGCTACTGTACAGAAGTCTTTCAGTTACAATTTGACAATTTAAAATTAGAATGGTCATATAATAATATGAATAGTGTATTTTTGGGAAGAAGCTCTCAAAATGAAGTCTTATCTGAATTTTTGGGAATTATTTTAAAAAATACAGCTTTGGTGGTTTTATTAAAAGTTGGCTAAAATTGTTCTTGCATAAAAGAGAGATATGTTAAAGGTTCATACACTGGTGCAGTACTGCTCTCCAGTCTGATCACATTAAAGGAAAAAAAAAAGAAGCAGATTATAAATTTGCCATTTTAAAGTTATATTAAACCTAATGACATTTGGATTACTCTGAAAGGGTGACTATTCTACTCTATAAGACTTCTCCCTGAAAGAATGCTAGCAGTTGCAGGAATATTTGAACATGTTTTCAGATGGTGAAGCTCTTATCCCAGTTTTTTAGTTATTTCCTCTGTTTCATCACTGATAATAACTGGCTCTACAGAAACCTGAAGGAGAATTGCAAACTGAAATCCATTTTATGCTTAAGCAAATTACTTTCTGTTCACATGAAAAATGGTCTCAAAAATGCAAAATTTTTCTGGCCCCGTTTCAGAACCTGTTTGGACTTCTTTTTACGATTTACCTTTTCAAACTCCTAGATTAAATATCTGAAACTTTTTAAACAGATTTACTTAAGTTGAAGGCTGAGTGGGCAATCTTTTTCACTTAAGCGAAATGTGTTTTGTCTTGCCTTAAATTAAATGAATTAGGGTAAGCCAGAAAAATCCAGCTTTGATGTAAATTCAAGCAGTTTTCTATTTTAACTTTATTTTCCTTTTAAAAAACTTCTTGTTTACTAAAATAACTTTGGAAATAGACATAGTGTCTGGCTTTGCTTGCTTTCCTTTCAGTCTTCATTTTCTCGGCAATATTTCTTTAGTGCTTAAAAAAATACCCTTTGATTAGTGTCCATCTTCTGCTTTCTTGACATCCTGCACCTTTTTTGCCAGTTTATACTTTTCCCTCTCTGCCTCCTTTATGTTTTCTAGAGTGCTTCAAGTTCAGTACTTAAAGTATTTGTCCTTTTGACATTCCCTGTAAGTCCTTTGCTTCTGAGTCATCTTCTTGTTCCTTTCTATGTGATTCTCAGAAATATAAAAACCTTTGTTGTTCTTATTCGTAGTTGAGGAGAGGGTTGAACTGTTGCACTCATCAAGAAACTCTCCCTACATGGACACTGCCAAAAACTTCCCAAAAAAATTAGAGACACCTTTTCTTTGGTTTTGTACTTTCTGTTAGACCTTCACTGAAATACTTTTTCCCTTATTCACTAAAGATCCATGGATTACACCCTAAATATTTCTGAATATTTGATACATTTTTCATTTATTTCCACTCATAACAGATTTTATTGTGATTTTGACTTGTTAGGGCTATGCAAATTTGCTTGTTATGAATGTTTTAGAGCATATTAAGCTGGAAATGGAAACCAGTTCCTGTAAAAATTATCCTTTGACTCAGAATACTTGTATACAGATTTATATTGCAGGCACAAAAGTGCAACAGCTGGGCAAAACATAGTGGGAGTTTTTGTAAAATGAAAGAAAGCTGAAAGACAGGGAAATCCTGGTATTGTGATGCTTAGCAGTGTGAGGGGAGTTTAAGAATATATAAACAAAAAAAGAAATAAGATAAAATATTATATGTTGGAGAAAATTAACTGAAAACAGCTGGATAGCAGAAATATTTAAGCTTTTATAAATGTAGTAATGTGAAAATATATTTTCAGAGGGTTTTCTGAGGGTTTTCTGGTTTTCGTTGTTTTTTTTTAATATAAGCTTCTAGCCTAATCTGTACTTACAGACTGGAAGAAAACAATTAAATGATATGCATTCTTAAGGAATATATATATGTATATATCAATGAACTCTTAATTAATTAAGTCATAGCTCTGCTTTTTATCAGGAAGTTTTCCAAACAGCCCTATGGCCTGAGGACAAAGCATTAAAATAAAAGAGCTAAAACAGTGCCCACAGAACTAATGATGAAAAGGGTGGAGTTGAACCAAATGAGCTGGAAAATGCTTTCTAGGCAGTACAGGAACCTTTGTCACAATAAATATGTGCCTGCCTCTGGTGTTGAAGATAATAGGAAGTTGCATCAGATCTTGCACTTCTTGCCTTCAGGTGATGTTGGAGTAGCAGTCTTTGTTCCCTGACAAGAGATTTCTTATATTAGGAAAATAGAGATCTGCAGAACAAATGATTTATTCCCCTACAGGCAGAGTTTGCATGTTTCTCTTTACAGATACTATGGCACTTGTGCATTGCAATCAGCATACTTTAGTTACAGAGATATATCTTTTCTTATTTCTGCTCGCCAGGGCTAACAGGAAAATCAGAGTTATGCATGATGGGATGTGCATTCCCCTGACTTGATTTTGTGAATTTGTAGGTGATGAGATCTCCAGACCTGCTGGCATGAGTTACTTGCCACTTGGGAATGGTTTTTTTGATCTCACTATTCCTATTAAAGGAGTGCCATACTTACGTGTGAGCCAGATTTATTTTGTCTACTTATCACCATTATTTGCCTTGCAAATTTTGAAATTAACTTCTCTTTTCCTACTAGCATTCCATCCCTAGTTTTGGGGCATCTAGAGTATTTAAGCTACTTCATTAAAACAATTCCCCTGATTTCATGTGATGCTAGGCTGAATGAAACAAGTTTATTCAATATTCTTTCACAAGGTTTGCTCTTTTAATTGTTTGGATCTCCCTGTCCCCCTCCTGCATTTGAAGGTTGTTGAGGCGTTGGTCTAAAGGTGTGGCCAGAACCACTGTGATTTGGCGAAACATTGAAACACAGTGAAAGGCATTACTGAAACATCCTCCTGCAAGACACAGAAGTCAGTGTGCTGATTTACAATCCTTTTGATGCAAAATCAATTGAAATTTGAATTTCTCAACTGTTTTTTACATTCAATGTAGAAACTTTTCATACATTTTGTAAACATTTTTCATTTTTCATTTTGCTCCTTCTGAGCAAATAGCGATCTTTGTGGATGTTGGTCATTTAGTAATTCTACCCCTTTTTCTGTTGTTTTCTTATCTAATATATTTTCAAACCACTGAGCAATAAATCCAGTCAGTAAGTTAATGATATACAGTTGACTTTTATAGCATGTGCCAATATTTTTTAGTCATAAAATGTTATATGCAGTTAAATATTATCCTAAGACACACCAGGTTGAAAGTCATTGCTTTGCAGCAGCAGTGACTTCCTGTAAGCTGCAGATTAAGAAATTGAAGTTCTAAAAACGTCTTCCAGAGAGATGTGTGTAAACACAGCTTAGTCAAAGGCACTTCATGACCACTACTAGCCAGTTTCAGTAATTATTTTCCAAGTGTAGGCTTGGATAGTAACACAGCCCATGAACAGGCTCCTATATGTCTGTGTGCTGTATTGCTTTGCTCCAGTGGACACTCAGTCATCCACAAGAAGTGGGTGCCAGCGTGGGGATGGCTCTTCTGCTGCACCTGGAGAAGTGTGCATCTCCACCAACTGCTGTGGAGACAGCAGTGATGAAAAACAAGGTAAGTCTGGTGAGCTTAGCAGAAGGGTGATACAGTTTGGTAACCAAATGTGACAGAAGAGAGAACTAGGGGGCATGTTTTTATGTTCAGAAATTTGGGGAATTCTTTTTTTTTTTTTTTTTTGAGGGGGGGGTTACCCTCTTCATTTTTTAAAGAAAAGTTTATTCTAGCTTCAGTTTGATTTTTCATGCTTTTCTTCTTTTTCAACATTTGTGAAGAGCAGGACTCTCATGAATCTTCATATGGATATTACATCACAAAACAAGTGTTTCCTCATCAAAATTCAATGAAGATTCAGCAAGTAATACTTTTTTCCTTAATTTGTGGGAGACTTGTTTGGCAGAATTCAGATTTAATACAAAATACCTAGACCAAGGTATAAGCTGCAGCTTTTTCTTTTTTTTTTTTTTTAGTCTAGACAAGGGTGGAACTTTCCTTGAATTCATGAACTGATTAGCGACTGATTATCCTAGCTTAATCTTTGTCACATGCATTGGTTACAAATACAATTGGTGCTATTTCCTGTAAGGAATTGATCTAAGTGGTGAGAGTGAATTTTAACTGCTATTCTATGAGTAAATTTGCATCAGAATTCTAGTATTTCTGGAATACTGTACTACAAAATGGTGCTGCAAATAATTTCACGTCATGCTTTTAAGCCCAGCTGGAGATGAAACACCATACAGTTGTGGTGTTTGTGGTGCTGGTGCAATGGGGAAGAGAATTGTACTAAAACTTGTGTGTTGAGATAAGAAGAGTTTATTAATTGAAACTAAAACAATGGTAAGGGTAATAATGGTAAATAATAATGACAAAAAAAAAAAAGGAAAAAAAACCCAAGTAATATACTATATAATTGCTCGCCACTCACTGATGGGTGCCAAACCTCCCATTCCTGATCCCAGATCAGCTGTGCTTCCAGCTAATTCCCCCAGTTTATATAGTGGGCATGACCCTTCTCAGCTATGCTACCCCCGTCCCAGTTTTGGTAGTTTTCTTTTGTATTTTTTTACAGAATTACAGAATATTCTGAGTTGGAAGGGACCCACAAGGATCACTGAGTCCAACACTGAAGTGCATGGCCCACATGCAGGCCATACCTAGAGCCTTGGTGTAATTAGCACCAGGCTCTGATCAACTGAGCCAGCCCTGCAAACTCCTCGCTGGCAGAGCATGAGGCAAAGGGGAAAAATAAGTCCTTGCCATAGGATATATAAGACTTAGCAAAAAAATTGAAACATAAGCGTGTTATCAACACCACTGTCATTCTGAATCCAAAACACAGCACTGTAACATCTACTGAGAAGAAATTAACTCTTTCCTAGCTGAAACCAGGACAGATGTATAAGGTAGTCCTTCTCCTTGAGGATTTTTGTTCCGAGTCCAAAGAAGAGCTTGGATTTATCAAAAATTTTAATTCTAACTAGAAAGCTTATCTAAGTTCTCCTACTCACTATGCAGCAAAGGAAGCTACCATCTTTGTTGGGATTTTAAAATTTCATTTTAAATACAAACCAGATGGTCTTTGGATGAGCCTGTATCTGTCTGTCCACACTGAAACCTGCCAATTACAGCATGTTAGCAATTACTGAATTCATCTGAAATCTGTGAGAAAGAGCACAGATTAACTTAAATCCAGGTTCTTCAAATTACAGTTGTGTGTCCAACCACATAAAGATTTTCTTCCTCTGATAGGACTTCCTGTTTTATACAAATAGGATGCAGAGATCTGTTTGGAGCAGGAGTCTAGAATTAGCTCTAGGATACTTAGTTTTAATTTCTCTGCTAATTAGACAATTATTAAGACTGTACTGGATATCAGTACATTTTTGTAAGTTTCCTGTGCTATACAAAAATGTATTAAATGGCAATGGCTGAAATGCCTGTTGAATTCCCTGACATGTCTAACACATCTCAGGTTAGCATATATTTTTATCACTTGCACAAGAGGTGGGTAAGCTAAGTTTCACTGCATAGCCATGAAATCCTTATTGTGCTTGGTCTTGTTTTCTCTGGAAAGGCAGCATGTTCTATAGTATCGGCAGAATATGGAACAAGAGCTGCATTCTTCCATTGTCTTTTATGGAGGCTTTTTACACTTGTCTGTTGAGGGAATGCAACTATAGACAAATGCTTGCATGAAAGTAAAGAATTAAAGGTTTCTCCAAAGACTAGTATGAGCCTGTGGTCTCTGTAAAAGCCCTGAATATGAAATTATATTGCATTTCATGTGAACGAGCCACAGGGGTAGAACTAGGCTTTGAGGGACAGGCTGCATGCTGGGACTGCTTGGATAATGCTCTGGATTACCTCAGGAGATAAATCAGCTGTCACACATGAAGATACAGATCAAAGTGTCAAATTGAAGATTTGTCCTGCTGACACTGTTTCTTGGGTTTTGGAATTATTGCAAAATCATTTTTCTGCTTAGGTTTCAGCTCCTGGTCTCATGTTGGTGACAGGTTCCTGCTCTTTTCCCTGGGCTTTGCTCAGATTTAAGGAAGCTTCTGCAGTGAAAATATATAAAAATTGGAATTCCAGTTTTTATTGCTTATTTGGTTGTCATACTGCAAAATATTTGCCAGGAAATGAATGATAACTAAATACTCTTATATATATTTTTCTCCTATAATATCCCAAACAGACTTTATACACATGCCCACTTGAAATAGAACTTTTAAGTGTAGTCTGTTCCTGTGAGACTTGGAATTTTTTCTTAGAAGTTATTCTAGATTTTTTTTATTCACAGGAAACTCAGCAAAAATTATCTAAAAAATCCCACACATTTCTTCCTTCTGAAATTTTCCTCTCTATGCAGTGACTTTACCTTTTTAAATCTATCTTCCAGCAAATTTACATCGGTTTGCTTTGAAGTTATATTTTCTGTGAAAATGAATATTACTTTGGAAAATAATGATGAATTATTATTTCTTTTAAATTTAAAATGCTACAATTCATGCTATTTCATGCATATTAATTTGCAATTGTTTTTTTCAGTATGATAAAATTCTTGAAGAAATATTGAGTGTGATTTGGTGCATTTCATGCAATGTCAAGCAGATATACTTCAGTAGTGTTAGTGCTTTTGATGAACCTCTGACATGCCTTTTAGCCATTTAAAGATCTAATGAATAAAAGCAGCAATAAAAAGTTGGTTGATGACTCAGCCAATCTGCACATTAACTTGAGTCTGGAATGCTTGTGTGAATTATTTGTATTTTCTCCTAACCTTGTAATTAATTGTTGCAGTAAACTGATATGAATATGAAAGTCATGAAATTGAACATTGTAGTGTGATTATCAATGCTGCAGTTGCAACTTTATTTAAAATGCCCAGTGAATTATGATAATACAGACTAGACCAAAAGCATTTGCAGGGGCCTGGAGAGGGAGCTCCAACTGGAGAGGGATTTTGAAGGCATTGTAGCTCCTGTGTCTAACCAGAATCCCAATCAGAAGGCAGGGTCTTAGCCACCTTCCTCTGCTGTGGAAGACAAAGGGCAGGGGTCTGAAGGTTTCCACACAAGACACAAAATCTGGAGACAGTGCCACGTACTGGCTGCTCTACTTGGGCTGGAGTTGCAATAAGTTTGTTCTTTACAGCTGCATCTACTTAGACTTCTTTTTTAATTAAATCCTTCCACCAATACAAGAAATACTTAAAGGAATGGGGCTGTCCAGCCTGTCAACACATCCTAGCACTTCCATTCAGCTTGGATGTAATACATAAAGGGCTGTTGCACATCTGTGAAAAACCAACACCTGTCCCTCCAGCCCAAGTAAGCAGTTATTTATCTGGTCCCATACCTACCTCAAACTTCCTGAATGAACTCATACACCAAACTGGGTTTGGTGCCAGAAAGGTGTTCTGCCTCCCTTTTCCAACATCCATTGCTCTACAGGGGAATCTGGAAGGGGGAAAATACTCCTTCCTCACCACATTGTGACATGTACTGGAAGAAATAGGAAATGGAACAGGCAAGTGGGGACACTATGCCATTCTGAGGATTCATTGTGTCTCTTCTTTGAATGATGTGGAATAAAAAAAAACCAACAAAACCCCAAACTTGCTCTCTGATTACATCCTGGTGTTAAGTCTTAGTTTTTCTCTGCAAGAACTCTGGAAAAAAGTTTCACCTTAGAGCTGCGATGTATTTTAAGAACAATCTTTGCATATAAATTATACTAGCTTGGAGATTTTCCTACAAAAAGGTAACTACACACATTTTTGTAATGAAAAGAACATATAGTAATAAAATATAAATGGATGAGTTTGGATTTGGTTTGGTGAAGGAAGGACTTGGCTGTTTGTTTGAGGCTTTTTTCCCAATGTTCATTTTCAGTTGTCTCTCTTCCACTGCATTGTTTCTCTTTGTTCATGATTTAACATTCTGGTGTTTCTCACTTTTTTCCCAGAAACACTGTTCAGAGTGTTTCTGTATGTCAACTAAACAGCAAGTGATGGTGAAAAAAGTACCTCTTTGCTTCTGCTTTTAAGCTTCCAATTTCTTGTTTGTTTGCTTCAATCCAGGTTCCTCCTGGAACAACTGTGATTTTGAAACCAATCTATGCAAAGTTCTTCCTGAATTCAATTTACAGCCTGGCTGGATAAGAAGAAATGGTCGATCTGGGATGGGACCACCATACTCTGACCACAATGGGAATGACAGTGGTAAGATTCCTTGTGATCTTTGGGGAAAGCTTGGTTTCTTACATATTATGTAGTTTTCTATTTATTTTACTAAATTTTGTTAATTTTTTGATTGTTCAATTATTTTCTGCCACATGTTTCCTGAGCACTTGTGCCTTTTGAGGTGATTTTGAGGCGTCTTTAAGGTGATTGCAATTACAATAACCCGGAATTCCAGGCGGAAAGGGGAGGAGAAAGACAGTAAGCAATTCTTACTTACAGTATTTCAGTAAGCAATTCTTGTCATCATAGAGGAGCAAGTAATCAGTTCCAAAAGATGTGTTTACCTACCAGAGTGGTCTTTACTTGTTTTGTAGACATTAGGTGGTAAGTTCAGTCTTGATGATTGAGAAAATCTGAGACGTATTTTCATGTTTTCTTGGACTGGTAAATGCCGGGAGTGTGTGTATCTATCATCTAATATTAGCTAATATTAGTGGCTAATATTACTACTCCAAATATTTTGAGATAAGAGGATGTTGTATTTGGAGACAGGATAAGCTTTGATAGTCTGTTTTTGAGCCAGCTTCTTTCTAAATCTTTTTACAATTCTACTTTACCTCGAAGAGTGTCTTTCAACTAAGTAATTCCTTTTCTCTTATATACCCTTTGTACTTCTCCTATGGCCAATTAACCCTGCTTTTCCTCCTGTGATACATACTGTAATACAATAGCTCTTTAGTTCTATATATTTTCTGTTATTCTCTGTCCCTTCACCTCCACCCACACCCTCTCATCTCTCCCAGGCACAAGCAGTGCTTTGGAGGCCCTCATGGTGAGCCCCTGAGGGTAGGCATGCAATGTTGGAGCATGTCCAAGAGAATCATATGTGGGATGCAGGTGGTGTTATGATTAGCCCAGGTGCTTTACACCCCATTCCCAAACTATGTTGATCTGGGAGTGTGGAAGTCTGCACTGTTCTAAAGTAGCATCTCCTAACATTGCATAAGCCACCATACAGGTAGAAGTTTCCAATAACAATGAGTATAAATTGGTGGTTTTGAGGGGAATGTGTGGAAAAACTTACTTAGAAATCAGCGCATGAAAATGAAACCCAAATTTAAATTTTTTAATTGAAAAAAACAGCAACCAAAACCCCCAGTTTAGGTTTTCCTGCAAGTTCCTCTTTCCCAGTGGACAATTCTCATGATACTCTGCAATTAGGAAATTTTATATATATCTGATGTGCTTTTAGCAACTTCAGTTTTTGCTTGTATGTATTTCAGAAGCACATCCTGCTGTGTGTATTATGCTTCCAAAGATAAGATTGTTCTTAAATAAGTGTTGATTTAAATCAATGTTGGCACAAAAAGGTGAGCAACTACCAAACCTTCTTCATAAACACAAGCTTTTTGTTGAGTATGCATATTGTGAAATAGTTCAAAATAATAAATCTTTGCTCATTAAGAAACATATTAAAAAAAACCCAAAAGTACCATGGAATACAAATGTGGGAAACTCTTGCCTAGAATCAAAATAGGTTCGTCAGGCAACAGCCTTGCTGTAGTTGAAGTTTCTAGAATTAGTGCATGCTTGGTAGTACACACCACATCAGGATGCAGCAAATGCCAGAAAGATACACTAATAATCAAAAAAACTGGTGGGGAAGGGAAAATGTAACTTGTACAGACTGCCAAAGCCAGCAAAAGATTGAGAATTGCGAACTGAAGTGTTTGTTGCAGAGGAAGCAAACTCTTCAGTCACCTGTATTGTTCACATTTACTTGTTTTGGCACTTCAGTCACTGCTGTATCTACCAGGTCTAAATTGTGCAGTGGTCATGTTAATCTAAGTTATTTTATTCAGGTAGCAGGAAGCTCAAATACTTGTAGCTATTCAGCTTTCTGAGAGGCTGCATACTCAGATCAGTGAACTGAATAGCAAAGGAGATTTAAATGCATTGTATTAATTTGCTTCTACATTTCTACCTGAAGAATGTCTAAACTGTGCTTTCATTTTCTAAATGCTGATTCTAATTGCCTAGGAAATATTTATCTTCTTATGGCAGTGAGTTGAGTTTTCCACTGCTGGTGACTCAACAGACTATGTAATCAGTTTCATGTTGGTTCCTGCTTAAAACCCAGAAATGATTCTCTATTGTGACAAATGAGCAGAGTATGCTTTATGGATGAGTCTTAAAAGGAAGACTTTCTGCCATCAGGATAAAACGCACACATTAGCAGAAAAGCTAAGATACATTGGTAAATTTAACTCCTTTGAAGATTTATGTAATCATTTACTAGAACCCAAAATATTTCTTCTGTCTCTCATGGATCTTTTTTTTTTTTACTGAAAAAGTAAATGAACAAATCAGTGACAACCACTTTAAAAGAACTCAAAAAAAATCCACAACCTGATTTTAGTAGATGAAACTATTCTTTATGCAGAGGTGTAATGTGAAATTACTGTTCAAAGAATTTCTTAAAATTAGTATTTCTTCCCTTTCTGTGTAAAACTTAAAATTCCTGTGGTAGGTGAAAAATAATTTTTTTACTCTTGGACATATTCATCTTTAGAGAACTAAAAGAAAAAAATTCAAAATTTCATGGAAGCTAACATCCAATGGAACAGATTGGAGTCAGGGACAGGGCTCTGCAGAGACACCAAGCCATCTGTTGTGGGTAGGAGCAATACCCTTGCAGCTGGCAGCTCTGAAAATGCTGCCTGAGCAGTCAGGAAAGGTCTAAAACCTGGGGGCAGCATGGCCATTGCCCTGGTAGCGGGCTGCAAAATGCTCCTCGGTGGGGAATTGCTCAGCTGGCTCCAACCCTGATCTGGGCTGGTGGTGCTTCATCAGGGGCTTTCCAGTTCCACACAAGGATGAGAGGTCAAGGTGGGTAGCTGAATAAATTAAGGAGTTAGATGTTTTGATCTATCCTCTGATATTTGGTGAATGTATTAATCTTTTTTTTTAGGACTTTTTTCCTTTAGTCCTGCTTGGCCTCTTTTCTCCATCTTCCTTCTTTCATTAGCATGTTAATGTCGGAGGACAAGTTACTTGGCATTGCTTGGAGTTTGGGAAGGGGAAGAGAAAAGAAAGGAAGAAAAATAATTAAAAATAGATCAGGTCTTTTTCTATATTTTTCATCTTGCATCCTTAGCATCTAACATCTCTGAAATCTTTGTGTTCGGGAAGAGACAAATTTTGACTTACAGTATTTGATATCCTGAAATAGGGTGGTTGCTTTCCATCTGTTATAAGATCTGAAACAATACTGCCAGGAAGAGATACGATCAGTCAAAGGGCATGGCAACAACCGTAGTTCACTGACTCCTCTTGAGCTGTTACACTTTCAAGTGAAGCAAGGACTTGATTTGTAAATGAAAAATAATGACACCTTTAATGGTAGCTTTGAAATTACTAAGACAACTTTTTACATTTGGGATATACAGGGATACCACATCTTTCTCTCAAGGCAATTTTCTGAGCAGCCAGAACCCAGACAGCACCAGTTTTCAACCTATAAAAACACCACAGTCCATGTTCCACTACCTCCTCAAAGACCTGAATGGTCATGACAAATGTGTATTGTTGTTTACAGCAGTTGGACATTCGGGCATGAAATATGTTATGTACTCAATCATTGGAGCTTAAAGTCTTTTGATCAGCTTTCTGAGTTAGTCTCACTTTGTCCCAAAATGCTGAGCATTCAAGAAACCACCACATGAAACGTTTTGGAATCCTGCTTAAAATTTTAGCTGGAACATGGATCAATACCATGACAATATTGAACATGGAAAAAAATTTATATCACAATGGCTACAAGTGCTAATAATCTTTTCTGGGGAAACAATTCCAGTTGGCTTTTTAGTTATTAATTTATACCTGCGCATATTGATCTCCTTGTTTTATTGTTGGGTTTTTTTTTTTTCCAGGCTTCTAATTTTTCTATTTTTATTCCTTTTAATAGCTTATTTCCTCTCATTGTCCTCTGAAATGCAATCCTCTTCTGCAGCTTTAAGGACAAGTGTTTTCCTTCCAACTGATGAAGAACACCTTTGCCAGGTATTTTAATGCACATTCTTTGCACACTTTTTGCCATAGAAATCCCCTGGAATAATGAGATCTTCTTCTTTTTCCTAGATTAGATTTCATTATTGGGTCAGTGAAATGAGCAGAACATTAATGGTGGGGCTTCAAAAGCTCTCTGAAGATACTATTACAAACATCTGGCAAGTTTCAGGAGAACAACGAAATCAGTGGAACGTAAATACCATTACAATCAGTAGCACCGAAAAGTTTCAGGTTAGTAAATTAAGGTTACCATAAAGGACACTTCTTAAATGGTTTATAAATGGTGGGCCTTTTTAACAGGTTGGCATTAAATATTTTATAATTGAAAAGAAGGTACTATCATGAGGCAAACGAGAAAAAAAGCCATTTTTATGATCATAGTTTGCATTAGCAAATGTAGCTTGTTCTTAATTCTTACTGGTGTTAAAACTGACACCAAGCTTTGCATAAACTGTGCATATGTCTTAAATAAAACAGTCTCATTGAGCCATAAATTATCTACCAGCCCACAGAGGTGAGATACTTGTGATCTTAGCTTTCAATACAGTATTCTCTTAGCCTCAGTCTAACTGGACTGATAAACTCAAGGTTTCATTTATATAGGAAACTGCACTTTATACAATGAGATACTGTTTTATGGGATGACAAAAACTGTACTTAACTATTAATTGCAGCTTTGAGACTTTTGTCTTAGAACACATGCAAATGGTTTAATTTTGCTCAAAGCTACCAGAAAGCAATGCAAATGTCATAGGCTATTTAAGTGTTTTTGTGTGTGCATTTACAGAAAACATTAGCACAGTAAATGTAACTTAGGGCTATCATATTGTGGGTGGTGTACACTCACTGCTATGTATAATACTGGAGACAAAGTGGGGAGCAGAGAAAAAATGAGAGGTCTTTCCTGCTACAGCAGTTACTGTGAAGTTGCTTAGCATGCAAACCTGAAGGCATGGCAGCACAACCTCATTTCCATAAACCAAATGAGTAACATAAGTACTTGGCTTTCATATTGCGCTAAAGCATCCAACAGGACCTTGATTTTTGAATTAATACTGGCCTGCTCAACTCTTCTGAGAATGTATATTGCAAAATACCTGTACCCAACTCAACACAAGTATCAATGTTATTGGTCAGTAACTTACCTCTACCTGATAAGACTGTATAGATAGCAATCTGAGGCTGTATTGGAAGGGTTTACGTCTAGATTTATTTTTTTATCATTCATATTACTTGGAAAATTGAATGAGTCTGGGAATGGTTTATATAATATGGAATCTACTTCCTTTGAATTGCTAGGTCCAATTCTAACTAGATTATTGCTTGCAAACCTGGTTATCCTTTGGCCTCTCTCAAGTGACCTGACGGGCAGAGTCCAGCTTTAAAGAGGCTGGTGTCAAACTTACTGCAGTAATCATTACAATTGACTTAAGAAACACAGCTCAAAACCTCACAAAACCTAGAGTCTGAAGCTGAGCAAATTTTCTTTTGTTTGCACATTTTGCTCCAGTGACAACTTGCAAGATATCACTGTCATACAAGTGAATGCAATTCACTTGCCCTTTTGCACTTGTTGTTTTATATGACAAGCCTATAGGGATACATGTGGCATTTTTCAAGATAAAGTTTTGATTGTTAATGTTTCTATGGGGAAAAAATGATGGGAGACAAATAATTTTTATTTGGATGTACAAATCCCTTTGAAATAGGATGCTTTAGTACTTTTTTAATTTTAAAAACACATTTGAAGTGAGATTTTAGTTAAAATCTACCTCTGAATCTCCACTGATTATTTTTTTCACTCATTTTGATGGTGACTATTTAATACTTATGTCTGTTCCTACTAAGAGTCTGGATTATATTTACGGAATACAGAATTTAGTTTGGCATTTAAAAATCTCCATTTTATGGAGCTCTGAAATGCAGAGATTGACAGTGGTTTAACTACTAAACAAGCAGAAAGCTCAGTATGTCTGTTTTGGCTGAGTTTTGGAGAACTGTATCGTGGTATTCTCTCCAAGCTACTTTTCCTCTGACTAACTGAGAACAAATATCTGTCTCCCAGACTTTATTAAGGGAAAGGTTTCTAGGCTTGGGGTTCCTTTCTGTATTTATGCTTGACTCCTGTTTTACCTCATGCTTTGCTGCTGTGGCTGCCTTCTGGAGTCAGCCCAGCCTGTGTTTGATCCCACCTGCAGTCCCACTGCACCCTCCCTGCCACTAATGGAGCTGCAATGTTCATTTGATCTGGTGCTCACAGATATTGCATAGATAAATACCATTGCACTTATAAGCAGATGACTTTTTTTTTTTTTTTTTTTTTTGTTATTGACTTGAGAGCTTAAAGAACTCCAGACTTAATGTGAGAAGGAAAACATAATGGTTCCTTTCTGGAGTAAACTTGGGTGTGAGTCACTTTGGTTATTATTGGAATGAACTTAGGGAAGGTCAGCTGGGTATCCACACCAGATAAAGCCTGGATAATCTTTTTTAGACACAAGAGCAGCTGGAGGCATCTAGTAATATTATCTTCTGGAAGTGGGGAAGTTGAGAGACTGCTCATGAGTTTTGAGGAAACACAGGTTCACACAGACTTCGTGTGCTCTGATGGAATATGATCTTGAAGCAGCCTCTGATTTTGCTCTAGCAAAGTGAGCTAGTCTCTCTTCAGCATTGTCTAAATCACTTTTTCTCACTATATAATAAAATCTGACTATGAAACCCCAGCTGCAAGCGATAAGTAGATACGTACTTTAAATTATTAATAACTAAATTTTGAGTTCAAAATGAAATACCATTGTGCAAAGGTAAAAGATTTGTCAAATCCTTGATATTAAATAATATTTCTGGTGTTTCTAATTTAAAAAAAAAAAGTGCACTGTATTATTTCAGGAACTTATTTGTCCTTCTTGCAGTGATGTCATGAAAGTACACACTACCTGGACATATCATTGCAGCAGAATTCAAAATACTGTTTTCTGAAACAAATCAAATGAGCAAATTTTCAAAATGCTGCATTTCATTCCTATAAACATAATTTTGAATCTGGTATGGCTGCCATTTTTGTGCAAGCCAGCTGCAGGTTCAGTAAAACAAGCAAAAGACAAAAGATTATACCCCTCAAAAAAAAAAAATCCCATTTGTAACATAATGGTCATATCATTGGATAAGTTGTGTCATCTTGTACTGCAAAAAACTCTGTTCTTTGTAATTTATGGTTTTCTGCATCAATGTGTTAAACTATGCACAATATTGGTGCTGAACTCTCAAGGTAATGTTTGAAAAATTATTGCTAACACTGTGAATTCTTTAATAAGAACTAGAATGTGCCTCTAGGTAGATTTTGCCTCCAAGGCTCTGGAAAATCCTGGAACAGTTTCATCCCTAGATGTGGCTAGGGAATAATTTAGGGAACATAATTCATAAGATTGATTTGTTGGGTTGTTTTGATTGGTATGTTTTTGTTGTGTTTTCCCAAGGACTGTGATTGATCAGTCAGTTCCCTTGTACGCCACTGCAGAAAATGTGTAATAGTCTCTGCATTTACAAATGTGGATTGAAATCTGCCCTTAAGATGGAAAAAGAAAACATTTCTCACTTCTTGTTATGAAGAAGACTTTGGTGGGGAAAAAAAAAACACTGTTGTAACATTAGAGCAGAATAACTGTCAACAAATATTCTTAAATGTTTGTTTTGGCTAAAAATGTGATGAAGGGCTTCTGAATAATGGGATTTTTTTTTCTCTGACTTTTGTCCAGGTTTTTGAGAAATTCTGAAATCAACCAGAAAATGCTCATATTTCTAGTCTCTGGTGGAATAATGGCTTGATAAAACACAAAATCCTTTGTGTTCTATTCTTTAACTGTCATGATCCTTGCTTAGATTTTAAGGCATTTTATTGTGATTTTGAAGTCCTTCCTGGTTAATTCTACTTTAATCTTGAGTTAGATGATTGGACTACTTATCTGTGCTCAGGTGAAAAAGCCACAGGTGTGTCAAAAAGCCAGGATGATAATCCTCGAAAATTGTTAAATATGTGATTAGAGTTCTTGTATTTCTTTTAGATACCTCATGGACTTGACTGGCATATATTGTGTGCTTTTTTGTTTTGTCTGCGACACTGATAAAATCTGGTTTTTGTTGATTTGCTGTTAATCTCTTTAGGTTATTTTTTCGGGGGTGGTGGAGACCCAGAGACAACGTGAAAGTGTTGCCATTGATGATATTACCTTCAGTGAAGGATGTTCTATAGCACATGGTAAGAATACCTGTTTTCAGGAGCCAGGTCATTTTACATCGTCTTTTCCTTGGATTAAAAGAGAAATGACAATGGAATTGTTTTGCTATTCAAAGGCTTTTTTAACTCTGTAAGTGTTTTTGTTTGGCTCATTTTCATTTTCCTAAACAATCATCTGTCTTTTCACATCTAAACACAATTACAAAGAAAGGCAATACTTTTAGAAATCTGATGCATTATAAATGTAGGGCTCAGTGGGTAAAAAGATCTACTGGTTTTGGCTGAAGAACTGATGTGTTCAGCCAGCTCAGCTCAGCTTTGGAGCTGACTAGGAAGATTCCCAAGGCACTCGTGTATTTCTAAATGCAAGAAGGTCCTGATCCTCAGCTGTGCAACGGGGCTATGCTGTTCTGCTCTGCTACATCCAAGAGCTGTAATGTCAGGCTGGTCATCTCTGCAGTCAGACCATCCCTGCATGTCAGGATTCTTCAACAAAACATTTCCTATTTCCCTTTTCAACCTATTTCCATTTTCATGGAAAAGAAGTACTACCCATCCTAACATAAATTAAGTTACTTGCTGCTCTGTATTACACAAGAGTATTGCCCTCAGATGAGTGCAGTTCTGATTCAAAGCACCTCCTTTGTTTTTCTTGTCTTTATTCTTGGCATGGGCACAGAGGGTTTAGACTTTAAACTTAACTTGAGATATTAAAAGCAGTGTTTGACACGAACCAAGCTAGGTTACATGGTTGGTTTTTTGTGTACCATGCTCCTAAATAATGCTCTCTAGATTTCCCTGTAGGAAAATACTATTGAAAAGAGATGCACATGGGTATCAATCTGTTAGAGTGCTAAGCAATTTCAAGCAGATCACATTAAGAGCAAGATACAAACCCTGATTTAATGATGCCAGCAGGCAAATATATTTAGATTTCTACAATTCTAGAAACCTATGTACTTGTTTAACCAGTCGCTGTGGGAGATCTGTTTGCAAAAATACATTGTGTTTTTCAACAAAGTTCTCCTAAAGCAAAAAAAACCCCAAAAAACCAAAAAAACTCAGCTATGAGAAGAAACACTGTGTCAAAGAGATGAAACAGGGAAAAAAGGAAACTGATGTATGTTTTCACCATATCTTACAAATCCAGGTGTTAAACTCACATGGCAGCTGTTGAACTCCATGCTGTGGCTTACAGATCGAGCTGCTGCATTGTTAAGTGCCTCAGGTATATTCTAATAAGAGCCAGTTCTTATCCTGTGTTTCCTCATTAGGAGAAGTCAACTTCATTAAGTGACATCTAAATGGCTCACAGCAGCCAAAAAAACAGGGTCAAAGAATCTTAATTTTCTCCCTGAAAGAGAAATGTTACTACTGAACAGTTTGCAATAATTAAAACAAAAGGTCAGACTAATGGTTGGTTGAATTTGAAATAATTTTTTCTCTGGTCCTTATGGAATGTCTGGAAAAGTAGACTTTTAATGAAAACCACTTTAATTTCATGAAATCCCTAGTTAAAACTTGCATTTTTAATGTACACCTCATGATTTTTAATCCCAGTACAAATGCACAAAAGAGATGACCTGGACATTTGTATTCATTAGCATGGCTATGTTTTAAGGGTTGTGAGTAAAATATCTTAATTTTTTGTGCTTTTAGGAGTTTCTTGATGCAAACTGTGATGCTTAAATATAAAAGTAATTTCAGTATGCTTTAGGTTTTTTCTTCCCTTCTATCCCTCCTCTGTCTCCCAGACTGCCCCACTTCAGTCTTTTGTCCAGTTCTGATAAAGACTAAACTTCATGCATTGAAAAAAATGCAACTAAAACCCTATCACCAATACAGCAATTTAAGGTACTCTACAGTTTGTAGTTTCCCCTACAGCTGCCAAATAGTTTGTTATGTAGGTTTGTATGTTTGTTAAATACCTCACAGCTCTTTATCATATATTTGAATATGGACTACAGAAAAAAAGAGTTTGGCTGTAAAATAGAAAATATGAAGTTATTTTCTGAAACACACATAATGCAAAATCTCCTTTAATTATACCTTTAGTAGACCTTCTGTTCAAAGGCTTCATATTCTTATCCAAGCGGCTGCTCTGCAGAATTCCCTCTCAACTTCCAAAAAATTATATATGTGAAGAACCCCACTAAGAGTGTCCTTCTGATCTCTGTATAGAGATGAAAGCAAAGAGCTTTCATCAAGGCATGAAAGTGGAATTCTATAAGGGGGAATGAATCTTTTGTCCTCCTTAAGTCACTTCTAATGCACAAGTGACAAAGCCTCACTGCAAATATATGTTTTACTTTGAGGAAGTAATTATTATGTATTACTTATAATGTATAAATTTTGACAAAATACAATATGAATACTTCAAATGACAAAATCTTAAACTTAATTCCTTAGTTAATTCTAATCCTGCAAAGACGTAGCATTTAATATTACAGAAGCAGGTATTTGAGATGAACTGCTACAGGGATGGGAGTGAGAAAATCCAAAGCACTAATCTTACTGTTGTCTGACATGCTGTGGCATTATGAGCTAGAAAATGGGTATTTTGACAAAACAAAAAAAAACCCCTCAAAAATATATAAAAATAAATTATAGAAAAAACCCCCACAGAATTACTCAAAATGTTTTGTATCAATACTTCAAAAGTTTTAGAAGAAGATCTTGATTCCTTTTGAAAGAATTCGCAAATTTTTTTTGCATGTTGAAATTTGACAGAATTCATCCTTTTCCAGACCGTTGTGGAATTTTGAATTTTCCATAGGAAACAAGTTTTTGATAAGCTCTTTCTCAGGCAATACACATGGTTTGAAAACAGCGCACATTTATTCAGCACTAGAACAAGGAAGAAATGAATGGTTTGCAGCACTGCCTGGACAGCCCATTTCACTGAAGTGTCAGTAATGTGAATAATACAATGCCTCTCAGATGAAGGAGACAGTAACATCTCTGTAAACTAACCTGAAACTGTTTTCTCCATACAGTTAGGAATCTTTTTTTTCTCTGAGATATCCTGACTGGTATTTAAAAACATGACTAAACCAAGGGATTACCTTTCCTCTGCAATAACATTAAGAAGTGGATCTTCCATTGTCATGGTGCAATTCTGCTTAAAATCCTGAGGCAGCTAGATTAGTCAAGCATACTGTTAAAAGCTCTCGAAAAGATGTGGTGATGCATTCAGAACCTTTCTGTCTCTAAAAAGAAACATTCTGTTACAAGTATTGTGGAGATGCTGCTGAGTTTAACCTGTTAAAACTGATTTTTCTGTAGCTATCACCTAGAAAAGTAAATAGGTATTTCTTATTATTAAATGTCAGTTTTTTATGTTACCTGGCAACTCTCCCTACAGAATTGAATTCATAAAGGTTGTGCTGACTGGCTAACATAAATAGCACTCCATTGCTTTGAAAGAGGCATCTGTCTTGAGGGAATGATTTCTTAGAGTATTTAAAGATGGCAGGCTGAAATACAGGGCAGCAATCAGGGATACACAGGGCTTTTGAAGCAACCTTTTGAAGAAGCAGAAATGTTGCCAAGGAGTTTAATAAGCATAGTTTTCTAATGGGGAATAGTCTCATAAAGAATGACTTCTTCAGAAGTGATTGTTTTTCTATGTCTTTTAGTACCACAGATTTCCATTTTTGAGCTTGGCATGTGTGAGTGGCACTCAGACCAGCCAGCTGAGCCTGCTCAGGGGGCACGGCTGCAAGCCGGGCACAAGATTGCCTCCTGTTCCTTCCTGAAAGATTCCAGCAACAATACTGAAGGTGGGGATTTAATTTAACTCAAAATTACTAGGTGTCATGAAGAATATAGTGCTTTTTATGGCAAGATGGTGCCTCAATGCCAAAACAGAACAAAACTACAAAAACTACTTGTATGTGTTTTGTGTTTAAATCAGGTTTTGTTTTGGCTGTTTAATAAGGACATTGTGAGCACTCCTTCTGGTAAGATATAAAATATTTTATTGTAATAATTAATGAATTTTTTTCAGGTATTCATGAAATATTTTAACATAAGAATTCTAATATAAACTAATAGCTGATTTATTTTCCAGTTTATTCTTTTTATGAGATCTGTGCAAGAATTTGGTGAAATTAAATCAAATCAAATTCATCTATGCCCCCAGCCCCTGTGTGTGTGATTTTCTGTTTTGTTTTGATTTTGACACTTAGCAGTTTGACTTGTGTAGTACTACTCTGCTTGAGCATACAGTCTGGAACTTCCTTTTAAACCTCTTATTAGGGCAAATGTAAATAAACAATTATTCTAGAAAATAGTGTCCTACCTTTAAAATCAATGAAGTTTGTCCAGATGCAATTTTAAGAAGCAAAGAGCACCGCTTGTTTTTGAAGTCATTGTGTCTATGTCTCTATGGGTTTATGGGAAAGGTTTTTGAAAGCTTAATGGCGTAAACCTCTCAGTGTTCTGTTGTGAGATGGAACTGTCTTGGGTGCCAAGCATTTGCCTTGTGTGCTGAGACTGCCTTCAGAGGGGTCAAGTACTGCTAGTTGTAATAGTACAGTTTGTGATGCAGCTTTGAAGAACTGATGTTGTGGAGATTACTGCTTGAACTTTGAACCCACAGAAATAGAGCACATCTCATTGACAGAAGCTGAATGAATGTTAGATATTGCTTTTATTAAAAAAAAAAAAATTAAACAGAAATTTTAGCATGCATTTCAACACTTTCTAGTAACCATAAGTCAATTTATCATTGAATAGCAAGGAAAAGTGCCTCGGTGTATACACTGTTAAAATTAATTTTGCAGGTATGTATAATGGAGAGCATAAAGTAAAGCAGATTTTTTTTTCCCCTTAAATATGAGGAGAAGAGTCATATCATCTTCCAATTTCCACTGGAGTATCTAAGAAAAAAGAGACTTTTCATTTGGTTTTATTTGAAAAATCTCCCTTAAAGTCGTTGTATCTGTGCCACACCTTAACATGACATCTTTAGGGCTAGTAAATGGTTATGGATTTTCTTTCAAGGCAATATTGAGAACACAAAAGATATTGAAATTCTGTAAGGGATTTTACAGGAATGTATTACAAGCACTGTCTATGGAAAGAGAACATATTTGGAAATATTTCCTGCAGAGGTGCTTGGGCATTATTGTATGGATATGCACAGGCAGCTGAGTAGGCTGAACTTCTCCAACTGCTTAGGGGAATTCTCTGTTCTAATCATAAAGAAAAATGAAAATGTGTGAAGAAACAAGCATCAAAACAACAACAGAGTATAATTCATCATTAAAATTGAAAAATCTGAACTGTGATTGCTGACCTCTCAATACATTCAGTATTTCTATTCATGCAGATATGCTGAGACATAAATGAAGAGGTTGAATATAAAAAAAAGTTCTATAAACTAAAGACATAGTATGCAAACTGCAAAAAATGCCATGCTTGAGGGCTCAAACTTGCAATGCAAATAGAGCTTGATTAAGCTTTATATTATGATTTCGATCAAAGCTTTTACTTCTATAAATAGAAGAGAGTTAAGAAATAAAATTACAAAGAAGAGGTCTAAACAATTATATTTATAAAGAAAAGATTTCTTACAGCCTTTGATTAATCCTCCCTTGCTGGTATCCCTAAATTTAATAAAATATTTTCTGTCCTTGGAAGACCTTTGTTCTTTGTTTCTTTATTGCTTTGTTTCTCTAGTTTTGTATCGTAAGCAATTTATTTACAACTTTTCCACTTGATTTCTCTTGTGTCAAAAGTTCTAACAGAGATTTTATATTCCCCTGTAGTACGGTTCAGAAAGTACCTTTTTTCTTGTTTTTCTTTTTTCCATATATGTTTCATATATGCTCATTGTAGTTTCCATAGTTTATGTATCTTGCATTGGATTAAGCAGAAGCAATCACAATACTTGCACAAAATGCATTCCCTAAAGTAGAGTGAGCATCCTTTTTTGGATACAGGCTCATTCTGGATGCTTCATGGGACTTTGGTTTATCTAGAACACAGCACTTGCTTTCTTGTCAAAAAATCATGTCAACTCCTCTTTGCCCTGCTTTTAAAGATTCTAGTATTTAAAAGGAAAGAGGGAAAAGAATGTGAATTATCACTGGGCTCAGAAACTAAAATTGTTTGGCTTTATTATGGCATCAGAGAACTCTGAGGTTATATAAACAATTGGTAGCATACCTTCTAGTGTTGCATATCTCTTTTATGCACAAGATAATAGTCAGAGATGTGTAGATGTTTTGTTCATATCTGAAAGACAAATTTGGGTTAAATCTACAATATTTTCTTATATAAATGTTGGTTGCTGTGGCATGAAATTACAAGCTTAACTCCAAGGAAATTTCAAGAATATATTACAGTGTAAATCAATGCATAACACAAAGAGTAAACTGGCAACAAAAGGAAAATAACATGGTCTTTTATGAATATGAGTATTTTTCTTGTGAAATGACACTTCCTTCCTTGACACTCCTTTGAGATTGTGTAACATTTGTATTTGAGATAAGTTTTATTCAGAGAAATAAACACAGAAACTGCAGACTAAAAACCTTTAATTAGTCCTTGTTTATTATTTTAATAGTTGCTGTGGAAGGCAGCAAAATATTCCGTGACTCAGGGGGCAGGGGAAAGAGCTGATATATTTAGTAAAAAATATTTAGCCTTTTTATTTCTGAAAACTAATAGACACTGTTGAGGGGATGGAGAAGTCCTTAGATCTCTGTAGGAATGCTTTTATAAGGGTCAGTAGGTCAAGAAAAGCATGAATTGCTTTTCTGCTTCACATGGAAAGACAATATGCTTCCAACATTTTGTTGCAGAAGTTCTGTCTGAGGAGTAAAGACCTTGATTACATGGTGGAGATGTGACTGCTTCTTGTAGCAGTAGTGCAGATGACCTTTATTTCTTTGCTTGTTTTTTAAGCATTGCTGTAAAAAGCATATTTCCTGAAAACCACAGTGGGAAGAAAGCCCAGTTTCCACATATACTTGCCATTAAATATTGAATGGTTGTAAATATAAGGAGGCTGAGCTGGGACTTCTTGCAGGTTTAAGCATGCAAATGAAGACTTTGAGATACTATCAAGTGATGTAATTCGTAGTTGCTGTGAGATCTGTGAGTAAAATAAATAAATAAATATATATATAATTTAATAGGAAACAGATGATATCCAAGCCACATCATCAGCATGATGATTAGATTTCATTCTTGCTGGAATAGGTCTTTTGTGTAATTACATGATACCAGTCCTTATTTTTAACAACTGAAAAAAACCAAAGTTTTGTGAAGAAGTGACCTTTATGTCCTTTCCTTTTTTTTCTTCAGGCCATTTTGAGTGGTTAGAAGCTAATAACAAGATGTTATATGAAAGAGCCCCTCTAAACAGCTCCATGTGTCATTGTTCCAGCAAGAATTGCCATTTTCAGTTTCATTACTCTATGGCAGATAGCAGTGTTCTCAAGGCAGTACTGCTTATGAACCAGGTAAGTAGAAAAGTGTTCATTTCCAAAAGTTAAAGGTATGGCAGCCCAGGTGTTACCAGACAAAATGCAAGACACACCTGCTGCTGCATGCCTGTCCCCTGAGTCAGTTTGTGCAAAAAATAACTTGGTTACTGGTTTTACCAGTAATTGCTCTGCTCTGTGCAATTGCAAAACCTGGATGTTCACTGTCTCAGCTATGAACTGATTTGATGGGTGAATGTTGTGGACAAATCCAGCTATTACAGAATTAAATAAATTGCAGATTCCAGGGGGGAAATCTATAGTAACAGCTTTTCTAGCCTTCTTCCTGTTATGGAATTAAGAAAATAGGTGTTTTTGTCTATGGAGACATATTAAAAAAAAGGTTTTGATTCAGGATAGCTGGAATATTCTTGATTAAGCACCTGTTTTGTTTTGTCCAAGTGTTAGAGCAGTATTTTTTCTATTCTTCTACCTATTAGTAGATAAAAGAACCCTGGCAGAATGAAACACAAATGTCAGTTGAGCATTGCTAACTATTTCCGTCTTTCTTACCTCCCCTACCTTGTGAGACTTTTTACTACTAGGATGTTCTCTTTTGGAAGTCTGGTTTGATAGGTTAGTATTGATGCTTTGCACTGCTACTTAATGAAAGCAAGATCAGTAGAGCTGCTCTCATGCAGTTAATGGCTCTCATATCTTGATGCTAGAGGTGAATTCTTATCACTCAAAAATATACATATTTAAATATTAGATCCACTTCATTCACAAAGATTAGAAGCTAAAAACCCCAAAGTATAACACAACCAAAAGGTCTTAAAATTAGGACAGGTAATGGAAACAATTTATTTCTTTCTGATTGTGTCTTTGATTATTCATGAAAACAACTCCAGGCATTTGCTCATGTTTCATTTCTAAAAGCCAATAGTTGTAATTCTCTATGACTGTGTCAGGGTATTGTAACATAATCAGTGTTCTGGTCAGAATGCACAGGTTTTTGTGCCATAGTACTTGCCAATAAATCCCCAGGTATGACACTTGCAGCAACCTTGAGACAGAATAGGAATATTGATTTCAGCAGTTCACCTAAGTAGCATCAATGGACCCAATTCAAGAGTTGTTTTTTCCTGAAAACAGAGCAAATTATGTAAGTGAAAACCATAAGAGGACTGACATATGAGTTCCCATAGAACTGGGAACATAGATTGAATTAATTGATAAACAGGTCCTTACATGCTCATTAGAAGAACATTTTCTAGCATTTATTACATCAGTCCACTCTGTTTCCACAGATTCTCTTAGCCCTTTTATGTTTTAGTTATTGAATTTTTCCTTCAATCAGAAGTGTATTTATTGCACACAGACTTATTTAAAGATGATATGAGTTACTCATACTGAAAAATTTACCATAAAAATCTTCAGAAACATAAGCTTCTGCTGGTAGTTTCAGGAAAAATAAAACCATGTACAGAATCATGTTTAAGACTTCTTAAACTGAAATGAAAGGAGAGTTGGCTTTTTCACATTTTGCTACTGAATCATTAGGTTGTTTATGAAAGACAAATGAATCTTCAAAACTAGCCAATACTAAGAACCAGAGGTGAGGGGTGAGTGCTTATTCTGACCCTGGAAGACAACAGAGCTGCAGTCCTGGAAGCTGTCATTCAAAACAGCCTCTCAATTTTGTGCACCTTGCAGTTTCCTACACATCCTATGACTATATTTATTCATCAAAATCTCTTGTCTTTGAATAACTCTTGCTAAATCCCAGCACTGACAGGCCCAACACACCTGGAGACTGGATTATACCCAATGTACAGTTTCAGTACTGTTCTTAGAGGCGCAGATGTTGTAAATTTTTCCCTGGCCTTCCTTACTCTTTCAAGAGAGAGAGCAAAGATGAGTGGACATATTTCCTAATATAGACATTGTGGTACCAATCGGAAGACAGGGAATTTAGATTGCTCTTGGGTATGAAGAAGGATAAGGAAAATGGACTTTTGTTGTCAACAATAACCTGTTGTTTACTTACATTCACTTTGCAGTCCATGATAATCTGCAACTTTTCCTCTTTTCTTGCCGGCTTGCCAAACTGCTCTTCATTAAACACTACTGCATTTGACTATTTGATTTTTTTCTTTTCTTAATTGTGACTCATATGTCTTTAAACTTTGCCTTATTGGTTTGGAAACTGGTTTCTGTATACTGAAATGATTTTAAATGCAAATGTTGTTCTTCACAGTGCTTATAATTCCTCCCAATATAGTATTTTCTATATTGTTTTAAAATTCATTTTTCATCTGACTCTCTGCACTCTCCAGTCAGTTAGTCAGCACTATAATTATATCAGGTTCTGGAAGAGACCTATGCAGAATTTTATTATAAATTTCTTTTAGTTTGATAGAAAACTATTGACATCTCCTCTTTGAAATAAGCTCACATTTCTATTTGCACACACATTTCACAGTAATTTCATTACACCAAATCACCACAATTATTTTAAAGCATGAGATTGTTTAAAAACCTTAATAAAGTGAGGTAACTAATTTTTCAAGTCTGTTTACAATTAAAAAAAAAAAAGACCACACAGCTAAACACAACTTGTTCCTCATCAGAAGCAGCTAATATAGGTTTTTTAGTTTCCAATTCTCTAGCTGCTTACAAGGTTGCTTGCAATTTGTTCTAGTGTCTTAAGAGTTGTTCAGCATCTTGGCTATAATTGGCTATAATTCTGTATTTATCCCTTAGCTGCCACATATGTCCTATGTTGTCCCAATTGTCTAATATCCTACTCATTCTCCTCAGGTTCTCAGAGCTTGCTGTTGATAATAAAATATTCCTTCCAGTATGCAACCTTTACTTAAAAGTTTGTGATTCCATTCCAGTTTTAGTACTTCTGGCTTATATGTATTTTTAACATTATTTGTCTATTCTGGTCCGTAACTGAATTCCCATTTAGCAATATTGACTGTTCAACTAGCATAAAATATTTACAGAATCATAGAATGTCCTGAGTTGGAAGGTACACACTAGCATCATCAAAGTCCAACTCCTGGCCCTGCATAGGATGCCTCAAGTGTCACACCATGTGCCTGAGAGCATTCTCTAAATGCTTCTTGAACTCTGAGGTTTGGTGCTGTGACCACTTCCAGTGGCTGTTCCAGTGTCCAGCCACCCTCTGGGAGAAGAACCTTTTCCTAATATCCAACCTAAACCTCCCCTGGCACAACCTCAGGCCATTCCCTCAGGTCCTGTCACTGGTGACCACAAAGAAGACATCAGTGCCCTCCTCTTCCCCTCATGAGGAAGTGGTAGACACCAATGATGTTTTCCCTTAGTCTTCTCCAAGGTGAACAATCCAAGAGAACTCTGCTGCTCCTCATACGGTTTCCCCTCAATGCCCTTCACCATCCTCATGGCTCTCCTTTGGACACTCTAAGAGTTAAATGGTTTTTTTAATATTGTGGCACCCAGAACTGCCCCCAGCACTCGAGGTGAGGCTGCCCCAGGGCAGAGCAGAGCAGGACAATCCCTCCCTTGCCCTGCTGGCCATGCTGTGCCTGATGTCCCCCAGGACAAAGTTGGCCCTCCTGGCTGCCAGGGCACTGCTGGGTCACGTTCAACTTGTCATTGACCAGGACCCCCAGGTCCCTTTCCATGGCTCTGCTTTCCAGCATCTTATCCCCCAGCTTGTACATTCAATTAGCAAAATTAACTGTCTGTTAACTGGCAGATAAATTTTAACATTTTTGGTAAAAAATGGAAACCAAATAATATAATGTTGAGCCTATCACTTGCTGTTCATTATTTGTTTGTTACTCCCTTTAAGTATTTGGCTTTTTTTCCTTCCTTTTATTGTCTTAATCTTTACATCTTGTATGGCTTTGAAAAACCCAGAAATTTAACAATAAAAGATTATTTCAACTAATGCTTGTACATGCAAGTATACAAGTATATTTGTATCCTAGTGCACTAAAATTTTTCTATGCGTTCAACAACACTTGCAAAAGTCATGTGAGTACACTCTTCTGCAGAAGATAAAGTTGATTAATCATTGTGGGGGAAAAGATAAGCCTTTGTTGCAAATTACACTGTGAAAAGAGAAGTGGGAACAAAATAATGGGTGCAGTTGCACAGCAGTGCAGCTATCAATAGAGAAATGTCAAAAAAAAAAGATTAAATATTTTATAGATGGAGACTTTTATAAAAAATTGTGATTTCTCTTCCATCTTTCCAATCTGAATGGCATTATGTCAGAAAAAAAACATTGTGGGGAAAAGGAACAATTCTTGCCCATTTTAGCTTTACAGAAGGTTGTTTATTGATAGTAATATATCATAGTAAGGGGAAAAGAGTAAAGTTGTCTTGAACAACCACTCCCCTGCATCATGAAAATAAATCTTGAAGGAAAGTACTGGAAAAGCAACACCTTCCTTATTTTGGAAGAAGACTAGTGACACAGGAGTGTGCTAGAGGGGTTAACCCATTTGTAGCAAAGAGGTGGAAGACTAGGACAAGCAGGGTGAATACTACAAGTATTGTGAGGAAGAGAAACTATATTGTTGACTTATTAGAGCTGTATAAAATCACTGGGTAAAATCTGCTTAAAATACTCTTTCATCAGAGGTGAATTACAGATTTCAGTGTAAATGAAAGTCTTAGAAGGTCTGGCTACTGTACAGAAAATTCAAGTTTACTCCTACAAGCTATTTACTACTGTTGTAAAAAATGGTCATGGGGCTGGGTTTCTAAGCTGTTATCTGAATGTGGACAAAATTATAGTCTCGAGGTTCATCCAGTCAAATGCACAGCAAATGCAGTGCTCCCCAAAAGATATACAAATGTGTTTGAAGGGTTTGTACATGCAGGTGGGGGGAAGCATGTTAAATAAAAGCAGAAATTTAACCACAGGCTATGGTTTTAACCTTCCATGCAGCATGATTCCTAGAACACCATCCTTTTCTGTGTCTCATATGTGCCTAAAATGATTAGGCTGAAAGATTTCCTTTAGAAGCTGAATTATTTAGTAAAATGAAGCAAGTTTTACCCAGAATGAGGTGTTCTCAATATTGAAAGACTTTTGCTGAATATGTCACGTAAAGAATTGAACAAATACGTCCTATACTGATGTAGAAACTCACAGCTGACTCTTATTTCTGAAATCAAGTATGCCATGTGCTGTATCCAATTTGATCTCTTCTGTCACTGAGTGTTTGAAATTAGTGTGTTGCCTTGGTCTTGCAGTTATGCAAAATTTCTTTTTTTTTTTTTTGTGATCTTTGAACACATGTTCAATGGGGATTTAATGTTCTAACTTTGCTAATATATCAGAATGGCCTTGGTAAGAAAAGAGCACTAATTGTCTTCATATCACAAATCATTTCAATGTTCTTCTGCTGGCTCACAGCCTATCAAGCAGTAGACAGCACATTTCTCCTCTCTTTTATATGATAAAACAGGAAAAAAGATAACTGTCCTTGTCTATAGTATTGATAACATTTCACATGCCTATCACAACCCCTTTTATTAATCTCCTGTAAGATAAATTGTTTTTATACTTTCAATTTCTCTTCAGACAAGAGACTCTTCATTTCTCTTATCCTGCTTTGTATCTTTTTCTGAACTGCCACTAATTCTGTAATATCCTTTGTGGAAAAGGTATGACCAATACTTTGCAGCTTCCTGAAAGTATTCTCAATATTGATATTTTCAGTGGCGAGTCTGTTTGCATGCATAGCCTAAACTTTTCCTGTGTGTCTTTTGTCTTTTTGTTTTTTATTCTATTTTGCAACTGCTTCTTGATAAGATTTTGTGTGGATATATAAAGTTCAAATTTCTGCCTTCTTTTTTTTATGCCTCAGCATGTTCCAAGCTAAGTATGTTTGTGACCAGAAGCAGAGGGAGTGTGAGATACTTTTGCCAGGTTATTGAATCAAAAGGGTTTGCAGTGCTTGCACAAAGGGAGCCTTACCACTCTTCCTGTTATCCTTAGGAGGTGGAATTAAAATGGGAGGATAAAAGGTAACTGAGATCATGAGTAAAAGTTGTTAGGTGTTACTCTGTGTGCTTGCTTTACAGATTTGGAAAAAAAAAATATATTTGGGTACAATTTGGGTACAATTCTGCACAATTTGGGTAATTCTGTCAGACCCAAACTTCAGTTCTAAGAGAACTAAATCTACAATACAATATAAGCAGTTATTTATGAAAGGAAGCTTATGTAGAGAACACCATGGAAACATATTGTTAAATTCAGCAATAACATGGCTTAATTTACATATTAATTAATGTTAATTCTACCAACTCAACTCCTGATAATTATATTATTAGTCTGTTTAGTCACAGTAAACATGTGTTGTTTCCTCTCTCTTCAGTAGACCTCAATGCGAAGATTGCAAATGAGTATGAGAAGCTGTACTTTTCCACATAGAGAAACTTGGTATATAGTGGTTGTTTGGCTGGCACATGAAAAGATGGAGGATGAAAAATGGCCTCAATAACTTCTGGAGGAACAAAAATTATCTTTATAACATTGTTTTCTACATTTTACAGGAGGAGCATGTCTTGTGGGAAACCAACATCACGACCAAGAGGGAATGGGTCAAAGTGAATATACAACTACCAACAGGGCTAGAAAATATAAAGGTATGAATGAAAAAGGCATGTGCTCAATTTTTGAGGCTGCTTTACATTCCTAGATGTTTGTAAATCATCTAGAAAGCCTAAACATTTGTTAAAATTGTGCGTATATTGAATATCTTGCTATTTTTTCATTGCTTCAATATGAGTAAATCTCTGGCTGTACCTCAAGAAAACATCTACACAAACATGATATACAGAAGCTGCTGCACTTGAATAATATGCAAGAAAATGAATACAAATCTCATCTGATTCTAATTAGTCATCTGAGCCCAACTCAGGAATTTCCAACTCATTTAAATGTATATATACTATTAAGTGAGATGATGTAAATTATCTTGTGGAACTTCAGTGAAATTATGTAAACCACTAATTGGGAAGATACCTTCTCACTGAAATTTCAGACACAGAGATAAATGCTAAATTGCAGCTACTTAATTTTTATATTTATTTACAAGTTTCCATTTAAGTAACTTTCCATTTACAGGTTTTTTGTAGTTCTGTAAGTAGCCATCATACTGTACTGTTTCAGCAGTCAGCTGAAAATGTAATCTCTGTGAAAGGACAAAAAACTAAGCCCACTGCAGGAATTGATGTTCTGAAAGATGTTAAAATGAATGCATTTCAGTGAGCTAGTAGGTTCTAAGGGTGTGTTGTTGCCGGTCTCTCCTTTTCGCATGAGGAAAATTTTGAATAAACAAGCAGATGTGTAATTAAGTTTTCTGTAGTATGTAAAAAAAATAAACATCTGCTTAGGTTGTATCTATATAAGTAGGAAGTCAAAATTGTATATTTTTGTACAAAGACTGCAAGGATTCCTTGCACTTAGGAAAGGAAACATACTGTTTTTAAATTTGTGCTGATTTCATATTTTCAGCACAGCATTCTTTTTTTTTTTTTTGAACTGGTAGAGTGAGCATGGAAAGTATTAGATGACTTTTGTCATTTTGAAGATATTTTCTCTAGTGGAAGACAATGACATATAAATCATGTTTTAGAAAGAAAAATGCCTCTTGAGATTTCATTCCAACCTAATTTCCAGGCTTTGGGGAGTGTGCTAGACCCTTCTGCTTATGCCCCAAATCAGATCTGTTCCATTTTCCTTCTGTTTTGTCAAATACTCTTACACAGTGCTTTCTGACCCTTGCACATAACTACTTTCTGAGACTCACACTTCGGTCATGTCCCAGCCTGTGAAAACCCACAAATCCATTTATATTTATTCCTCCAACTCCTACTCCTTTTTTTCTCAGTGCTTTCTTTTATTGCCATCCTAGTCTTTGTGATGAATCCAAGCTTTCTTCCTCCTGCTTACTGCTCTAACTCTAGGTGAAAGAAACCTTGAGAGCGCAAATGGGATAATTTCATTGCTTTGAGAGCCAGCAGAGCTGGGCTGCACTGTGCCCAGGAGCAACAGATGCTCTTCTGGAATTTCATTGCTATAAATCAGCTTGTGCTAAATCTGCTCGGAGCAAGGGAACTCTGTCAGAGAGAGAAATGCTCCTTGAATCTCTTTGTCCATGTCAATAGCAGTAAAATAAGCAGGGTGAAGGCACAGGCCCAGGATTAGCATGTGATTGTCCAAATAATTAAAACGTCGGCATGGTTCCTAGAGAGGTTTTGACCTTAGCAAATCAGCCGCCTCCAATCCAGCGCCCAGAACAGTTCCAGGATTGCAAGCAGGCAGGGACCAACCCCACAGCAGAGACTGGGTGCATCCCTTTTGTTGTACATGATGAAACAGTTATCAATTGTTAAACCCTACTATGCCAGCTGATGTCTGAGGACAGTCCCCAGCCCAGTTCACACACCTGTAAGTGGAAATTTTCTCTTGCGGATCTGCAAAATGAGGTTTTGAAGACACTTCAGAAAGGAAGATGGAGACTTTAAGATTTTAAATTTCAGGACACCTTTCTAAAGCACAGAGGCATTACTAATTTTTAGCTAAATGTTTATGAGACTAGGAGTTTTTCTTTAAAAAAAACTCTTTTTCTTTTTACCTTCACTCTTGGAATTCATCAAACTTCAGCTTAAAATTTTTTGTAATTTCAACCTGAGATAGCAATACAAAATTTCAGATTCTGTTTTGAAATCTATCACAGTTTTGCAATGGAAATTATGAAGCACTTCTTATACCTAGAACTGTTTCGTGTAAATAAAAATCAGTTTCACTCTGTTGTCTGTTAATGCAGATATTTTATTGGCAGCTTGTGTTTAAAGGAGCACTCCAGAGCAGGGCAGGTTTCATCTGCCTGAATAGCATCCAGCTGTTGGACTCTGCACCATCAGAGCCGCCAGGTTTGTGCTCCTTGGAAGAACCTCCCTGCAGGGATGGGCAGCCCGTGGCCCCTGGATCAGCCTGTGACTCTCACCCGGACTGCCCTGGCGCCAGCGATGAGGACCCAGGCACCTGCTGTGAGTGAACCCCACTGCTTTAGTGGGGGGACAGCCTGCTGAGGAGTGCTGTGAAACCTAAACATTTCTGTTCAACAAATCACTGGAAAAAATATTAAATTTCTATGGCTTTTTTTCCCCCAGAATATTTAATGACATACAGGTTAGAGAAAATGGTCACAGCATTTTCTTCTTTCCATTACTGGGTGTTCCTCTGTCTGGCCTCATCATCATGTTTTAGATACAGCTGGTAATTTGTTTAATAATCTGCTGAAACACAACATTTACTGTATTTTTGCTTAAATATATTCCCTACATACCACTTTTATAACCCTAATTTGCAAGGGAATGAAATCTGCCTTGGGATTTGTTCTCTGAACAGTTTTCTAATTTAGACCATTTGTGAATTACTGTCAGAAAATGCATTAAATGACAGAATATTTGCACTATGATACAAATCACCACAGAAATGAAGTTCAGAAGCTGCATCTTCATTATATTTGCAGCTCAAGGTAAGTTTGTTTAGAAGCCACGGTTTTCACTGTACAATCAAGAGTAAAAAGAAAATAATTAAAATTACTGAAAAATGTCTTTAATAATTCTGAATAATTTTAGATCTCTATGTGAAAACGTCTTTAGGGACCCTATCACTTCTAAAATTAATATTATAGGGCATGCATAAGTATGTATGTTTGCCTGTGGTAGTAATACTTAAATATGTGTTTAGCATAAAAAATGTGCACATATTTAAGATACTGGTGATGATATACATTGCTGCTGGGAGGTGCCAATTAAAATTTTGTGTATTGCTCAAGGTAGCAGGATTAAAAACACTGATAATGTTTTATTTTCTAATTCCTTGATGAGGCTTCAGGAAATATTTGTGACTGCAAGCCATTTTTTTAACTCACGGTCAGAATCCTTAATTTTTTCAATTACTTAAATAACCACGTGGGAACTGTCTCTGAAACAAGTAATATGTGCAAATGCTGAAATAACATTTTAAATAGGAAGGTATATACTGTTTTATCTTTAGGCAGAATCTAAGCAAACATTAAAGTCTGTAAGGGCTCCCTCTCTGAGAGCTCTTTTTGATTTTTACAAGGCTTGACCCTATGCTGCCTCTGTGTCTCTGTGTCTGTCCTACCTCCACAGGTAGGAGTGTGGAGAGTCCTTGTAAGTTCTTTGGGAGGAATGGAATGAGAATGAATTGTATTTTCAAAGCTGGACTTCATTTCTCAGCAATTTAGCAATCCCACTACGTAAAAATGAAAAGGAATTGTGCTAAGAGCAACTGGAAATAAAAAAGAATAATTTTTAGGTTTCAAAGGATCATGAAAAATAATTGTTGCAGTTGAAGGGAGCTTCTAATCATACTACACAAGACAAAAATGAAGATAACTCCAAACACTTACAGGCCTGTGCCTCAGACACTGGACATTTATGCTAGGTAACCAAAAGATTACAAAATACCTAGATCTAGTCTGTCTTTTAAAGATTACAATAGAATTTTTGGGAATATTTCCTCCATCATGGTGATGTTGATGGGTCGGAAAAACAGAGATTTGGCACAAGAAGGAAAAGCCAGAATGACATGATGGTCTCAACACGGTCCTTTGTGGAATGTCCAGAGTTATGGTGCTAGGACAAGGAATGATGAGAGCCACAATCAGCTCAAAATGCTCTTAAAAATCTCTGCCTCATGCTCCATTCTTTACTGCTGCTTCTGCAATTGACTTTGGTTTGTCTACTCGCGCTGATTCTCCACTAACTCTCTTCAAATTAAAGAAAATATGACACTCAGTTGAAACTGAGGAATAGGGATTGTTTGCTTAAATATGTGTTGAAATATTCACCGTTTGAAGAGGTATCATTTCATTGGAGCAGTGCACAAAAGTATATTTATCCAAAAAGAGGGTGGAAAAAGGTTCTTTTCTGATGTATAAGTACCAATAGTAGTTGCTTATTTCTCTGACTACTGGCTGAGAAGAAACAGCACACAAAAATGTGCCATCTTTAATAGCATAATAAAATATAAGCTAAAAAATAGCAAAACTATTGTTAAAGTTGGCCCATATTAATGGATAACATTGTCTTGCATGTTTCCCACACTCCTTTTCAGGAAAGGTGGCCCTGGTGGAATATAGCTACTCAGCAGTTTGGTCAGCTTAGAAGATTCATCTTTCAGACACTTTCCACAGTATTGGGAAAAAAATGGCGTAAAGAAAAAAAAATCTTATTTATTTTTGTCCTTTGTTCTTTTATTCCCATTCCATTATTCCATGTCCTTTGTTATTTTATTCCCAATTTTCCACAAGATCTTGATATTGTCCTCCATGATGTTTAGAGTTCACTATATTTATTCTTATTGATTTTCAGTAAAATTTCCTAGCTGGTACAGTGATGCATGTTTTAGCCTTTATTAAGTCTTTTAGCATCTATCCTTGGGCACATCCTCAGTAGTTTCCTTTGTTGAAGTGTTCTCAGGTACTGAAAGAGCTGACAGATCTCCTACTGAACAAAAACAATGGCAGACAGCTGTTACTTAATGTGAAGGAATCCCTTCCTTTAAGAATTTCTTTGTTTCATTTTAATAAGGAATTTTAAAATAATGTTTCTCTTTGATCATGTTGATTTGACATGAGTAGTGTTATAATAACACAATTTATTACAAGAACAAACACATAAATGTTGCAGTGCTTCCTAATCCTTCTGTTTAATCTATGCTCATTTATATAAATATATATTTAAGTCTATGAGACTTGAAAGTCTCAAAAATTAGGAAATTGTCTAGGAAACACTTATGCATATGAGTTATCTTTTTTATTTGAGTTGTTAAAATCTATGAATCTAATGGAGTAATGAGTTATGAAAGTACAGGTTTTACTATTAAATTCTACATTTTCATTATGTCTTTTCTGACACCTCTTGTTTGTGAACACTTCTAAATTTTTTATTTCAGTGAATGATAACAAATTATGAAAACCTAGGTAATGTATTTGAACAGAAGGTGAGGAGCAGGACTTGGATAATTTAAAGGATTATAAAGATCCCTTTCATGCTGATACCTTTCCTTTATTTCCCACACAATATAAAGGAAATAAATACTGTGTCAAATAACTAATATATAACTAATATTTAAAACACTATACTTAATATTATTTTACATTATTTATACATAAACTTCACAACACTTATAAACCCATAAATACGAATGAATCAGTTGCAAACAGTCCTAGCAGCTTGGAAACAAGTCTAGGAAGCGCTTGCAATTTTCAAGTAATATCACACTTTGATGCAGTGGTGTTTCTGGAAATTACCTGCTCATCAGCATCCATGTAAATTCATAAATATTGTGGGGTGGAGTTATCCTACTGGTATTTCTGAAAGAGGATGACTTCCATTTAACTTAATTAGAAGCTTTCTTAAAACAGCCGTCTTTACTGCTTCTGCTTTTAATTTTACACCTCTAGTATTAACTTAAATATTCTCAGCTTTTCATAGGATTTGTATAATTTATGAATATGGAATATGTAGAATAAAGGAAACCTGTATAATTTTAAAGCCATGTAGCTTTTACAGCATTTCATTTACAGTATAGCAATTTACAATTGCAAATCCTTGAAACCTTCCACTGCAGCTGAGCACAGACACAAGTATTTTTTATTACCATTCAACATTGAAGTGGAAAGAGCACTTTCTAATCTGAAACCTTTGTTTTACTAAACATTTGTGCATTTCCTGTGACACTAAATTTGCCTGAAATTGTCAGTATCTGTTCATCAATCTTGTATGTGCATGTGGAGAAGAAGCTACACCCATGCTATTGCCACAGACTTTGCTGCTGACCAGCACTGTGCCGCCCTTTGTGTTTCACCAGAGCAGCTCCAAATAAACCTGATCTCTGCAGAGCAAGGGTGGACATGAGATTCTCTTAAACTCTCTTATCCCTAAGCCAGGGAACTGAGTCATTTCAGAAGGATGTGAGGCCATCTCACCTATGAGAGTTATGAGTCATCTGTGTAATGACTTATGACATGAGGAAGTTCAGGCTGGATGATCTGTGGCCATCTGGGATATTTCTGTGGGACTCCTTTAACAAATTCTAGGTAAATAAAATTAATCACAAACTGATAGGGAAAGTGCAGAGACACTCAGAAAGAAGGTATATGTGTAATCCTTCACTTTCCCAAAATGACATAAAGTGTTCACCAGAAGTTACAAAATAGTAATGGCAAAGAGGTTCTTTGGTTTCTGTTCATAATGATAGTTATTATTTCAAATTCCAAAGGCACTTAGGTGCTGCCATACTGAATGAGGGGAGCAGCCCTCCTCATTCTCTGCTGTTGTTCAGGGAAACGCCAACCTGATGGAGAGACCAGCTGAGTGTCCCTATTTGTGTTCATTTAGTTGAGCTCTCAGAGCAGGATTGAAAACCTTTATGCACTTGCAGGCTAGCAAAGCTGAAGCAATATGACTTGGCTGGTAACCCAGCCTAGTTGACAGAGCTGCTTTGTTTTTTACCCTGGGAGGACCATGAGGAGATGGGATAGATAGGGTAAGCTATTCAAAGAAAAAAACATTCCCATTTCACCTCCTAGCACTCTTGAAATATGTACTTTGTTTCCTGGCTTTTTGGGGGGTTTTCTGGTTGTTATTTTGTTTTGGTTTTGTTTTTTTTTTTTCTTTTTTAATATGTTGAAAATGGCATGTAGTAATTGAAAAATCTTTTCAGTGTATTTTATGGCTTTAGTAACCTACACTTATTCTTGAAACTCAAGAAGTTTTGGGGGAACAATTTTTTTTTTTTCCTGGCCGCATCATTTGATTTTGTGGAAATGGTGTAATAATTTACTCCTTTATTAATTAAGCCATACTGATATATGCACATGAATTTAAAAAAAATAATTCAAATTTGTCTTACTGTTAAAATGAAAGTTGTTTTTTCCTTTCTATTTTCATTTCTGTTTTGCTGAATTATATAGATAAAAGTCTAAAATAGAGAACTGACTCATATTCCACTCAAAATGTCAAAAACCTATCTGCAGTTTGAATCTATTGAAATCTTCCTAGTGAAATATAAAACATAAGCTCCGGTGCTGAGAATTCCAGTAGGAAGGGACATAATATATCAGAAAAGAGTTTTATGTCAAACTTAACTGCGACATGACTACTCAAAAACTATAGGCTGTGCAGTCACTTATTTTCCTACTATGGATAGTGAAAGATTATCTATAATCCCTTGAAGGTTCAGATAAAAATGCTGAATGTTTGATAGGAAAGGCACATTTCTTAAGGTTTATTAATGTTTGAGGAATGAAAAAACACACTGAAAAACTGTCTTACTTGGATTTGGGTTTTAGCCAAAGCACAGAACTTTTCTTTCAAGCTTGATTAAACATTTACAAGCACTCCTTAAGTTTTTGGAATTAAGTAGGGATAAAGTTGAAGTTTGACTGTTAATTTGGACAAGTGCATTTCACAGTTGAAGGCAAGCTGTTCTACAGCATATTTACACTTATAAATTGGAGTATCTCTTCCAGATACTACGTAGGGGCAACACTTGGGTTTGGTCATTGACTCTGGTCAGTGTTTCTGCATAAATGGGTACTTGTTTAGAGCTTTAAATTTCAAGTGAAAGGTGGAATAAAAAAAAACATTTAGCATCTGTAGTGTGGTGAGAATTACCATATTCTATTTGTCTCCATATTCTATTTTCTCTCCAAAAGAAAAAACCCAACCAACAATCATCATCAACAAAAACCAAACCCAACCCAAAGTGCACCACCATGGATGTTCTTCCTACCTTTATAATTGTGTTCAGACTTGAATAAAGTATGAAAACATGACTGGAGAAAACCAATTTCATTTGGGATCGTGTTTTGCTGTGTGTGCATGTCTTTTTTTTTCCCCCACTGCTTATATATTCAGCCTAAAAAAAGGATGTTTATACATTTCTCTCTCTATATATAGGGTTAGAAGAAATTGTACTACAGGCTACCAATGTAAGAAATGCTGATTTCACCACACCTCTCTTTCTGTTGAACATCAAGGGCAATGATGGGCCCTGATCACAAAAAGAGCTGTTGTTTTTATCAGCATAACAAATCTGCTTGAGGTCACAAATGCCTCCAGTTAAAAGAAAATCATAATTTAAAAAATGTTTCCATGCCAAATACCTTTCAGACCTGTAAAATAATCAGTATTAGAACTATCTTGGTCTTAGTTTCATATTTAAACCATTATTTTAACTTGTTTTCTTTTGGTGCCTACAGGGTCATTTATGGATGTCTTTTTGGATATTACTGTGCAGACACTGCAGTCAGCTGCTTATGCAGAACACCTTTTGTGGGGTTTAGGGAGGCCAGGAGAAAGAGATATTTAAGCAAAGAATGTTTGTCTTTTTGTGTCACATTGGTTCTCTCAAGACTGCTTAGCTAAGGAAAGCAAAATGCCTAGATATAGTATTAATTACCAAAACAGCTTAGTCTTCAGTATCAATTTGCATATTCAACCTTACTGCACTAGCAATTGAAGTCTAATTAAAAAGATGCCTTGTGAAAAGCATGAAAGTTTCATCAAATAAGTTAACCAAGTTTCATTTTAAACTATATATGCTGCACTAAACAGAAAACTATGCACCATCAAATTTTAATGTATATGGTGAAGCCAGATAAGAAACACTGATATTTTTCGTTTATTTTCTACCTTAACATTTAGCTGCTCAAATAACCTCTATATTTCCGGGAAACTTCTACTATTTAGCTTTGCTACAATGGTGCTTAAAGAAAGATGCATTTCATTTTGGTTTTGTACAATCTGAAAATTGGAGTAATATGTATGATTGTGTCTGAGGCTGATATGATCAGATAAATGTGCTGTGGGAGCAGAAAGTGACAAATACAGTTCCAAAATAATGGTTGCAATTGCAATAAGTGACCCCAGGAGTTAAGCATAGTGCCTTGGGAAGCTGTTCTGGACCAATAAAGAAAACTCTGAGTATAAAACTTTCTTATCAAAATAATTATTTGTACTCAATCAATGTAGCAGTGTGTGAAATTTTTATACAATTTAAATTGGTCTAATCCATACCAAGTGAGAAAGTCGTCTTTCATTTTGCAATGAAAATTTCTAGGCGATCTGAATAATTGATAAATTTAAATCTTATTTTCAAAAATAAATTAAATGAAAGCTTAATTCATCTTTGCTTTCCATATATTTTAAGCCTTAAATGCATTTTATTTTTCTCACATGTTCATAACGAAATTACTGGTGCAATTCTTCTTTAAAAAACATTTAATATTATTTTTATAATATCTCAGCAACCTATGTACAGGTCTTTCCTATGTTTATTCTCTTGCAGATAGTTGGTTTCATAGTTCTGAGTTTGATTAAGAAAGGAAGGACCTGCCCAACCTGTCACCTGTATTCTAGAACTAATTATCCCTGTGAATAACCTCAAATACATTTTTGCTTCTTCAAAACTCTAAGTGCATCTAATTACAAAACAGTAAGAGTTGTGGCATTAAACTGTTGCATCAAGTTCAGCTTATTGATTCCTTGTTGTTGTTGTTGTTGTTACCACAGCTACTTACACCTTATGTGATTTTGAGACTGACCTTTGTGGATGGAAGCCACTGAGCAAAGGTGATGCTGACTGGAACATAATGAAAGGACAGGCTCCCCGTGACAGAGAACTCCCTGGCAGAGGTCATATAAATAAAACGGGGCATGGTGAGACTTATTATTTTTCTCCTTCTGTCATGAAAATTCCTAATTGTAAATGCTCGCAGACTGATAATAAAAACTGGTTTGAAATGGATGCCACACAGTATGTAAATAACACAGGTAATGTGTCACAGAAAGCCAGCCTGTTGGAGATAATATTTTTTAGCTGTGATCTAGTTAACTCTGTAACCCTTATTTTTGGCTGGCACAGTCAGTGAGGTATGAGACTTAATGCAGTTTTTTTGAGATACTGACCTTTGAACTGACAGCTGACTTTGTTTGTGCATATCATAACCATTGTTTACCCAATATTCACATAGGGGCCATTCTTGGAAGCATTATTTGGACAAACAGCTTTTTGTAGAGTGCAGTTAAATCAATCCATATTGTCTGGGAAAAATAGAGTCAGTATAATTTCCTTTAAAGAGTTGTCCTTCCTTCAGCCTATATTTGCCATACAATGTATTCAGCTGGAAAACCATTTTATTCCAGAACAGAACTGTTAAAAATATTTTTCCAAAGTGAAAATGTTGTTATGGCACACTCCATAAAAATAAAACTACCAAGCATGTTTTTCATTGTCAAATAATATTGACAAGTATTCTGTGACTTTAATTCTATTAAAATATATCTATTGCACTGCTTCCAGTGGAGATAAGATTAAAATCTGTGTTACAGTCCAGAGCTCCTTTAATTTAGATTTAATTAATTATGTATATTATCTGCAGCCGGACCTCCACACTTCTCTTCCATGTTCATGTTAAAGAAATGTGACATTTAAGTACTCCTCCTCAGGTATAAAAACTTCAGGATTAAAATTCACCTGAGCAAGCAGTAGTGGATGAAGTATGTGTGTGCCTGCTATAGAATGATTCTGAATGAACAGTCATATTTTATCCACTGGTCCTCATGTGATGAAGTGCACCAAAGTTGCTACTCACTTTTCTCAGCAACTGTTTGATATTTCATTTTATTTTCTCTGTAGAGTGGGACTGGGTCCACAGTACTGCACTTTATGTAAGCACGGCTGTGTTACAGGTTTCCTACTCTCAAAGCTCCAGAAGGGTGCACTGATCTGCCTGTGCCTTTCTCTGCTGTA
Organism: Motacilla alba alba; assembly: GCF_015832195.1. Lineage (NCBI taxonomy): Eukaryota > Metazoa > Chordata > Aves > Passeriformes > Motacillidae > Motacilla > Motacilla alba. The sequence continues at coordinate 19,346,447 of NC_052017.1, read as the reverse complement.
GGTGCTGATGAGATCTGAGGGGTAATGTGGTCAGAAGGAAGGCTTACGGCAGCCTTAATATCACATTAACATCTCCCATATGGAGCTGTGTGCTGCTTCACTTAAGTTGCTTTGACACCTGAATTTTTACAAGCTTGTTTCAGTGTTGCTGCAGGTTGAAGCCTCAAGCACACTTGGAGGTTACTATGCCCCACCTCTCAAGCCCAGTAATGTTGCACTCTCTGTATAAATTAGCTGAAAAGGTGTTTCTGAGGTGGTTTTGTGCCAATCTATCATTGTGCTGGCTACTGCCACGACTTCAGAATTAGGATTCCAGAATCTGAGCAAGTTTTTGCCAACATTAAATCACCATCCTTCAGGTTGCAACTGTTCCTTTAGTACCGCAGAGTGGTCATCTCTCTTCTCTCCTGGGGAGGGCAGCAGCAAATTTTGATTAATGAAGATCTTAACAAGGCTACAGCAGAGCCTCAGCTGCAAATTAAAGAGGGTCCTTTGAAGTACCCTTGCATTCCAATGAGGGGAGCTTCCCTCATGCTGCGGAATGCAGCATTCCTGTTTGTACAGGGAGCTGGAATGGTTCCCTCTTTGTGCCAACCTTGCTAAAGCAATGCCATTTATTCACGTGGGGCGGGACCTAACCCTCGGCTTCATTACAGATCCATGGGAAATAAGTGGCTAAGGAGTATGACTGTGGCAGCACAATAGCTGATTTTCCAAGATGTAAGGCAATATGTGCAATATAAATGCTCAAAAAAGACTGAGCCTTTAGTGTTGTTTTGCATAGACTTTCATGAAAAAGTCTCAGTATTCAGCGAAGGCAGCACTGACGGCATTCAAAATATGCTGCTTTAGGGCCCCTTGAAAATGTTTATCCTTCCCTACCTTTGTCTGAAGCACATCTGCTGTAGTTCAAATCCAAATGCAGTGCATTTGCCAGAGTTCAGATTAGATCTTTAATTAAGCTTTCATCCCCACTAGCACAGACAACAATGTCAAGTCTGTGGACCCCATGAGAAAATACAGCTTATTCCATTGGCTCCTATGGTCTGCAACATTGTTAGCATGCTTAAAAGTGGCTGGGCTGTGCTGAGAGTGAATACTGTACCCTAAAGGAAATAATTTCTGGTTTAAATTCTGTTTGAAACAATATTTAAGCCAATTAAAATGTGTCCTTTAGGGATCTTGGCTGAGGTCTCTGTTGCTTGATCTCCAGGGTGCTCTGTGTTGCAGCTCCTCTGCTCTCCCCAGTCCATACAGAGAGTGGATGGGCAATGTGTGAAGGTGGTGGTGGGTTGTAGTTGTCGTGTTTTAAGGGTGGAGATCTTAAGGCTTTTGCTTGAAGACAGCAGATAAAAAAATACTTCCAGTGGATATCTGCACAGTAATGTTCTCAGAGAAGCAACACCTGAACTGCCTTTGAGGGGCTCTGTGGTCACTTCTTTGGGTTTATGTTCTCGCAGGCACCGTGACAGGGTAGTCTTAGCAATGACTACACAAAAAATCTTATTTCCTTCTCCCTCTCTCCTTGTCTTTGGAATCAGTCATGACGATTTTACAGGAGGGAAGAGCCAGGAGCATTTAGCAATCTGTTTTGTCTTTACCCACATAGACATTGCTTGTCACAGCCTGTTACATCACTCTCCTCATTATCCACAGAGACTGAACTGATGGCAAAGCAGTTTAGATTGTTTTGATCTATGAATAAGCTTTATGTGTCTCATGAAGCATATAGTTACCTCTCTGAGGTAGCCATTTGCCATTGGAGCATGACATATTTCTCATACTTTAAAATAAAATTTGTTTATAGGAGCGTTCATTTACTTCAGTGGATCACATCAGAGGAGCACAAAGATGGCCATGTCTCACCTGGGAAGCCCTTTCCTTGCCAAGCTTACCCCTGGGCTCTCCTGCTGCCAGGTAACAGTTTGACATGAACTGTCCCCATCTTTGTGACCTATCCTTCAGCTGATGCATGTCAGGTATTCTTCATGCTCTAAGTGCTGCTGATACTGAGAGCTCTATTTCAATACCAGAGGAAGGAGTTACAGACTAATGCTTAGGGAGGACGGAGAGGAAGACAATTTTTACTGTTTTGATGCCAAATTTTATATCTGGTTATTACCACTCTTTCTCAAAGCACCCAGCAGGTGACTCAGATTTCAGGAAATGCTCCAGGTTTTTGTGTACTTTGGCAAAGGTATCTGGACAATGATAACAGGGCTCTATCAAATAGCCACTCTGTTGTCTGCAGACAGGAAAGTCACATAACCAGGCTTCCATAATAGGACACCTATGGTTTGAAGCCACTATACACATCAGCTGTGTTGGTGTGACCAGAGAGAACTAGCTGCCGTACTCCAGGCATGCACTAAATTTTAATTCATGGTTTGAGGAGGATGCTTTTTAAGCTGATCAGTGCAGTATCTGGGAGTTACTTTGAAATGTGGGTTTTTGTCAGATGTCTTGTGGCTCTGCAGAGGAATGCAAAAGCAACCAGCCAGGATAATGGTTGAGCTGAAAAACTAGAAAGGTACCAGGAAAAAAAATTAATCAGGAAGGACAAAAATTAGAAAAATATTAGATGAGAGATGAAAATGCAGTTTTATAACTAGACAGTTTTATTTTTCAACAAAATTCTGTATTCTTAAAACTAAACTTGAAGTATATTAAATATGAACAGCAGCTCCTCACTACATTCACAGCTGTATTTTTATTTGTCTGTTTGGCCACTGAATAAAATTACTAGACACTGCTCAGTTTTATAACTCTGTTTTTTCTCCTTTCCTGAGGCTTTTTAAAATTTTCTGTTCTGTAACTTTTCAATACTTATGCCATACTGGGGAGAAGTTAAGTTGTGTAGTTATGATGTGGTTTTCTTCTGATACTGTATAATCCCTTCTTATTTAAAAAGTCAGAAAGAAGAAAAGGAAAAGACAGAGAAAGCTTGCCAAAATAATTTTATGTTGTTCTCTGAAAAAAAGGAGCTTTGAAGAAACAAAACGAAATTTAGACGGGTTTCTTAACTTTTCAGACTTAGTGTAGAACAGAAACTGTTAATTCCACTTAAAAAACTTTTTTCAAAAAAATAAAAAAAGTCAGAAAATAAGGAGATGCACTTGGAAGTTCCAATAAGTAGCAGAACTTTATTCCAGCAGGATCTAGGCTTCTTAGGTTTTATCTCGTCTAAGGGACCAGGAACAAGTGCTAGCTTAGCTAAATCTGTTTTACTTGAAACTGCAGCTCACAAGGACTACACGCATCAGTGAGTTACCAGATCTCAGCTGAATAGCTGCCACTTGCAGCTGAGGAGTAGAAGCCTCTGAAACAATTCAAGAACAGTTCCTTGCAGTCCCTTAAGGCAATCTCAGAATTCTTAATCTTCACGTGGCTTCTTAGTGTTTTAAAATGTTAGAAATAAAATAGATGCACAGTAAACTCAAGTGGAATGCTGCTGCAGGGAACTCAGAAGTCCTGAACCGTCCCACAGAATCCCTGTGTGTGCACTACTCCCGGGACATCAACATCCTTAGTACTCACAGCACATTTGTTTAGACAGTTCCATCTCACTTTTGTTGACTTTGATACTGAGGAGATAAGCACCTTTCAGATTCAGATTAATTTATCTTAGAAACCCTTAAGGCAATCTGGGTGCCACTGATATAAGAATCAATGAATTATTCTAGTATGATCTGTTGCAGAGTTTGGTCTGCATTCAAAATAAACACAGATGCAGTGGGGATGCACATATTTTTCTCCACTTCAAAGTCAGAAAAGAAACAAGTTTTATTATAAGTATGCATGCATTGAATGAATTTAAAATTCTTAGATCCAACAAAAGCTAGAGCAAGTTCTTACCTAACTGTACGTGTCTATCAGGAGAGTGTTTTTGAGGACTGGAAGTTTGGCTTTCTGCCACATTATCCCTGCAGGCTTTTATTTCTGGGAAAGAGCAACGAGTAGGAGTTGCTCACTAGGATGTGTTATGCTCTCTGCCTATTAATGTGAGATGATGCCCTCTGTTGAATATCCCACTGAGAGGATAAAAGGATCTACACAAAGAGATCTATGTTTATTACTAGCTTTACAAGTTCTTTAGCTTCAGTTGATAAAAAAAAAAATAAATATTTGAGTTGAAGTGTAACAGATTTATATTGTGCCTTTCTGGTTAATTGAAGCTTAGAAGTAACTTCTTTCTGCAGCTTCTTGTAGCTGGATCTTTTTGTAGATGTAAGCTAAGAAACATCTTCCTCTAGCTCAAGGTTTTGCACTTGTAGAAGCAAATTTCTAGTCCCAGCTCTATATTTATGGCTCTTTATTGGACACAATAGTCACTCTATAGTAGGACATGTAGACATAAAAAAGGAAGGAAACATTATTTCTTACTTAATGAAAACATGAATTTTTTTGAAAAGCTGTTTGAAAGTCAAAAGCCATCTAAATTGTTTAGAGAGTAATTCTTCAAACACCTCACTTTGGAAAGTGTTTGTACCTGCTGCTTTCTATTTCTTAAGCTTTTTTGCTGGGGGAATGAGTAACATGAAAGTATTTCAATTTATTAATAAGGATCAAGGTTATTTTATATAAGGCATTATTTTCATGAGTGTTGGTAAAATTAAATGTTGAGAGACTGAGGCTGCCAGACCTGAAGCCAGATGATACTAATAAGTAGCAGTGTGTTTTAACAGGAATATTTCTGCATGACTGATCCAGCTCTTGTTTTACTTTCATGAAGAGACAAGTATTATCAATATCAAGGCTTTTGCAGGGAAGTAGAAACAGTTGAAGAAATTTTAATCTTTGTCTATGTAGAGAAGCAGGAAGGACTCAGGGGGAAAGAAAAAAAATTAGTCTTTGAAAATCTTATTTCTTCCCCTCAGTTCTCAGCTGAATTTTTGCCTGGGTATTATTAAAAAAAATAATGTATCAGTACAAAAAATAAATTAAATTTATTAAATTACTCTGTATTGCAAGGGAGTGAACTGTGATTCTCACTGTTTTCATATCTTTTCTACCTCACAAGCAGCCTCACCCACATACAGTCTTTGTTCTTTCCTCCCATATATTGGTCAATATGCTTGTTTCAGGAGATTAATAGATTCTTTTAAAAATCTGTCTTCAGACTGTATTCACTTATGTTGATTTTGGAAATAAAAGATCATGAAATTTCCTTCATACAAGAATCTCAGTGGTTGCTCTTCTGAGATTAACATGACTGTGAAACTGTCATGCATTCAGCATTTTTAAAGAAAAATAATCTTTGAAAACTCTCTAAGTGTTTATTAGGATAAAGAAGTTAAGGGAAGTCATATCATTCAGTCTGCATCAGTTAGTAGATACAAGTTAAAAGTAAATTGTAAAAATAAGCTTTACTTTTAAATATAGTTTTTTCTTTAGACATGATACTGCTCTTCAACATGCTGTGATTTCAAACATCCCCAACTTTCATGCCAAGTCTGTGCTTAGACCCATCATGTCTTTCTTTGTTAAAACGTACATATATTACTTGGTATTGAATTTATTGCAGATTGATTGTATAACCTTTTTAAAGCTTTTCACTAAAAAAATCTTTCAACAGGTGAGATTTTGGTTCTGGTTATCTCAGGATTCCCAGCTTTCTGTCTTTAAGAGGACTGCATTAAATGGAAGTTTGGAAAAATTGCATGACATTTCAGGATTGCCTGAGATGAACTGGAAAAAAGTGAATATACCTGTAGAAAGTGTGGCTGAGAATTTACCTTTTCAGGTAATTATATATCACATTTACATTGCCTTCAAAAAGATACTTTACTTTGGCCTTTATAATTAATTTACTTTTAATGATGAAATATAGAAAGAGAATTTCAATTCTTTAATGCTCATATGAAAAATAATTTGATTCGGCTTTTTCCACTGCTCCATCTATTAAAGAGCAAAGCCATTGTTTCAGTATTCTAAGCATTAGAATAACTTTTAGCAACAAACATTAAGGGATGCTAAAGATTATTTAGCTCCAACCCCTATTAGCAAGGACACCTTTCATTTGACCAGGCTGGTCAAAGCTCCATCTAGCCTGACCTTGAACACCTCCAGGGGTGGAGGTGTGGATCCTTGTGGATCCCTCCAGGGATCCCTCCAGGGATCCACAACTTTCCTGGGTAACCTTTCAGTGCCTCACCACCCTAAAAGTAAAGGATTTCTTCCCAATATCTAATCTTAACCCATTCTTTTTAAGTTTGAATCCATTCCACTTGTCCTGTTACTACATGACCTTATAAATAGTCCCTCTCCATCTTTCTTGTAGGCTTCCTTCAGGTACTGAAGGCTGCAATTAGGTCGTTCTCGAGCCTTCACACTTTGAGGCTGAATAAACCCAATTCTCTCAGCCTTTCCTCATAGGAGAGGTGCTGCATACCTCTGATCAACTTGGTGACCTCTTCTACACTCCCTCCAATAGGTGCTGGGGACCCCAGAGCCTGACGCAATATTCTGGGCTCTCACAGAGGCAGATTAGAGGGGCAGAATCCTTCCCTTGCCTGGCTGGCCACGCTGCTTTTGGTGCAGCCCGGGACACATTTGGCTCTCTGCACTGTGAGTGCACATGGCCGGGTCATGTGCAGCCTCTCATCCACCAGCACCCCCAGGTCCTTCTGGGCAGGGCTGCACTCAATCCCTTCATCCCCAGCCTGTATGGATACTGGGGGTTACCCCAGCCCAGGTGCAGCAGTTTGCACTTGATCTTGTTGAACCTCATGAGATTCCCATGGGCCACTTCTCAAGCTTGTCCAGGTCCTTCTGGATGGCATCGTGTCCTTTAGGCACGTCAGCTGCACCACTCAGCTTGGTGCACCACTGCAAACTTGTTGAGGGTGCACTTGATCACACTGTCATTAATGAAGATATTAAATGACACTGGTCCAAATAGGGACCCACCACTTCTCACTGACGTTCATCTGGACTCTGAACAGTTGACCGCCACCCTCTGGATGTGACCATGCAACCAATTATTTATCCACCTAACAGTCCCTCTATTAAATCAATCTCTCTCCAATTTGAAGAGCAGGATTTTGTGGGGGCCATGTCAAAGGCTTTGCAGAAGCCCAGGTAGGGGAGCCATAACCCTTCACTGGTGCAGTCACTTCATCATAGAGGGCCACTGGGTTGGTCAGGCAGGACTCGCCCTTGCTGAAGTCACGCTGGCAGCCTCAAGTCAACTTCCCTGTCCTCCATGTGCCTTAGCATAACTTATAGGAGGATCTGTTCCATGATCTGCCCAGACACAGAGGTGAGGCTGACAGTGCAGGTACTTCAAGCTATCCCTACATTTATCCCTACATTATCCCTACAATCTATCCCCACATTGCTAACTTCATCAGGCACAGTATAGATGACCACAATTAAATGGTGGTGTAAATCATCATATTTGGTAACCATGAATAGCTAATTTAAGAAGATATATAATTTTTATGCGTTCCAGCAGGAAGACCATTCATTCAATAGTGATGATTTTTACCAGTTTTGATTGAAGCGAAGTCATTTGTGTTGCAGAACTTTCCCTAGGTAAAAGTAGCTATGGCTTTGACAGTGGAGGAGCAAATTTCTGGCCTGACCAAATCTCAGTTGTAGTTTTTCCTGGCTGATGTTCAGAGCTGGTTGTAGGAACTATTTAGTTCCGTGCAGATGTCAGAAATTATAAATGAATATATAAATAAATGTGTGTGTGTGTGTTTGTGTCTTTTTATCATGTCACCTTTAATGATTTAACTTTTTTTTTCTGTTTTTACAGATTATCTTGCGAGGTACTGTTCTAACAACAAATGCTACTGTTGCTATTGATGATATTAGTGTAACAGGGGAATGTGTAGTTGTGAATGGATCGCTCCCAGGAGTCAGCCAGGAAAGTGAAGGCAAGTTTCACGGTTTTCAATACATTTTCCCCAATGTCTGCTATATATAACTTATTTTACTGACAACTTGAAGTTACTTTTAATAAAGTAGAGGATAATCTGAGAAAAAAAGTTTGTATGCTGTAATCAATCATCTCCCTGGAAGTGTTCCCAGCTGTGTTGGATGGGTCTTTGACTTTGTCCATGGCAGACTAGATGATCTTTAGGGTCCTTTCCAATAAAAACCATTCTATGGCTCTATAATGAAGGCTTTCATCCTTGTGTTACACATTAGCTGCTATGAGTTTGCACTAATTCTGCAAAGTGATCTCTGGTGGGAATTTCCTGGTACCACTTACTATGTAATACCTGCTCACATTCATGTTTGGATGCAGAGGCAGAAGCAAAGCATCCTATATTTTCCACTAAAGAGCAAATTCTGCTGCTTTACCTTTAGGGCAAAAGGTTTCTCCCATCATTACTGCTAAATATCTGACATATAATAAATGCCCACCAAACTCATCTTGGTACTCACACTCCGTAGGCTTAAAGAGCCAGTGGATGGAAATATAAAACAACCTAATCTATCAGACTACTGCTCATGATCCTTTTGATGCTAAGAGCTGATTTTCAAAAATGGCATGGGCACATGTGCAGTCAGGGGTGATGTTGACGAGTTATAGCCATCATGTATCTGAATTTAATATCCAAAAATTTAAAGGCATAATAGAGAACTTCAGTGTTGAGTTTTAAGGCTTCTCTGATCCCTATATACAGTGGGATTGAGGTATTTAGAGAAACATTTATTTGCTTTAATTATTTTCCTTGACACTCCCTCATTTATCCATTAATCACAAAGATATTGTCTTTAGAAGGGAGAATTTTTTTAATCCCTGTCTGGATAGAAATATGCATATTTTAAAAAGTTAAGTTAAACAAAGAATATGAAAACCTGCTCATCATTCCTCTCACTCACTTTCCAGAAATCTACTGAAGAAAAACCAGAAGACCCTGGCCTTTTGCTTCCCCATTCATTGAAATTTGGGGTGTTTTCTAGTGTGTAAATTGAGGTACAGACCAGTAATGGTGCAGCACCCAACTTTGGCTTCCTGCAGCTTTCATTGTGACCTGAGCACAGAGAGAGCACAGCTACAGCAGAAAGGTTTGGTGGAAAACCTGCACCTGGCTCCCAGGGAAAGAGCAGGGAGCCATACCAGCCTCTGGCTTCTGAGCAGGAGCCTGGCTCTGTAACACCAAGGTGTATTGGATAACTTTTCACATGAAAGTTTGAATATTGTGGAGAGTAAGATTTAGTTTAAGGCCATCAGACATTGAGTTCAGCTGTGTCTCTTATCAGCTGTGATATAATCTAGTGCACTGCATAGGTGCTGATCTGTTCCTTGTGCTGAGCATGTTGCTATATTAAAAGGAGATAAAAGCACGTCTTAATAATTTTATATACTTGTGGGTTTACTTATATGTCTTTTTCTGTTTTTTTTTAAGGGGAAAGAGAATCTGCAGATGCTAATGCTTCATATTTCTACTGTCCAGTGGGATTTTTTTCATGTGGGAATGGGCAATGTATTTTGCCTGATAAATTTTGTGATTTTAAGCCTGACTGCCCAAATAACCACGATGAAACCAAATGCCGTAAGTGAAAACCTTGAAATCTATGTTGTTAAGCTCCTGTGACTATGTTCCTTTGTCCTATTTCCAATGCTTTCATGACCTCATAAATCTTGAAATTTAATTAAAAGTAAAAGCTCTCGAGAAACAGTTACTTCACTTTGATTCTGTTCTGTAATTTTTTCCCCTTTTAGTTTCTGTAGCAACTACTACTCTCTTAGCATTAAAACCAGAAGAAAAGGTTTTGATTAATTATTTAGTAAAGATGTTCCTTTAAAAATAGCATTTTATTGTATAATTTTAATGCAGTGGCCACAGACTTGCATTCAAACGGTATGTTTTATATACTTACTTTTGATGTGAAGATGCCACAGCAGTACCACAGCTGTACCATGAGCCTGGTCACAGATCCAATTTCGGCTGAGTCAGCGTCTTCTGTTTGGATGAGCTGTGATTCCTGTCAGGGCCACATGCCTGGGTTTTCCCTTCATGGAAACAAACACGTGGGAAAGTAGAGGGAGGTGATGCATCTCAGAATCCCTCTCCACTGTACAGTCAGCAGGGAGCTTGGAACTCTTTCAGGGTCTCTAATATGCAGCTTCAAAAGTCGTTTTGATTCATTCAGTTTCCTGCTTTGCATAAGAAATCACAGTTATACTTTGCACTTTTGAAAATGAGTCTCTTGCTTTGAACCATCAGCTTTGCTGTAGAACTTGTGATGCATTTTCAAAAGAGTTGCCAAGAGCCTTATTTACTGCAAATTTTCTTTTTAAAAATAGAGCATGATGCTTTCTAGCACATTCAACACAAATGACAGAAATATTGTAGACAAGATCCTAAAATTATTTTCTGTGCCCTGTTATGCATCTAAAAACATAAACATCTTTAGAGGTGCTAATATAATCCAATTTCAGTGTTCATATTTTATGGTTTTTATTTGGAGATTTGAGAGTTGTTGCTCAGATAAACAAAGATCTATTTGACTATTAGCAAGTAAATGAAATAATTACAGCTTCTATGAGATTTCTCTTCAATTTTAGCATTGAATCCTCTTCAGCAAGAGCACTGGTATTGTGGATTTTAAGTGTTTAGAAAGACTGCTATCCAAAATACACAGAGGTTTGACATATAAAACTTCATTTTGTTTCACTAGCTAACAGTTTGCCTAGCTAAAATCAAAAAATTACTATTGAATGTTCACTGAACAGAATATCTTTCCTCTTGTGGGCCACAGTAAAGAAAATTCTGATGTTACTGCATGCCAGCTGAGGTTGGAAGTCATATTTGAAGATTACTTAGTGATTTAACACCACCCTGCTTGAAGCAGGGCCACCAGAGCCAAATGCCCTGAGTTTGACAGAGTTAGGTTCTGAATACCTATGAGAATGCAGACTACCCAGCCAGCCAGGACACCCTGTCCCAGTGTTTGATCACCCTTGCAGTAAAATAAGTGTCTATTGCTTCTTCTCATTTCACTGGGCACAACTGAGAAGAGTTTTTACTTCTCCACTACTTCACTGCCCATGTAACTCATATTAAAATACTCAATTTTCAATTTACTTGATTTTTTTTCTACTTTAATTGTGATTACATACCTTATGCAGCATTGGGTTATGATAGTCTGGATTTTTCTCACATTACCCTTTTTAAATTCTGATAAAAGGTATTTATTCTCTGACAAAATAATAACACTTCCAAATCAATAGTTTAAGTAAAAAATGTTCTAAATAGATCTAGCTGCATGAAACTTTCACTGCACTGACATAGCAGTGAAGTGGTAGCTTTTAATAAAGAAAATGAAGATCTGGTTTTTGTGGTTGTTTATATTTCCTTTTAACTATTCAGCCTTTGTTTCCATTTCAACATTGTACCTATGGGTGAAGACAGATGTCCAGCTAGGTGTTCAAGCAGTCCTAGATCAGCCTTAATTACAAGTAGTCTATATGGCAACTGATTTTTTTTCTTTTTCCTCTAATTATATCACTGAAGAATCTTTTATTATACCCAAGTCTCATTTGTCAAGACAATGCATTAACAATGCCATGCTAAAGGTTAAACTTTGGAACCATTATATTTATGGTGATCTTTGCTCTAAGTATATTGCTGACTTATAAATCATTGTTACTGCTGAGCTGGCTCAATGTGTGCTAGCAGCACAGCTTGTAATGTGGGAAGCAGAATGTAGGTACACAAAGGACACTGCAAGCAGTTTGGCAAGTTGACTGTTTCCAAGCAATAAACTTGCCTTTCAGCACATTAATCTGGTCGTCTGCAGCACTAAAATAGCTCTTATAATTCTTTTCAAATAGTATTTAATCATCTTCATGCTTATGCAGTGCATTGTTATTTTCTTTGCATGTTCCTGCTCTTGGATGCAAGCATTTCATATTTCTCAATTTTCCTTATTTCTGAACTTGGCTAAGCACAGATTTTTGTTCACCTCTTCCAACTGCATTGTTGTTTTCATCAACATTAAGATTTTTTCCCATGGTGTTTCATCTAATAGTGATTTCATGCAGCTTGACCTTGTTAATATTTTTCTCTTTGTATGAGAACCAGGCAAGGATATGACATGGGCTTAAAATGTCTTTCAAAATATGTTTACTTTAAATCTTATACTCTTAAATTCCAGCAAGATTATTTAGTTAGATGCTTGGGTCTACTACATCCACTGAATAAGCCAGGTACCCATACAATTTTTTAAGCTGTCAATATCAATCCTTGAGACATCTCTCGATTTTCCCTTCCACTCAAACGAGTGCCTTTTTTTTCTGTCAGGCCTGGAAGTATTCAGTTGAAGATAACCCCTTCTGGGACTGACAAAATATTTTCTCACTTGAGTGCTACTACCCCTGACTATTAGATCACAGCTTTTCTTCTACAAATGAAGAATTTACTATGGCCATAAAGCTTTTATACTTTTTATACTTGACTTCCATGCATTAAAGCAGAGGAGAAATGGGACAGCCTTTTTCCAACTGCAGATTTACAGCAGTGACCTAACACACCTATCACATTGTGTGCTTGTGCTCTGGAAGATGAATGTGCAGCATGACTTCTGTGGTCTACATCTTATGCATTTGGTGTAGTCTAAATGTTCACTTTTACACCCTAAGAATTATGTTGATGGAATAGGAATAAGGTCAGGTTAAAAAGCAATCTGGTAACATAAATGTATTCTTGATATTCTGTCTGAACTTTGCTAATTTCTCCCTTATGCTCTGTCTTTTGTGTCTCTTTTGTTTTGTTTTTTTTTTCCTCTGTCTATTTATGGTGTGGATTATCAAGAATAATTATATGGGTTTCTATATAAAATAAATAAGAATTAATTTACATTTATATGAAATACAGCATATTTTTACTGGTTTATCCATGGTTTGAGGTTCTTCAACCTGACCTTGTGCACAGTCACTGATGTACCAAGGCATATCTGTTGCAGCAATGACTCACCCACAGCCATAGATCCTTTGAGGTGTACTTTATCCAGCATGGACTTACCCTTCAGAGTTACACCTGCTGCCACACAGACATAACCATGGCCACAGGTGCTTCAAGATGCACCTGCTCTTATTCTCAGCCTCAGACACCCCAGGGAGTCCCAGTCTCAGGTGGCCTCCTCCGCAGGTCACAGTCCCTTTGACTTGAGTCCACACTGGAGTTCCAGCAGCAGCAGTGGCCTGGCCATGTGCCAGCAGGCTCATCACCTGTCTTGTTATCAAAATGCTTCAGGCACAGTAGAGTAAGTAGATAAGCAGACAGCAAGCAGTGAAAGCAAGAAGCAGCCAATAACAAGCACCAGGCTCTAATGAACAGTCAGGAAAGCAGGCCCCATGGCAAGCACAGGAGCGTGCCAATTAATATCTAAAAATCAATACAAGCTATAAATTTGATCCAACACATTCCAATCACACTTTTCATTATCTCAAACCCTTCAAGCCACGTGTGCCAGAAAAGACTGCTATGGTTGAACCCCCATCTTAGCCCCACATAGCTGCTGACTCACTCCCCTGGTGAGTGAGAATCAGATGAGTAAAGGTGAAAAAACTCATGGGTTGAGATAAAGACAGTTTAATAGGGAAAGCAAAAGCCACGCACACAAGCAAAGCAGAACACGGATTTCATTCACCCTGTGAGCAGGCAGGTGTTCAGCCATCCCCAGGAGAGCAGGGCCCCATGACACGTTACAGACACTTGGGAAGATCAACCCCATCCCTTGGAACATCTCCTGCTAGTCTACTGCTGAGCGTGACACCACAGGATGTAGGCTATCCCTTTGTTGAGTTGGTGTCAGCTGTCCTGGATGTGTCTCTTCACAGCTTTTTGTGCACTCCCAACCTCCTTGCTGGTGGGGCAGCGTGAGGAACAGGAAAGGCCTTGACTCTATATAAACATTGCCCAGCAATAATTAAAATATCCCTGAATAATCAACACTGTTTCCAGTGCAAACCCAAAATACAGCCCTTTATCAGCTACTGTGAAGAAAATTAACTATACCCCAGCCCAAACCAGCACACAAAAACACACATTGTTTTATGTTTATGTCTAAATGAAGGATGCATTTAATAGTTATTATTTCTATGGTGTACAATTTAGGGCAGCACAAGCATGCTAAGGCTAGCCTTAAATGAAGTAATTCATAAACTGGACATAATCTATACATTTGTGCGCAGTTTTATGTACCTTAATTTGAGTTAGAAGGCAAGTAAAGAGAAGGATGCACGTATTGGTTCTTAAAAACTACTTCAGTGGCATAATTGTTAAAAGATAAATATTATTTGGTTTCTAATGGTTACCTTCATATGAGTAATAAAAATCTCCTCAGTATTATAAGAAACCTTCCCCATATTTCCCACTACTAATCTTGGCAAAGCATAACACTTCTGCTCTAATTATACAGTAACTCTTCCTAAATCTCATTTTAGAATCAAATCTTGCACACCAAAATGTCTGTCTCATATGCTTGCTACTCTATTTCATCCAGGCAAATCAGTAATTCTTAAAGGTGAGACCAGGAACAGCAGCCAGATCAGAGAGGCTTAAGTTCAAGGAGTGAAAAGATTGCCAGGTTGTAAATTGGAGAAGGTACCTAGTGCTGGAAGTGCCTAGATAACTGCATGAGAATCAGCTCATTAAAGTTAATGGGGAAGGGATGGGACTGAAATCTCATCTACAGAGAAAGGAAAATACCTTTGACAGTGGGTAAGAAATGGCTGCAAAGGCTGCATTGCTGGAGCTTGCTGGGGTAGGAGAGAAGATCCCAGGGGCTGGAAGAAGCCAGGGCAGGAGGGACCTTGGCCGCTTTTGTGGGCGAGAACTGGGAGCAGCTGATCAAAGTGGCAGGAGAGAGATAAATAATGGAAGATTAAATGTCTGGTAAGAGAGAATAAAACAAGGAGAGAATGGGAATGAAGAATACAAATGTGGAACAGTGATTTTTTGAGAGGGACCTGTATAAAATGTGGCCGTGAAGTGACAGAGAGCTGAGACTACATGAGAGGGCCTGAATCAGGGAGCTGCTTGGGGTGATGAGGTAAGAGAGTGAGGATTTCCACTTTTGCAGTGATACTAGGACTGAGATAAGGGGTCACAGAAGAGCAGTTGTGTAATAGGTAAAGCAGGAAGTAAGCTGTGGAAAAGAAAAGCATTGAGGAAAGAGCAGGGGCATTTTTCCCACAGAGAGCACACACACTTTCAGAATTTCTGTATAACCTGGAATTCGTAAGTGTATCTTGTCTACTTCATTTAGCAAATATCTACATAGTATTTTTTGGGCAAAACCTATGTCTCATTGCATAGTCATTCTTATTTGGTTTCCAGCAAATTATACACTTTGATAAAAAATATTGAATGAGTTTTGGTGGCAGAGAAAACAGGATGAATAACAAGAAGACCTGAATAGTGACCACTGGGCCTTATTTTTGCATAGTTCACTAAAAAGAGGAAGTTTCCCTTCAGTTTTATAGACTTTTTTCTTTAATTTTATTTTCCCTCTGTAAAAATCTCAATCTTTGTAAGTCCTACAGCTAAGTTAGGAGATATTTAGTGCAGTTAGTTGTTGAAAATGTAGGTGCACAGTGATATCACAAGATTTATTTATAAAAAGATCTTTTTAATCTGGATGTTTTGCCTTCCTTACATGCATTTCTCATTTCACAAGTGATATTCACTTCTGTGTTATGTACAAATCATGTCTGTCTAGTACTATAAAGCCCACATGACTGAAGTCACAAAGAAGTCTGTTGCAATTTCCCAACAGAAGTCTGTCTGTATTTCCCAACAGAATTTAGCAAAAGAAAATGTTCTGGGGTACTTTGTTCCTGTAGCCATCTGTAGAAAAGACGACCACATCTATTTGTTTTAAACCTTTATGTTTAAGTGTGAATTTTTTTTGTTTCTTTTTTTCCTTTTTTTTTAACATGTGTTTGTTGTTGTTTTGTTTTTTTTTTTCCTAGTTTGTTTTTTGGGGGGTATTGGTGGTTATTTTTTTCAAAATAGTAGCAATTAATATTTGGAAATGAAAACTGAGCAAAGGGGGGAACTGTGCCTTGGATTTTGTAAAGATCAGACTTCTTTGATCTTCAAGTAGTGACTTGCTTTTCGTCTTTTGTTTGTTTGATAGTTTGTTTGTTCCAGTTAACCTTGCTTGTTGCTGATGAACTTTTACAGTTATTTTTTAACTGTTCTTTATTCAGTTTGTCACTGTAGAAATTAGGCCACTGCACCAGCAAATTATAGTGTTATTTGCTAGAGTGTATATAATGGAATTAGTAAATAGTAGCTGGGATAGAACACATAAAAGTGGGAAGGAAGGTGTGTGTTTCAGTGTGTTTGTATTATAATGAGAGGTAAAATAGTTTAAGATGACTGTGTACAGAGTTAAACGGGTTCCCAGAACTGATGGTAATTTTATTTTTGCCATTTATTGCAATTTTTTCCAATTGGCAATAAATTCCTAAATTTATCTTAAAATTACTGATTGAAAATTAGTTTAAAGCTTATTGGCATATTGGAGCATTTAGAAACATTTTTTACATAAAGGAAAATATCATAAGCCAGTAATTATGAGGTTATCTCTTCACCTGGATTTTTTATTTATGATGCATTCTGTATAAACTTACATGGGCTGAAAGACAAACAGAGATTTTGAGGGTTGTATAGATTTATGAGTTTCCATTCTTGAAGAAATGCTAATATCTTAAACACTTGTTTTTAAAATACTGTTCTGAGCAAGACTGTTTCTTAAATTCATGTTAGGCATCACTCAGCTAACAGAGACCCTGCACATCTGATTTGTGAAGGCCTTAGAATAAAACTCCTCAAAGCAGAAAGGGAAAGAGTACTTTGCATGGGAGCACAAAATCAGAAAGAAATCTAGGGTTTTGTGGTAACAAGTTAGCTCAGAGAAAACTGAATCTGTTGAGGCGTAAGGGCAGCTTGCTCAAAGCATCAACAAAGCCAACCACTCTGAAATGCAATGCTCACAGGATCTCTGATTCCTTCTTGACTAGGGAGGGAGCTTGTTAGAAACGATGCTGAAAGAGGCAGCAAAGAAAAAATGTATTCATACAGATGACATGGATACCACTAGGAGTTAAACAGCATCAAACAAATGGTTGAAGTATTTTCTAAATCGAAAATATGGAAAAGATGACAAATTTTGGTAGGTTAAATGTAAAAACACAGTAAGGATTACAAAACAAGTTTAAGAAACACTAGCAATAAATTCATCAGCACATGAAGAGCAGACAGCCTGGCAGAGTGCATAGGCTCACGTGGGATCAGAGTATATGCACAGCATGTGAGAACAAAAAAAAAAGGAATAGGAGAAAAGCAAAACCAAAAGATTTAGGAGAGAAGGCAGATTAGATTGTTGAGTTCACTGTGAGTGAAAGAACAAAAGTACCCAGTCAAGAGACTTTTTTTCTGAATAATCTGTCTGAAATGGAACTGCCATTCAAAGAAGTTATGGGACAAGACAATTAGATAATTGAAGTGTTATCAAGCATCAAGATCCGAGTGCATTTCACCCAGACTCTACCAGCTTTCTGTATTCTTGTATTTTCCCTAGGTGTTAAATAGCTGGTTTGAGATTTAGTTGAAGGTTTCAGGATTATTTTATCTCACTGTACTCATCCATGCTTAAGCTAAATGGTCTAGTGAATCCTTTCTTCTCTGTTTTGTCTGTGTTACAAGTTACAGATGCAAGAAGTCTGGGCTCAGACTTAACAGTTTTATCTTGTTTATTTGCCTCATTTGGTGTAACCATCTGTGTCCAAGGTCTGTCATATACTTTGTAGCTGTTCTCCTGGGAATATGTGATGGTTTCTTCAATTGAGTAAAACAGCAAATCAAAAATAGCTGTCCATATTCCTTTTTCATGATATTCTCTCTGGGGATTTCCAGTAATTTCTCTCATGCTTAGGTCCTTGAATATTTGCAGATATATTTTGTCTTCATTTTATTTTATCAAAACTTTCTGTCAAAAAATTCCTTCCGTTTTTTAGTCACATTTGATTCGCATCATCTTGTCAGAGGCATTTCTGACCCACATACACCATATGTAGAGAAAACATATATTTTATTGGATCTCTTAAACATTATTTGTTCTTCCATATTTGTAGAATTTTTTTTCTTGAAGCTAAGTATGGACTTTTAACTGTCAATAATTTACAAAACCTTCTGTTTTTAGAAGCTGTAGCTATCAATAATACTAATATGCCTCATTAGTAATTTTTCATTTTTTCTAAAAAATATGTATAACTAGTGTAACACAGTTTCTAAAGAGGAAAACAAACAAAATCAAACACAACAAATGGAAAAAAAATCCCATGTTTTCCATGAATAAATACTAAGGTAATCTTATTCTTCAGGGGACTTCATATGATTCTGATATGTGCATATTTTATGTACCATACTATCACCACAGCATAATATGATGACTGAAAGCTGTGATAAGAATTACAAAATAATGGCAGAATTCTGACAATCATGCCTGAATATTTGCTTTATTTATTCTATGTAAATGATTAATAAATTATTTCTTAAAATCTTTAATTTCCTTAATGTTTTCTATTTAAAGCCTGTTATATTTGCAGGAATAAAAAAAATATAATTTTGTGATTTAATGAAGATTTTTATAAAATACCATAGAGAAAAGCTTGATGAAAAAGAATTCTTTGCTGTGGAAGTGGTGAGTCACTGGAACAGGTTGCCCAGAAAAGCTGTGAATAGCCCATCCCTGTTCCAGGCCAGGTTAGATGGGGCTCTGAGCAGCCTGGTCTAGGGGAAGCTGTTCCTGCCTATGGCAAGGGGGCTGGAACTAAAAGATCTTTAAGGTCCCTTCCAACCCAGACCATTCCATGATTTTATGTTAATTTACATTCATTCATAAATGACACCCTTCTACTCTTTTTTCCCCCTGTATTTGTGATAGATACATTTTCTAAAATATCACTGTTCCTTTAATTATAGAATTGAAGAATGCAGCTGAATATGCTTTTTAGATTTTTTTTCACTTTAGTAGTTCGTGTTACAGAGATTACCAATATCATAGCTTCTCACTAATGCCTGATATTTAACTTCATTCCAATTATGAACAGAGGGAGGATTTTGTTATCATTAACATATTTGCTGGCATTTAGGAAAAAAGGAGTTTAATTTCTGGCTCCCACAAGACAGATCTTGCAGAAGGTTTGTGGCTGCTTTGTGTGCCCATTGTTCTTGCTCGATACCAGGAGGACTGTGAGGTTCATTTTCAGCACCTCCTCACCTGCTCTGAGTGCTTTGGCTGAAGCACCCCAAGAGAGAAGGATCTGTTTCAGTGAGAACAGCGCACATAGGGATGGCTTGGCTGCTCCTCTGTGGCTGCTCTTTTACTCAGCTGTTACTAAGCAAATACCTCATGTTTGGTACAAAGCCACTCTGCCTCTCCACGCCCCTTTCCTAGACTTACTTCTAGAATATTGATGACATGTTAGAAACATTTTATTTACTTTTCATACTGCAAAGCTTTTTTAGTAATGTTGTATATAGAAATGAAATGTCTCTTTCTTTATTCCAGCTGCTGTGTGTGACTTTGAAAAAGAGAGCTGTGGCTGGTTTGAAGCTGTAAATGCAGATGAATTTGACTGGGTAAGAAGCTCCAGCAATGCTCTTCCACCTGCATTTCAGAAGCAAGCTCCTCCACGAGATCACACCTATAACAAGCCTGAAGGTAAGACAAGTCAGGCCTAGAAACAGAGAAGTGGAATAGGTAAACCTGCTTCTTAACCAGATTTTGGGTGACGCCTATGAATCCTGTAAAAACCTTTATAAACCCTTTATTTCTTGAGCCTGAAAAGTTGTTTTTTATTTTCTTTTAACAGGTCATTTTATGTTCATTCTGAAGAGCAGCAACAGCATTTCACAAATAGCTCGGCTTCGAAGCCCAAAGTTCAGGCAAACAGGATCAAATTGCACACTGTCCTTTTGGTATGAAATACTTTACATTTAAAACTCCTGGATTATTTCACATTGCTTCTCTTGTACTGAAATTGAGGTTGTAGTTTGAAATGGATACATCTTTCTCTGAAGTATTTATTTCATTTTATTCTGTCAGCATATAGTCATCATTGTGAACAATACAGATATAAGATGAAACACTTGCAGAAAAGAAGTGAAACATGACATGACATTGTTGTGAGGTTTGGAGCAAAATTATAGTAAAGGATTGTGCCTGTGTATACATGGGCAAATACCACATTCCTTTTGCTAACAATTCTTTTGTTAATTCTTTGTTCTTTAGTAAATAATGTGAAAATGTGATTTTTTTTTTCAAGAAACGAAAAGCACTGAAAAATCTAATAGGTCCTTGTGTCACCTTGAGTATCCAAAATTAGACGTCATTATTATTAAGTAGAAGTTCCAGTGTGAGAATTGGTTCTTCGCTTCCACTTATATTTTCATGTACACAGAAAAAACCAAGCCAAAACAAAAAAAACCCCACAAATAAAGTCAACAATCAAACCCAAACAAACATTTTCAGTAATTGTCTCAGTCTTTGTGCAAACTTGTCAAAGATAGACAGAAAAAATATAGCTTTGATAATTTGTTTGCTATGGCCAAACTGGTGTTACTGTTTAAATAAAGGTTTGGCCTGACCTTGGTGTTAGTAAGTGCGGTTTGTCTCAGTGATGTTAAATACATCTGCCATAGGAAGTGGAACTGTCTTTTTATCCAAGATTGATGACTTGAAGTTGAATATTACAAGTTGTTGCTTGTATATGTGTTTCTGCTCCCAGTTTTGTTGTACAATTGACAACCTAAGTATTTGTCAGTTTTAAATGCTGAAGGCTTAGAAGGCAACCTAAAAAACCTAACGTAGATAGAAAGCATACTTATGCATTTGGTCGGTGTTCTGTTTTTCCTTCCTGAAACTTTACAACTATGTACTGAATTAATTTTATGAAAAGAAATTATGCATCTGAGTGAGAAGTGTTTGTTGCTGAATATAAAAACAAATGTGTCTCTTCAGTTCTGGGTTTCAATTTAATGAAGTATGCTTCTTTCAAAATCTTCAGTTCTTGAGATGAGGCCGAGACTGATATAGCAGCCTATCCTACCATCATTCAGAAAATGCATTGAATTACAGGCCCTGTGGACTTCTTATATATCACAGAGATATAGCAGCAAAGATAGTGGTCGTTGTAACTGATGTAGTCCATTTTCATCATTTGCCCACGTAACATTCTTATTTTTATCATTTTAGGTATTACAATTATGGACAGTCAGTTGGGGCAGCAGAGCTGCAATTGCTTGTGGATGGGCTGAAGAAGCCTACTGTCCTTTGGAGGACATACTACAGCGAGGGAAATCAGTGGCTGAAGGCAGTCATTCAGCTTGGACGCCTTCCACATCCTTTCCAATTTTCTCTTGATAAAATCAGTCTGGGTGTTTATGAGGGTGTCTCAGCGATTGATGATATTAGATTTGAAAACTGTGCTCTCCCGCCTCCTGCATTAAGCTGTGAAGGTCCAAATCGCTTCTGGTGCAGAGACACAAAAGCTTGTATTGACACTTTATTGGTCTGTGATCTTGTGGATGACTGTGGGGATGGATCGGATGAAGACAGCTGTGGTGAGTACTCCCCACTATTGCTTACTAACACCACACAAAAATTGACCTGCCAATTCACCCCTGGGCTTAAAGAGCACAGAACTGCTACAGCCAGTAATGATTCCACTCAGTATAGTGGATATATAGTGGATATATATTCCACTCATTATACAGAGATAGACCAGAATGATAATTTTAAACTTAAGTGCATATGATGAGTTAAACTGAAGGTAAATGGAATTCTATCTCCTTTATCCAAAGCCACTCTATTTCTTTATCTTGTGTAAAACATGAACATTCATAGTGAGTTTATTTTAAAAGGGAAGATGTAAAGTCAAGGTGCTATCTTTGATTTTACTGACAGAAGTACTGATGGACTGAGAGGAGTGTATGTCCTGCCTCTTCTTAGGACCTATACTCTTCCTGCCAAAAAAAGTTAAAAAATCTATACTAAAGATAGGAATCATGCTGAACATATTTGTCCCCTTCAAAGGAAGCATTGAAAGTACTGAGGAAAGCCCTGAGTTGTTCCCATTTTTGACATTCACCTTGTGTGCTGAAGGGTGCTGTTGATGGCTTTTCCCCTGAAGCATGCATTCATCAATTTTAAGAACTCAAGAACATTAATATAAAATAAAATTAACTAGCATTTGCTTTATCACTTCCTGAGGTATAACTGAATTATGCAAATCACAATCAGTTTGAGAATGGGGGGCACCTTACATGCTCGAGGTGATATCAGTCTGCAGCAGTAATTGCTGAATATCAACTTAAAACTGCTGTAAATTTAAAAGAAAGTGAAGGCTTTCCAGCTTATCTTAGTTTTTCTACTTATAGAATGCCTAGCTTATTTATAACCCATTTTGAGGTCTACAATAAGGTTTGAGTTGCAGTTTTAAACACCATTAAATGCAACAGCTTAATTTAAAAAAATGCTGTAATGTCAGTTGCTGCTTATTAAAAGCAGATGCAAAGTTGGAATGCAAGTTCACAACCTCTGACACATTTTGTTGTTTTATATTAGAAGTAATCAATACATTTTGCCTCAGTGTCAAATAAAAAAATGCAGTTGTGTTATAAAGTCTTTGATTTAGCCTTGGTAAAATTATCGTGTTAATATTATTGAGAATAATAAATACCTAAACCCCAATGTGTTTTTAGGACTACATCTGCCAAGCAAAAATACATTAGATCTTTTATCACACATACCTACAAGACAGTATGGTGTGGTTTATTTCATTCAATTAACCTCAATTTTAAATCCTTTGATCTGTTCACTTTCAGTTAAAGAACTTTACAGTCTTTAATTTTAATAATACATAAAATTATTAACATGGATAATTTTACTCACTGTTCTGTTTATTCAATAAATTAAGTACAATTTGACAGATACATATTGGAAATAAATATTTGCAAGGATAAAAAAAATGTTAAAGCACCATCCCCTTTTGATACTGCTTTTATATTTTTAAAAGTCTGTTCTCTTTACATTTCAGACCCTGACCTACAGTGTGACTTTGAAAATGGGCTGTGCAATTGGGAGCAGGATGTACAGGATGACTTTGACTGGATCAGAATACGGGGTCCAACCCCCACAGTTAATACAGGCCCACTGAAGGATCACACGACAGGCACAGCCAGAGGACACTACCTTTACCTGGAGTCCTCTGAGCCACGCCAGTTCCGAGATAAAGCAGTTTTGCTTAGTCCTCTCTTCAACCCTGCTGTCTATGGAACCTGTATTTTCCGCTTCCATTATCATATGTTTGGAAAAGAAGTTTATAAGCTGTCAGTCTTCCAAAGAACTGTGAGTAATGCTAAGGGATGGCTGTTGTGGTATAAGTTTGGAAATCAAGAAAACAGATGGATCCGACAGACACTCTTCATCAGCAGTTCTAAGCCATTTCAGGTATGATCCTTTTAAGTTTTGAAGTGTTTATTTGCTCCATCGTAAAGTACTGAGAGTACATAAATAACTGCACAATCTCAAAGGTATTTGTAACTGTCTGATCAATTTTGCTTCAAAATATGTTTTGCTTCAAAATATGTTTGTAGGGTTTTTTTAGGAAATATGTAAAATACTTTTGTTCTTATGGTTATATTGACTTTCCCCCCTAAACCACTTAATTTTAATAATTTGAATATGTGTTATTTAAAATGGATACTGGTTTTTTTTCAAGGGTTTGCTGAAAAAAGATCTTATCCAAATCTACTACAAAATAATTTGATTCATTAATTCTGTCCGAAAGAATATCCTCTGCTTTGCCTTACTTTTAAAGAGTTACAAATTAATTTTTAATTATATAATGCCAGAAAATATATCACTACAAAATATTTAGCTGCCAGGTTAGACTAGGAGTCAAAAATTTCTTGGAGAAATATGCAATTAAAGTAAGCTACAGCTATAAATCACTACTTATTTTCTCATCTTTTAAATATTATAAATATTATTTATTTTTGATTACATGTGGTCTTTTTATCCCACTTGGGATATTCTGCAGGGTTATTAGAGGAGACATTGGTTCATTCAATTGTCAGCTGGTCCTAAAATTACCATTCTCCTCTCCCCCACACCATATTATAAAAAAAAACCACCTCCCATCTTTCTTTTAAATCTGATATAGTGCATTTTTTTTTCTTTAGATTGCTCATTAATGTTTCCCAAAACACTATTTTTAAGTAAAGAGAAATTCTATCCTCTTTGGAGGAAAAGGCATTATTAATACTGTGGATGCAAAGAGGCACATGGAAGGAACGTGTTTATTTTCTGTCAAGAACTTTTGTGAAAATATAAAGTCATATAAACATAATGCTATCAAAGCCTCTTCCCCTTCCCCTTCCATGTTTAGTGGTTTATCTGAAGAGCTATAAACCTCTGTGTCCTGTATTTGACCTCCTGAGAGTTAGGAAGGTCTATTCAGTAACTGAAATGTTTTTCACATGTTAGTGTTGTAGGGTTTTCTGTTGTACTTTCACAGTTCTGTGCAGGGAATTTCAAAGATCTTATATTATTTTGATCTATTTTTGTTTCTCATAGTCATTTCTGAGGGGCACGAGGTGTAAGTTTGATTGTTTTGGAGAAAAAGATCAAGATCTGATGTTCATTATTGTGTATTGTGGGTCTTATAATGGAGTTTACTGTGTCACAACCTACAACACTTCAAAACTCAGAAGTTTTGAAGAGAGCAAGTTGTGTTCTGTTTCTACTAAGTTGCCAAGTGCTGATCTCTTTGCAATCTTTCTTTCTCTTTCCAAACTTTCTTTGACGTGTATAGTGTTTAAATACACAATATTTGAAGTATTTCTACTGAGATGTGCACTAGAACAGCCTCTTTGTTGGTTTTAGGCTGTCTCCAGGCTGTATAAGCTTATTAAAGCTTCTGTACTTACTATACTGTATTCCCAACATCCCATAAACTTAGGGTTTCACTGCTTTCACACTACATGCTTAAAGTCTTGTAAGTCACCTCAATGCTCCAAATGAAGTGTTTAGATTTACCTGAGAATGGATTTTTTTTTTCATGAAAGTCTAAAAACAAGATAGAACTTTTAAATAATTTTCTGGTCAAAATACAAGTCTTGGCTTCATAATCTTCTCTATCTGTAACCAGAGCATCTTGCCAGCTCTTGCAGGATTTTCAGATTCCTAGTGAATAGAAAATGATAGACTCTAGGACCAAAGATAGTCCAAGTCTTTGTCAGTCAGCTCTTCATTTTGCTTTTTCTCTTCTAAATGTGTGAGATAATAATACATCTGAGATGTGTCCTCTTCCTCTTTCCTCCTTGTATGAATAGGTCATTTGTTGACCCCAGTTGGAGAAATAATCATTATAAATAATAAATAAATCCCTCAAATTCACATTTTCAGTTTATTTGCTAAGCATAAGAAGCCAGCTTTTGGAGTATATAAATAATTGTGCCTATACGCCAGTTCCTAGGAAAAAGAGGAATTGTCAGCCAAAAATTCAAAGCAGCAAAAAAAGGCATTTGAGAACCTCTTGAAAGTCAGACTCTCTTTTGGAAGTTTTGAACTCTATAGGTATGGAACTCTAGGCCCTTTAATTGAATGCTCTAGCAGAAACCCAAAGGCAGCAGCAGACTCTCTTGGCTTACACTCACTCCCAAAAATACCTCAGAATCTTAATTTTGTCAAGAAAGCTTTGTTCTGGCTGCCATTAAACCATGGCAACATTTGTTGCTATTCCATCTGATGTTTTAGACCAGAGTGTTAAATGTGACATCATTGAGAACAATGGGAGGAGCTGGAGGAGGAACAGGTAAATTCAGAGCTAAACTATTTAAACAAAAGCAATGCAGTTTTTTTAGACAAAATTAAGCACCTCTGTCAAATACTACTACTGACAAGTATTAAAAATAGTCCCAAATATACATGCTTATAAAAATTGTGCAGCTTTATTGATCTAGAGTTTCTCTTTCTCTGCAAATAATATTATCTGCAAGAAATTATACAATTTTTTAAATTGGAAAAATTCAAGTTAAAAAGGAATTTCTTATAAACCATTCCTTTTAATTATACAGGATACTTATTTCAACAGGAAAAAAACCCCTGTCTAGTGTCCTTGTCTCTTTACTTGTTCTGCATTTATTTTCATCCTTAGAAGTTTACTTACATGTCTTTTTTTAGATAAATACTTGAAATGGTAGTAAAATAAGAGTCTGTCTTTGGTAACCTGCTCATATTGATGATGAACAGTGTTTGCTTTTTATCTTCCTTGGAATAACCTTATCTGAAATAGTTTCTGCTCCTAAGAAGGTGCAAAGATTCTATTTTAACATTTAAAAAAATAATCTCTTCGCTTGCTCTATTTATTAATATTTCTGAGGATACAGAAAAGGAAATGATGATATGTGAAAAAAGGCAAAATTCCATATCTCAATCCTTTTGGGCACTGTAGTCTCCTTTTTGTCATGATAGAAATCACATACCTATCATGTCTGTCTTAAGAGACCTAGGGCAACTTTACTATATTGCAAAACATATTATTAAAAAAAGAATCATTATCTTTACCCCAGTACAGTTATTCCCTTTTTGCTCATGCAGATTGTACATTTATCTCTGTAAATAAAGATGGTTATAGATCTTTGATGCTGCAAAGTGTAAGTAGTACATTAGGGAGTCTATCATCATTTTGTGATGGTTTTATAAAGGTCAGTTTTGCATTTTCTTCATTGGCTCTTATGAAATTTAAAAATGCAAGTACAATGTTTAAGTTCATGGTTAACTATTACTGCTATATTTGGTTTCATTACTAAAAATTTTAGTATTCTGAGTATCATATATAAGACCTTACTTGTCCCTTCAAATTTAAAAGTTTCTCCATTTAAGTGTGAAAAATAAGGATTAAAATCAGAAGAAAATAAATAATGCAAAATAACATTGCAATTAAGTAGATATAAAATGCATTTGACAATTTCCTATTTTACGAGTGGTTAAAAAAGTAAACAAAAAAATTCACTATAATAATTTTAATCTTTTTATCAATTAAGTATTAGCTTAGGAAGTAATGGAATATTGATTGAAAATTAGAATGATACATTTGCTATGAATATAGAATAGCACTATGTTCTGTGAACACAAATATAAAACAATATTCTTTCTCCAACTATTATTTTTATCAGTTGTGTTATTTTTTAATATATTTTTATATTTTAATATATTTTAAATATATTTTAATATATTTTAACATATTAAAATTAATATAATAAATTAATATAAATTAAAATTTATAAATTTAATTATAATAAATTAATATATTAAATTAATATATTTTAATATATTTTTATATTTTAATACTTGTATTTTGGTTTTTGTAATAACTTTGACATATCAGTTTCCTATCAAATACACATGTAGCAAGCATACATCTTTTGCATCCAGGCTCTAGTCATTCATCTTGACAAGAGAGATAGGAAGTGCTATCTCTCTTGATACCTCTTTACACCTCTTGATACCTCTTTACACATACATAAGGTACTAAGCTGGCGAGGTACAGTCACATAGGCTGTTCTGCTTTCTCTTCTCTGCTCTTCCTTTTCACTCCTCAGTGAGATGAGACAGCAGTTTTTTCTTTGGGGGTTCTGATGATCTGCTCTGTAATAAGTGAAACGGCATCACAAAAATCGTACTTCTGTTATTTCTGCAATTCTTGCTGTTTCTTGCAATTACTTTTCTAAGGAAAGAGAGGATTGATCAACACCCTCACCCCACCAGCCATTTCTGTAGTGAAAGACTCAGAATTCTAGAGGCAAATGGAAATTTTGGTGTAATTCCATTTTTAAAACTATTTTTATAGTGGTTTGGAGTTCTGTTTCTAAGAAAAGTGTCCACTGTGGCAATTTTTGAGGTTTCAGAATGTAATGTTTTTCTCTCATGCATTTCTAGTGGTGATAATTGTATTTCATAAATGAATAGTACCGGGCGACTTATAGTAAACTAAATACCCTTTTCAGAAATTTAAGACAAGATAATGATGCACTCATCCTCTTTGCTAGCTATAATATCTTTTAAGTGAGAATAATTACAATTTCATTTCCTACATAACAAGCACCAGAACTATGGAAATGACAAATTTAAATCTTGTATCCCATTTCACAGACCCTCAGAGAGAATATTTTAATAGTGTTTGTAACATTGATTGTTTTGTAGACTTGTGTGAAGTTTTCAGTCTTCTCAAGTCATTAATTGGTCAGCATCAGGTTGAAATTCTGGACTTATACTGGTGTATTCCAGAACATGTATCTGATCAAACTTAACCAAACTACTTTGCCTTCAACTTCTCTGGAAGAGTGTGCATTACTCTTTATTGTCCCAAGGAGAAGTATTATTTCCTAGTGTGGAAAGCACAGGAAGAAAGAAAACAAATCAAAGCAATTGTGTATTTACCCTTATTTTTGGAACATTAAACTGGGAGGGAAAAAAAAAAAGCATTGGAAATGTTTGACCCTTTCTAGAACACTTGATTAAACTGTGTTCCTTTCAGAAAGAAAGTTGTTTGAGATTTAGCAGAGAAACATCTAATCAACAGTGTTAAAAAAGCTTCATAGAGAAAGATCATTAGTGATTTTTCTGAATAGAGACAAGAGAGGTATTCTGTGAAATCATTACGTAACACAATCCAAGCAAAAGGAAATAGTATTTTAGGATGACCTGTTGTACAGCTCATTGGTGATGGATGTTTTGTGTACAAGAAACTACAAATGAAGTCAATAAGTAACTTGGAAAATTATCAGAAGCAAAGTCTGTTAAGGGCTAGAAGCACAATAACGAGGCTACAACCTCGCACCTGCCATACACTGGAAAGAGTCTGGGTGGAGCCAGTGCGTGCCAGGATGTGGCATTGCTGGGGGTGATGCCATCCATGGTGACACACACTGAGCTGGACAGCCAGCCTTGCCACCGCGCATCTGTGCTCACACTGAGAGGTGCTATGCTGCAGAGAGCATTTGGAGCATTGGGAGGCTCAGTCTTTTTGATATTCTGGCTGTGATTTCAGATTTTCTGCAGTCGCTTTCTCCCTTATTGAACCAGGTTTGTTATTGTCAAGTGTTGTTAGCCTTCTGCCTTGATTTGATTGCCTACCTGCTTCCTTCTTCAGGGCCTCATTTTAGCGTGTTTTGACATACCAGTAGGAGTTTGTTAATGTTTACTTGGTCAGATACATATTTTTCATTAAAATCTGGTGTTGAAGCAGCTCTGAACTTATCAAGGACTTCTCTAAGACATTTATTACGTGTCTAATACCTACTTGTGATCATTTTTATGTTATTGCTTTTGATCCATTCCCTGCTAGTAATTTCCACACAAAGATTTAGAGAGCATGGATTTCCACTTAAAAACAGCTTCAGTTTCAATTTTCAATTTATCACTCCTTATCTTCCTTCTCCTACTCCTCTCCTTTGTACTTCCCCTAATAATCTGCTGAGATTAGTATTCAGAAATTCTTTTTTTTTTTCTTATTTTTCCCCTGTCCTTTAAATGTTACCATTTGCTTTTGTTCTACCTTACTCCTCCAATAGTACTTAAAATAAATGGATATCTAGACATATTTGCTGCATTTCATTAGGTCTTTTTCTGACTATTCTTCTTTGTTTCTGATCTGTATGATGGCTTCTTTCATTCTTGATACCTCTTTACACATTGCACAATACTTTGTGGTTTTTACCTTTACATTGTGCTGTTGGTTTCTGGTCTGTTTACAGTAATCATTCTCATTTTGTTTTCATTGTGGCATTGTACAGCTTGTAGTCTCAGGCAGACCTACACAGTTTTGTTTGTAGTTGGCTCTGGAGCAAATTTTTATTAATTGGCTAATAGGGACTTTTAAAGATCCAAATGCACTGGAATGGGAAGAGACATCTTGCACCAGATAAAAAGTTGCTTAAATTCTCGTCCATCCTGACCAGCACATTTCTCACCCTCATTGTAAAAAATTTCTTTCTTCATATTCAATCTAAATATCTTCTCTTTCAATTTAAAATCATTGCCCCTTGTCCTGTCAGTATAGGTCTTGGGAAAAAGTCTCTTTCCATCTTTCTTATGAGCAAGCTTTAAGTATTGAAATGCTGCCATAAGGTCTCCACATATCCTTCTTTTCTCAAAATTCAAATCTTTCATACTGTCTTCATAGCAGAGATATTCCAATGTTCTGACCAGTTTTTGTGGCCCTCCCCTACACCTACTCTTACAGGTCCATGTGATTCTTGTGCTGGGGAATCCAGAGTTGGATGCAGTACTCCAGGTTTGGGCTCACCAGGGTTTGGGCTCACCAGGATGGACAGAGTGGCAGAATCACCTCCCTTAGCTGGCTGGCCACACCTTTTGTATGAAGCACAGGGCAAAGCCTACGCAATCCTGCAAGTTATTTAAACAAAAAAGGAAAAAGCCCAACTGACTGACCAAAACCAATAACCACATGCTCAAACCCAAAAAATTTGTTGTCTTACCTGTATTTAACACTCATGCCTTTCTAGACTGTGTCCTGGCAGGTGTGATGTGCAGACACGGTTTCAGGGTAGCTGAACTGTGCCTGAGGTTGCTCTGTCAGGCCAAATCATGTGGATTAGTCCAAATCTGTCCTGTTGAAGTGTCAATGCTGTTTGATATAGTAGCTCTAATTCTTGCACTTATAGGTCCTAAGCTCTCTACCATGCCCCATCCTCACGACCAGCCTCAAGGGGCTATAGAGGGCCAGGAACAAAAGATGACATATCTCATGTTAATCTCATGTTCATACTTCATGCAGAGCTTGTAGGCTCTAGTTTGGGCAATTCATGCTCAAGTTTCCTAGTTAGTCCACAATCTACGTCAGAAACAATATACACATAGAGTGGACAATGTGGGAACCAAGGCGTTTGTGGGAAGGGGTGAAAAACAACCTTAAGACTTTGTGGTTGGTGGTGAACTTTGTGTTGATAGTGAAGACTATTCAATACCTACAGTATGAAGTGAAATACAGAGAATTTTTGTGCTGAAAATGTGTGTGGTACAATGCTGTGTATTTGAAAAATAAGTAGTGTGAGTTTTTTAAAACGTCATTCCAAACAAGGGTTTTGCCATTTTTTATAAATGGATTTCTGAACATAGAAAACTGTGGAAACAAGGAAATCATATAAAGAATTAGGAAAATACATTGTATAAACCTTCAGAGAAAATTCTGTGGGCTTAGTTCAGGTCTTCGGGAAAGATAGTGGCCTTTCATTCAGTGCTATCAGAATACTAAAGAGATAATCCACTCTAACAATAGAAATAATTGATTCTTTGTTCTATTGTTTTATTGATATGCTGTGGAAAACTTGTCATGATGTCATCAAGTCATAACATGTGCTCATAGGGGACAAGGAATAATAATTTCTAATCGACCTTTAATAATGCCTTTTCCAGTGAAAATTATATTCTTAATTTCATGTCTGTCATTTCCTGGCAATTTTTCTTGAGAGTGGAGAAAAAAAGGGGGCCAGGGTGAGTGCTTTTTACCTTTTTTGTCCCTATTTACATGCAAGCTGCTCAAAGGAAATCACATAAAGTAAAAATAGCCTTTCTATTCTCTACTGAGCTGTCAAGTTCTGCCCGTTTTAAATATGGAAAACCTGAAGTTATGAAAAGTTTTCACCATCTTTCAGAACTTACAGCCCACTGAGAAACTGTGTTGGGCCATTTGAATTCAAGGGGCATCATGTAAGACAGCAGTTTTGTTTCCCTGAAAATTAAGAGTACTGTTTCACATTTCCTATTGATATTACTATATTAGTTATCAGCAACTGCTCAACAGGAAAATAAGACTTGGATGACTTTTCAAG
Organism: Motacilla alba alba; assembly: GCF_015832195.1. Lineage (NCBI taxonomy): Eukaryota > Metazoa > Chordata > Aves > Passeriformes > Motacillidae > Motacilla > Motacilla alba. The sequence goes on along the minus strand of NC_052017.1, from coordinate 19,314,549 downwards.
GAGAAGGAAAATGTTAATGACTTTTCTCTCATGGCTTAACTGGATCTAGAAGCCACATTTGAAAATATAACAGGAAGATCACAGGAAAGCTATACTTTGTTGAAGATTTAATTAAATATCCATCCATAGGGCTATCCTTTATATGAAGCACAGAGTTTTAAAAATATTTTTTGAAATCTTTCTGTTTATTGAGTATGCTTATAGCAGAATTAAGAAACAATGTAGAAATCTACTCCCATTGAAGTATGTGTCAAAACTCTCATTAACAGTAATGAAGACAGGATTTCATGTCAACCCACATGTTCTGGTGATATCTCTATGTTAGTGTTTCCTTACTTTGGGAGGTTAAGGCCATATGCATGGATGTAGGAGCAGCAACTCTATATAACTAAGTCAGGAAAAATCCTTTGGGTCTGGAAAGGTCCACATCATTAGGCAGAAGGTCTAATAGTAATCCCTTTGCTGATTAGCATTTGCTGCTGAACAGATAATTGACTGTTTATTACCAAAAGTGTATTCACAAACATTGAAAAGAAAGCACTGAGTGCCTCCTCTCAGGATGCTCCTTATCTCAGCATGGAAGAATTGCCTTTGCAGTAAGCGCTGCATAGATCTGATCAAGTCTATCCATTCAGCCCAATGCAGACTTCCCTAGACAGAGATGTGAAGATTCACGTCTGTCTAGGGAATGATGTGTGTCTTTCTGCAGCCCTTTATATCTTGGTATGCTCTACTGTACAAAAGGGAGGGACAGAAATACTCAGGTCATAACAAGTCATCCTGGTCAATGTTGGACCCTTCTTTCAGGACCATAAGTCCCAGGTATTTGACATAGTAACTCAGCCAGAATCCTGTTTTTTTTGTTTGTTTGTTTTACCATTTACTTATAAAATCTGAGGAAAACTGTGTTTGGGAGAAAAGAAAGCAGACTTTGTCTATCCTTGTAGATTAAGTCAAAACTAACCATGAAATTAAGGTTGTTAAAATATAGTTCAATAATTATAATTGCCATATAGATGTTTCTCAAATGGGCAGGCTAAATATGTTGCTTTATAAAACTAGAATCTCAGAAATTTTTAGGCACTGACAATATAGTACTTCTGCAATAATTCTTCCAGTGCTAATATTACGGAGTGACAACAGGATTTTTTCTCTTGAATGAAGTTTTGTGACCTTAATACAGGAAAGCAAAGACTCCCAGAATATGTAGTTATTAATCCCACCAATAATAAAGAATAGTCTAAAACAGGATAGAAATGTGATTCATCCCTGCACTTTAGAGAAATGCTGTGAAAACCATCATAAATCAGCATGAGGGTTCACAAGCTTATAGTGAAGTGTGATAAAGTACTTTACTGAACTAGAACTAGTGTTTTTCAGTATCTTGTAAAACCAAGCACTGTAAAACATCAAATATTTGACACAAGATTTTTCATATTTGATGTGTGTAACCTTAAGAATGCTGGTAACAATTCATTTGGACACCTGTGTGAAAGGACTTTATTTCCACTTTTGAAGTTTTGAGGCATTAATTTCTAAAGTGTTTTCAATGGTCATGAAAGAAAGGGGCTGATGAGCTTTGAAGAAGGGCAGTGTGATCTTGAGCTTTTCAGTGGGTATGATTTAAATGATGGGGTGACCCAGTGCTGATAATCTCTCCAGAAGCTGATGGCAGGTCTCCACATGTGATTGCTTTTGGGGTTAGAAGAGTTCCATGCGGCACATAACAGCTCTGATTGCCTAAATCATTCCCCCCAAGAGAGGGAAAGCTGGAACAGACTGTGACAACCCAGTCATCCATTTTTTTCCTCTAAGACAAACTGTTTTGCAAAAGATACGGAGGAACAGGCCAGTGCCACGTGAACAGAATGCAACTAGTGGACACCTAAATGAGAGATTGGGGGAATAATCTCAAATCCACAGTGCCTACTCCTTTGATGGCAGCTGAGGAAGCAGAGAAACAGAGCCAAGGAGGAATAAATCACCATGTTTGGACTCATCGAAGTAGTCAATATCTTTTTTGACATTAATACTACTCAAAAATTAAAAATCAAATCTAAATTTCTCTTTTGTTTTTTTAATAAAATGTTTTCTTGAAGAATTGTGTTTTCTTGGAAATAGTTTCCCTTTTAATGTACTTCTTGAGAAATTATTATAGGAATATGTTCATGCATTCTTGAAAATATTATTCTACAGTGACATGACTTGTGACATGATCATTGGATGAAAAATGAAGATTTGAAGCTCCGTTCTCTGGCTTGTCCTTTGTCTGTAGTTACAAAAGTTACATCACCTCATAAAGAATTTATTGCTTTTTTGATGAAAAGTTATTATACTATTTTCTTTATTCATCCCTAGCATTAAAACATAGGGGTAGTTTACTTCAGAGATATGCAGTGAAATGTGGAGGACTCTGCTTTTAGTAAGTTACAACAAATTTTTTTTTATGGAAAAGTGCTTTGTCAGTTGTGTGGCTGTTCTTTCCTATTCAAACCAAATCAAATGGTTTCCTGCCAGAAATCATGGTAAAAAACTAATCTAAATTACCATGCTCTAACTAGAAATAAAAAACACTAAATCACCCTGTTGACACCTCATGTGACAAACCTGAGTTACTGTTTGTCTAAATTACACATTGAATACATTAGAACTAATATCACTATTTTCTAGACCTTTGGAAATCTTCAGAATTTTGAATATGCCACAGTTTTTGAAATTAATTCCATTCTATCTTAAACTGTGCTTGTATAGAAATTAAGATTTTACTTACGTAACCTTCAGTGGAAATTGGCTATTGACAGAAATGAGCATCATTGTGAAAACTGAGCATTTTCTCAGAACTGTATTATCCATTGTAATTCCTCTATTAAGATTTGTCATGACATCACTCTTCAAAAGCCTATTTTGTTCAAAATCTTAGGGGATCATTCTTTTTATGTATGCAGAGTGTCATTCTAATACAGTTTGCTTTGATGGAATTGGGTTTTTTCCCCTCTTTTCTTTATTTCAAATACCTTTTCATACTTTTATAGTTTTCATTGAGTCTGGATCTTAGACTTCTGAAAACATGAAATTGGGGACTGTTTATTCTCATCCAAATAGCGAATGTGATGTGAAATGAGTTTCACAGCAGATGAATTTCCTAGAGGTTGCTTTATAATATCTTATGAAGTTTGCAGATTTATGTCTGCTAAATTAATTAAACCGGTCAAAGTTTAACCACAGCTGTGGAGAGACTATGTATTGAGGCTCTAAACTCAGAAATTGGTCTTATTTTCAGTTTTAAGTGTATACCTGTGCCACTATTACATTTTCTGTGTTGCTAATAAGTTCATGCTATATTTCAGATTCCCCAGGTGCTTAGATAAATGTAAGAAAAATAATGTGGGTGGGGAGAATCATAATGATAATGAGTAGAAGGGTATTCTGAATTCAATTCCTCCTAGAGAACTGTGTCCTGTCACTTCTAACTTTGAATATTTTTAATTCTTTTAAAAATATATTCCTGCTTAATGTGCAAGAGTGCAGCTTTCTTAAAGGAAACATTGGTGGAAGATGTTATATAAGGATGTCCTCAGCCTGTGTGTCTGTCAGGACTGGGGGCATGGGCACAGGTGGATTTGGAAACTGAAGCTCCTTGCACATCCAGCAGTGACATCCACAAGTGCACAATCCAATCCCATGGAGAACTGGTGTAGTTGCAAGAGCATTTGGGTTTATCTTAGTAGTACCTGTGTAATTAAATTAACTCACTGCCTCTTTTTCTAAATTTGAGCTAATTAATAAATAATTAATTGTAGGTAGATAATCATTCATATTTTGAAAACAAATTAAAATTATATTTAAACTGCTGTGTGTTTACCAGTCGACGTTACAGTGGAAGGAGATTTGTCATTTTGGAATAATAAATTGCCTTGTCAGGCTTTTCCAAACAGTAGGTGTTTTTGTTTGTCATGATTCCCATTCATAACCATTTTATTGCTATTGGTACCAGTACTGTAGCATTGTCCCCATTTTAATCTAACATATCCAAAAGCCTGATGTAATATTGTAAAGAATATTTGTGGGCATCCTGAGGGAAAAATAAGAATCCCATACTGCTGTGAGAGCAATAAAAAGCAATGCTGTCATTTATTGTTGTCGTTCACATGAAATATATTTTGTGCTAAAATGGCCCATCTGGAGCATATCCATAGTAGGGGACATTTACCTGTCTTCTTTTAGCATACTCATTTATTTTGTTTCATGGACATAATATATAAATGAAATGTAATAATTTTTATTTACTCTGGTGATGTCAGCATCAGTAATAAATCTACAATTCACGTGCAACTTTAAAATAGCAGAAACAAATTTGTCAGTGTTAACATATTTAGACTGATATTATTCTTTAACTTTTATGGGGTTAAGGCCATTCCTTGCATCTTTTAAGTATTTTTCCCTCCTGTTACAGGATAATAAATTTCAAGTGTAATGTTTGAAAGGTCTCTGTACATATCATATGAAAAATGGTTCTTGTTGAATATAACCTTTCTTTATAAATAAATTACAACAAAAGTAGTAGAACTAACAGTACTCTGAAGTAGAACCGTCATAAATTTGCCACTATTTATCCTTCATTAATGTGTAGGAATTTTTTACTTAAGTGAGGAAAAAAATGAAAAAAAAATTAGAACTTTTATACAGCATTTCTGAAACATAATGTGTGTGTAGCATGTAAAATAAGGATCTAAAATAATGGCAAAGAAATAACAATTTTTGAACTCTCTTGGATCAGTAAAAACATCTTTTTTCAAAGTGTGTGGTTTGAGAAGGCTTTATTATTTTTATAAATAGGGGTCTATTATTTAGTTAAAATAAGAATACTCTTGTCAAATCTTTCACTAATCACCTGCTAGATATTTATCACTCAGCAACAGACAGAAGAGAGGAGGTTTAGTTAGTCTTCCTGAGAGTATTTCACAAACACCAACTTCTCCTATTCCCTGGCAGTAGAAAATACTACTAATAGCAAATACAACATTGAGAAGTCTAATGAAACAGTGGAATATTTTTCTTTAAAAGGTTCTGTAGCTCTTTTCTTACCTGCCTAATTGTGTTCATCATACTGAAATTTGTATGAGTCTATAATTTTTTTAAAATGAATGGTATTATATTTAAGCATGATTAATGTTATTGCAATAAGTACCAAAGGAAGTAATCATAATATGCCACTTATGATAATACCTCGCCATCATTTTATATCACAGTGATGTTTCAGTGAATTTACACCATTGTGAAGCCAACCATTCTGTTATGGTTCACTATGATTAATGTGACCACCAGTGAAACCTGATAATAATTAGTCGCTTTCTTAAATTGTCATTAAATAGACTGTATTGCCCAGAATAAATTTGATCTAATTTTAAGTGAGAAACATGGCATATAACTCCTCTATCAATTAATAAGAAATACTTAATGAGAAGTGGAAGTCTACTATACACTGAAAAATGCTTTTGTAATTCTTATTTTCCTAGATTTTGGTGAAAGGTATCGTAGGAGATGGTTTCACCGGAGACATTGGACTTGATGATGTGTCTTTTCTGGGCTGTACTCTTTACAATGGTAAGAGTTGAAATGCACATCTCCAAGATGTGAGCTGATTTGTTGCTGTCATTTGTCAATATTGCTACTAGAAAAGTAAAAACCAGGTTAAAATGCGAGTCAGGAAATCCAGTCTTGTTTCCCTGCCCCTCAGACTCTCCTATCCAGGCATCACAACAAAATAGGTTCTTCATGTAAGGTCCAAAAGAGATCCTTAGTGAGAAATGTGCAGCTTCCATACTCTTTTAGATCTTGACTCCTAGAAGGTAAAAGAAACTTAGGTGTGTGTAAAGGAACTGAAGTTTCATTCTGCCAATTCAGTTTGATACAGCTTTCCACCTCCCCCAATAATTCCTAATGTATTTACTGTGCCAGTTGCTCTCACGTGACAGCACACAAGAAGTTCAGGTGACAGACCAACCTGTTGTCAAGTCATTGTCACCAAGGCAGAACAATGTCTACAGAATTGTAAATATTATATCCCAAAATACATGTACTCCAAGACACCAGACTCAGGATGTGGAGCTCACCACAGAATAGATTTTAAGGGAGCTGCTGCCAGCTGCAGCAGGTGTTGCAGGGTTATATATGGTGTGACAGTTGCTCTGAGGTCATGACAGGGCTGTAGAGCAGCAAACAGTTTAAAACAGTGTCTGAATATTAATATCCTAGCACTTACTCTAAAACACTCTAGTGTAGATGCATTTTGTTATGTTAATCCAAACATTTCTTATAATTAGTTCTATGAAGAATATCGAATGTGTATGGTATTTCTTTTGCAGATAGTTATCTAGTGTTTTACCATATTTATACAGGGTACAGCAGTTATTATACATTTTGGATGTGACAACTTTTTGTAAATACTGAGTTAACGGATTGTGCCTTATATTCAGGGAATAAAATCTTAAAATAACTAATCAGAAAATCCATAAATAATTCAAATTAGTTATGAAGAAAACTTTAAAACTAAACAAGAAATTGGAAAACATAGAGGGTCAGAGTTTCAAAGTTCATAACCAAGAAAAAACTAAGAGAAAATAACTAGTTCAAAACTAAGAAAAAAACTTCATTGTGTGTGGAAAGATAAATTGAAAATACTCCAGTCTAATGGTGAACAGGAATCAGGTTTTGTCTTCTGTATATTTTTTAAAATTGAGAGCAATTTTTGAGACAGTCTAGGGTCTTGTCTTTGTTTTGTCTCCTCCATGCCATAGAAATATTCAAACAAAAAAAAAAACCAGTCAAAGAGACTGTGGAAATAGCCTGCAAAAGAGACAACAGCTATGGCATATTCCACCATATTTAACACCAGTTGGATCAGGTTGAAAAAGCAGGGTTCCCCTGTCCCTGCACACCAGAATCAAGCACTGCCCAATTGCTCTAGGTCCACTTTTAAGTGACCAAATACTGACAGGGAGAGATTGGCTTGACAGCTTCTTGGAAAGTCTCTCATAACTAACATGAAAGATGTTGAATCTTTTGAATCTTGAGTGTACTGCTTCAACACATCATTTGAATGCCCTGACCAAAGGCTATTCAGTGATGCTTGCTCTGGACAAAATGGTATTGAATAAAGTATAGAAAAGAAATTATTTTGAAATAGAGGAAGTATCAGATCCTCCTTTCTTTTCAGGTGCTATGAAGGCTATGGTTATTCAAAATTTCTTCTTCCATTTCAGTGTATCAGGAGCAGAGCCTTAAATGTGGCCTTTGTATTTAAAATTTTCTGACCAATAAGGTACTTGCTGTTATTCCGAGTCGCAGATAAATTTATCAATTCATACAATTCTTACTTCAAAATGTTCCTTACCCTAAGTCTTTTGTTTGAGTTTTAGGGCATTTTGAGAGCATCATTCATTTGACTGGAAAATAATTTATTTAATTTCATAGATTTGCTTTCTACCCTGCAAAATAAAAATGGGTAATTTATTATCAGTATTAGTGCTCCAGCCCTCAGGGATAAAAGAAAATCCTTGCTATCCCAGACACATTTAATATGAAAAGTCTTCACATGTACTTTTTAATTAACTCAGGTGTATTGCTCAGGTGCATTGTGCGCTACAGCTAATAATTTCATAAATTATTAAATTTTAAAAAGGAGTTTTATAATGGAAATTCCTTTTATGGACAAAAATAGCAAATGTTTTCAAGAAAAGAGAGTAAGCTTGAAGAAAGGTGCATAGTAAAGAATAGGAGGACAAAAAAAGACAATTGATTTGAAAGAAGTGGTAATGAGTTTGAATGAAATATAAAGGAGGTGATGGAACAAGGTGGTGACTTCAGAATAATTTCTCTAATGAGAAAATAATTTTTTTCAGTGATAAATTTACTAGGTAAGAAGGTTACATAGTAATTTCCACAGTCGCTTGTAGCAATCAACATGTTGAAAATCCCCATTATCATCTGAATAATCTGTTAGCCTTGGTGCACAGGGAAAATCGGTCTCTGTGATTGCTGTGTGTGTGTCAGCATCAGTTTTTTGAAATTACTCACCGGGTTAATCCAAATTTCAAAGACTGGCAAGAGGTATAAATTCTGCATGTGTCAAAGATTGTATGGATGGTGTGACAAAACCAGTGCTTTTCATTGAGGAAAGCTCCAATTCAGCTCCTGCTGAACAACAATTCAGTCACTCAGCTGTCCAGGCATGATTCCAGTAAAGCCATACCCTGGAAAAGGAGAGCAGTGGCAAAGGGAGAAATCATTATGAAGCTGGAATGCCTTAGTCCAGATGCTCAACTTCCTTTTGGCTCCTTTTTCAAAGGAGACTTGCCCACTATTTCTACAACTACTTCAGGAACTTCAGTTCCTGCCACGCTTCCAATGAACAACTGCACAGAGAAGGAGTTTGTCTGTCGAGCCTCTGGCCACTGCATCCAGATGATCCAGAAGTGTGATTTTAGAACTGACTGCTCTGATAAGTCTGATGAATCAGCTTGTGGTGAGTGGATTAAATCATATTCTTTCAGGTTCTTTAAATCATGTTCTCTACCTTACTAGTTTGTGGGTCTTAAACACATTGCTCTAGCAGCTCTATCTTATCTACACAATTTGGTATTAGCACCTAGATGCTATTTTAATGTGATTTTCCCCAGGAACATAGTAACATTTTACTCTTAATATTTGTGATGTAATGCACTTTCTGCCTCCTGATTCAGACTCAACATTTCAAGTTACTACTGAAATGTGGTAGGGGAAGGAATCCTCAGTTCCCTAATGATTGGTAACCATACATGACAATTTTAAGTGAACATATTTTCTTAAAATGCTCACTAGTCCAGACTGGAAGAGAGAAAAACTTTAGTTTCATCTTTGTGGTGGACATCTGGGAGAACAGTATCCACTTCTTAACTACTTCAATGAGTATGGGTTTTGTTTGGTTGAGTAGTTGTTGGGATTTTTTTTATACAAAAATTTTTTCAGCATCAGCAATAATTGTGAAATTCAGCCTACTCCACACAGAAGTGAGTTCCAGCCTGTAAAGCTCTGATAGTCTAATGGAACACTGTAAGGGGGACAATGGACAAGGTCCACACATGACACCCATAAAGATCTAAGACAATTGTTGATTACTTCTGAGTTGCAGCAGTTCACACTGTAGCATTTTAGAAGCTGCTAATGACTTCCTTTTCATCAAATAACAGTACTTGAAAGTACCCAGTTAATGAGGGAGACAGACCTCTAGAGACAGTGACCTCATCAGCCTTTGCAAGCAAAACTATTGTCACTGAAAATAAAACTCTGAATTCATTACACACTGTGAAGGGAATTCAATCACCTCTCTCAGGGCTGAGGGCTCAGTGAGAAAAAGTATCATTGCCTCCCTATGTCTATTTCCTATGTGGGAATAACTGGAAGAAATTAATCTGATGTTTAAGTGCCACTGTAGTTTCCTATAGTGTAAAAAAAAACCAGCCATTGAAATCTTGCCCTGAAACATAAATGCAGAGCCCTCTGAATATTTCTCCCCTCAAAACATTATCTTACAAAACATCTTTTTTTTCCTAAGTAAGATAAATACTGTAGAGGATACACCTTTGCATGTTTGCACTATCTGAGGTCTCCCATCACTAAGATGGGAATTTATCACTTAAATGACAATGCTGGACTAGGACTTAAAAATGTCTGGACTGAAACAGAAATATGATCACAGGAGGTTGTTATCTTTCTCAGAGGCACTTTAAGTATAATGTTTACAGGGCATGTTAAAAAGAGGAATAAGCATTTAACACAACTCATCATTCTCAGGAAACATCACAAATCTTCATATGGGCAACCCGTGAGATCACACTGGCTGCAGTTTTCTTCCTTAGTGAGGATATACAGCCTATAAATCAAACCTCTTTCTTTCTTTAGTCTACCATTTTTAGCCTTCAAGGAAAGAAGCATCAGGCACATTCTACCAACAAACCATGATTTCTTGATGCAGCATTGTTTATGGGTTAAAATTAATTCTTGTTTCCCTTGCACAAGTCTCACTGCAGTCACTTAAGTATAATAATCTGTTCCAAAGTTCTGGAGAGTGACTAGACTCAACTTGGACCATGTTCTGGAGAATAAATATTCACAGCAGAAATGGAAAATAAAATTGGTTTCTTTACCCTAAGTAGGGTCAGTAGTGAGCTCACTCTGATGCTCAGGAAGCAAAAATACTATGGAAGGTAGCTGCACATTTTTCAGCAAGACAACAATTTGATATCAATATGAAATTGATGCATTTTAATGTAATTTTCATGTTTTGTGAGGAGTGCTTGAAATCTGTTCTGGGTTTTTTTGGTTTTTTTTTTAGAGTAATGGTCATGGACTTTGTAGACAATGTACAACGATTTGCTAATGTCATCAGTCTACAGGACTGGAGACAGAACCATACAGCAGCTCACAGATTGGCTGATGAATTTTACAGGAATTTCCGTGTATATTACGTGACACATTATTAGAATTACCTGAAAGCTAGTCAGAACTCACATGAAGGTAGATACTGAGGTGCAGAGGAATTGGTATATGCCCAAAAATAGAATCTGTCTTATAGAGGAGAAAATATGAAATTCATGTTTTATCTGAAAGGAAAAAACGTTGCATGTTAGTATTTTGTCAGTATTCACAGATACTATAAATTGAATCCTTTTTATTTCCATGTTGCTTTTTGTGTTGTAACATGAGTTAATGATTTTTAATTTTTATATAAACATGAGTAATCATTGTTGATCTCTAAAGTTATGGAAGTTTGTGACTTTGAAGATAAAAACCTGTGTGGATGGCATCAACCAGCCTTGGAACAGATGTCAGGAAATTATTCCATACTTGTCACAAAGACATTCAAGTGGCAACGTGGAAGAGGAGCAAATCTCTACCCTGAGGAGGAGCAACACTGCCCATTGACCGATCATACTACGTGAGTACAGTTTTTCAGGTGCTTGAGTCTCTTCTAGAATGTGTGATCTTAACCACATGTAGATTGTCAAGGGGAAAACCTGCTGCATTTGCAATATTGAAGCAGTTTCCTGGTTTATTAATGACATGTATTTTACTGACAGTAGGTGAAGTAGGTATAATGGATCAATACTACATATTATTCAAAATTTAAAAATCATTAATAAGCAGGTAAAAATTTCTAAATACCTTTCTATGAGTAACTCCCAAAAGTTTCAGTGCCTCCCTGTCCAGAGAAACGTGCACAGGGATATATGGAGTACAAGCGTGTTGCCCTTTATGGGAAAGCAAGTTTGGAAGACATGGCTGCTCCAGCACTACCCTCCTTCCAGCACCCCAAACTGCCAGCCCACCAGTTGGCTGCAGGTTGGTGGCAGCACCCAGGGGGACTGGTGCTCTCTCTGGTCTCTGCAGTGGTTGTGGCACCAGCAAGATGACCTCTGGCATGTCAAAACCAGGTGTTGGCCACTGCTCTTTGCACTGCATTATCAATTCCTGCTATTACAAATTTTTATCCTACTTTTACACTTCTTTTCAAGCTGACTTCTCTTTTGAAAGCTGGCTTTGTAATTAATTTGGCACTGCTTAATTTGGTTCATTGTGGTTGTCCTGTTGATCAGTTTGAGGTGAATACCTTATCAGTCTTTATTCACACAGAAAATTTATGCTCACTTTTCTATCTTACTAGCTATTGATAGTTGTTAGCTGATGCTTCCAATTTTGTTATTGTTAGCTATTGCTCTTATCCCAGCAGTTTTGCCCAAGGGTAGGCTGTGCAAGTTAACACAAAATGTCCTGTGAATTCTACACTCATTTAATATTTAAATTATGCAGTTCAAAACTACTGCAGTTAGAGCCAAATTCAGTTTCGCTGGTATTTTTTTACCAGCTCTTTTTATTTTACCATTTCTCTGGTTAATGATGATAGTTTGTATTAAAATGTAAAATATTTCTATTCTCTCAGTGAAGAATTGTAAATTAATGTTGCATTCTGGGTAGATTGCTTAAGATAGTTTCTAGCTCCTCTGAAGATGCTCTTTTGATTTATTTTGAGGAGCAAAAATAAGCTTTTCTGCATGAACATTTGGTTTTAAATGATTGGGGGTTTTTGATTTTTTTTAAAAATTAAGAAATGTGTTTAAAAAAATGCATTAATCCAATGTATTCCAGTTTAAAGTAAGAGTTATTGAAAAAAAATCCCTTCAAGTAACTAGCAAATGTATTGAGTACAATCAATTTTAAATATTATACAACTTCAACAATAAGAAAATTTCTGTACAGTGTAATTATTCTGAACAGAAAAATACTTGCCTGGTTTTAGTGATATGTATGTTTAGTTTCTGTGACAATAGATCATAGAGTGCGAAGATGGTCTTTAAATTAAGACCACTTCAACAAAATCTTTGCTATATTGCTACTAGTTTAAAATGATGTTATTTTGCATTTGCTCAGCCTGAATTTCTATTGCTATTAAAGAGCGAGCTCAATATGTTAGTTTCACTGTGTACTTCATTAAAATTACTGTATTTTTACAAAGATCCCAAAACAGCATTACCAAACTCAAAAAAGTCATTCAACAACAGCAAAGAATTACAAGGCTGTCAAGCTATTTCTAGGTCTCTACATTATATATGAAAAGGAATTGTATCCCATAAAAAAGAGCAACTGCTTACAATAAATTAGCTGTCAAATCTTTCATTGTCTGCTCTTTAATTGTTGTATATTAGCCAACACCAGCCCTGTATGTGTACTTAGTAAATCCTCCCGCAACCTTTCCAGTATAGGTTTACCTTGGCACAGTGATACATGGAATTGTATTACTGGTTTTCAACATATTTTCAAGGTTTAATGCAACTAACAGCATATTGAAAAGGACTGATGAAAAGAGAAAGTAAATGATCCATAGAGATTGCAGTTTTCAGGCAGCTCTGTAATGTATTGCTCTTGTGATGTTTCACATGAGATGCAGTTTGGTTCTATGGTTCCCCTCTTCCCTTTGTTTATTGGCCTATAGAGAAGTACAGAAGATAGATGCTTCCAAATTACCACAGGAGATGCAGAGCAGCAGTTTTTTTGAATTAAAACCCTGAAACATTTCATTTTATTTTCTCATCCATTTTCCCCAAATTTCCACTAGTTATATGAGGCAAGCTGTGTTACTGTAATCCTGTATGTTTGCAAACTAAAAGAAAATATGCAGGACTATGTATAGAAATGTTTGGATTCATTCTGATGCAAGAGTAGTTGGCAGTGCAGTTTACAATGAGTTCTTTCAGCAAAAATACCTGTGAATACTTGTAGTCAAACCATCTGCATCCCAAGAATAAGTACTTGGGCTAGCCACATGTAGGCTGGTGAATTGTGAGGTGTGAGCCTTTGAAGCTGTAATTACATTAAATAAGTGAAAGTAATTACTTTGGAAACAGAGGCAACAGCTTGTATATGTATATAGAAACCAAAGGCTGGAGGAATCGACGCCGTTATGGGAGTCTGCCACTGGAGCCTGGCTTGAGCTATACAGTCTCTGGCTTGAGCTAGAAAAAGGCTGTCACGTGTTGTGCAAAGGGCTGGGTGACATTGAAACTGTGCACTGGAAAGATCACTATTCATACTCAAATGTAGAGCTCCTGTGATGCATTTCTATGCTTAGAAAATGGAATTCTCTTTTGCAGTTATGTTTCTAAAAGCTGCAACAATTAAAGTATCGGTTTGTGTAGGCTTAAACAAGTGTATTAAATTGACTCCAGCAAATGGATGTCTATTCGTTTATTTCCTTTTTAAACAATCTGGTTAGTGATGTTGCAAATTCTCTGACATTATTAATGATATTTATGTACAACTGTTAATTGAAAACTTTGTAGTCACTTAATTGATACGATAATTCATGCATCAAATCTAATAAATCAAAACAAAAATGGATGCAGAGATAAAATGAAGCTGACATGATAATTATTGCTGTGTAAATAGTTCCCCTGATAAACACAATTTTAATACATTTGTCTTTCTTTTGGGTCTTCTTTTAAGACAATTATCAGAATTCAGGAAAGTTAGGAAAATTAAAGGTTTTAAGTAATATGCTTAAGCCCAGCAGTTTTTTCAGCAGTGTTTTAAATTTGAGAATCTAAAAACTTCAAAAGAGGTGAAAAAATGAAAAAGTATTGTGTGTGTTTTTTTTCTTTTTTCCTTGAGTTTTTTTGTTTGTTGGTTGTTGGGTTGTTTTTCCTTGTGTGTCCAACATAAATACCAACTACTTTTAAGAATAAGCTAATGACAAGGAATTATTTGCAGGATGATGTCAAATTATTTCATTGTAAGCATTCATAATTTAATCAAACTTAATTTTGTATGAAGAAAGAGAATATACCCAAAGTATTTTTTACCTCTTATGCCAGAGCATGGGATTAAACTCATAATGAAAATAAATTAGACTGTGAATAATTTAATCATTTTGTGTAGGTAAAACTTTGCCTACACTTGCCTTATTTTCTTCCTGGAATTCATATTTATTATGTAAAACAAAGCATCACAGTTTTCTGTGATACACTTGAAGCATGGTCACAGAGAGAAATTTTCATTTGAAATTTTGACTTTTAGGATTCAATAATAAATATACTGCAGTTTTATTTAGTACAAGAATTCCTTCTCCAATGTGAGAAGAATCACTTCTCTGGTGGTTTTCTTTTGAGCAACTTTGAGATGTCAGTGTCCAATTACAGGTCTCAGTATAACTTATGTTTTGGTGTGTTTAGCAACTTTGGTTTCATTCAGTTTGAAATAAATATTGAACCTCAATCATGTGATAAAGTTTAGATGCTCAAGCTAGATTATTTTTTTCTGTAGCACTATGCAAAGAACTTGGTCAGTTGGCATCCAGCATTTTACAGGCAACTATGAACAGAAGCAGAGGTTGTCTTCTGCAATAGGAAATTGCTCTATGGCAATCTTTCAGAAAACTGTCTTCCAAAAAATTTATATCTACTTTATTACGGCATGACAATCATTTTACATTTTTATTTCTGAATTTATTAAGCCTTAATATTAAATGTTAATGGATGCGGGAGGTTACTAGGAAAAAAAGTTTCAAATCGTAACAAGAGAATTTACTCTTTTTTGGAATAACCACTTTGAAATTAATATGACACATATGGCTGTAAGTGAAAATCTGCATTCCTAATGACTGTTTGCGCTCAATTCTCTTTTAATTTTTTTTTAATCTATGCATAAATGCTGAAGTTTAATTCAAAGGAAGCCTTCCTTTCTTTTTTTCCCTTCTAGTTGTTAGATACAGATAACAGATTTTTTACTGACTATTTAGGAACTATTAGAATTTAAGTGATTGGAAATGTTAAGCAGAGAAAATCTTTAATCTTTCTCTGATACACAGAATTAATTAAATTATTTGATTTATTTTCTTCCTTTAATAATATTGGAAATTACACATTTTATAACATTTTAATTTTGAATATAGATTCTTTTTCTGAAACAATATCCTCACAGATACAATAATCTTTAATCAGGGAAGAAATTTTTTGAAGCCTATGGATATGCTATGTATCAAACTGCAAGAGGTCTGTGAAGGTTTTGTTCACATGTTACAACCTATAATAACCCATCCTGTATTATCTAGTGAAGGATAAATAGTCAGAGAATTTCTGGTGCAGACATTGAATATTTAACAAGTAGAGATACAAAAGAAACAAGGTATTATTTTTCATTCTCCTTCTCTCTCATCATAAGTGTTCTCATACTTCCTAAAGATATGTGCCCCACCACATTTCTTCCAGATTCAAAGTCACTCTTCACCTTAACTAAAACCTTGGCCCTGCCCATCACAAGTCCCTCTCCTTCCTACACCACCTGTGGACTTCTGGCTGAACTGACCAGCACCATGTTGAGGGAAATGTTAGGGTTTGCTTTTTTTCTTTTTTTTTTTTTTTTTTTTTTTTTTTTTTTTTTTTTTTTTTTTTTTTTAACAGAAGGCTTATTCTGTATAGTTCTAAGCTTTTTCTACCCACCATTCAGCAGTTTCTCACCTTACAGGTAAATTTCAAGTAAAAGGTACAATATGTACGTAGCTTCCCCATTTTACATTTAATATTGAGGTTACATTGGGCTCTGTATGAATACATAAAGATTAACCTGTCCTCATGTCTTTGCCTGTTTCCTTTGGAATATTGTGGCAATGAATTCTGTATGCTATATCTTTGTATTGCTACTTTTGTTGCTAGAAAATATAACAAGTTTTCTTTATCTACCATCTAACATTTTACCAGAACTATCATAATCTGGTTTTGACACTAAGAAACAAAAATTAATAGGAATCAACAGAAAATGAAGTTAGCTTGATGCAAAAGTCGAAGTATCACAGTTTGCCACCACCTTGTGTCAAGTATATAAGGCAGTAAAATATCAATGCTATATTCTGATGACAGTACAAAAAAATGACAAAACCATGAATATTTTCTCATAAATATGTTTTTTAGGAATGAAAAGTTGGAATTTAACACCTTATTAACTTTTTTTTTTTCTCAGAAATCTTCTGATGTAAGGTTCTTAGCTAGGAAATTGTAGCTAATTTAAAACAAAAATCTGCAAATGCATTAACTTTAGCAAAACTTCTGCCTGCTGGTTACTCATGCTTTGGGGGAAAGAAGCTAGAGAAGGGAGTGATGGGCCACAGCCCCAGTACCCTGATAAAGGATGCAGGGGATGGGAAAAATGCAAACTGAAGCCACTGTCTTGACTGATTCAAACCATCATCTTGAGATTTGATGGCCCACAATTTCCTGACATGTCCAATATTCCACAATCCTTTCCCTTTGGTCAAGAGAGTACCTCTTTTGAAGGTCATTTAGTGCCCTACTGGGTTTTCTTGATCATTATTTTGTTATTTTCTCTATTCAGAAACCCATCTGTTCTAATAGCAGGTCACTCACCTGGGCAGATCCCAGACAGATGGTGGTGGAAAACTGAAGAAAAATACTTTCAGTGCATAATAGGTGCAATAGGTGTGGGGCTCTGATTTGCTATATAGGAAGTGTACAGTGTTTATGGACATATATAATCAGGAAAAATAGAAATGCATGTGGAGTCTGCTGCTTTCTGAATTTTGAAATTTAGTGTGGTGAGCTGATCATTGGGATACCTAGAACTCAAAGAAACTAAGTATCTCTCTCCAGTTTATGTTTTTTTTTTTTTTTCTTGTTATTGCTGAAATTTGGAAGGAAATCAGGCCTTTTTAGTGAAAGAGAGTTGTTTATTTTCTAATCTGGTTTAGTTTTCAGTCCTAAAGAAAAATAATGAATAATGAGCATTTTAAAAATCCAAGTAAGTGTTTAGTCCGGGATTCTCAAACAATTAGTAGAAGATATACAGATGAATTAACACTTTAAAAACTTAGAGATGTCAAAAAATTCATTAAATAAGAGCTTGAACTTTCTGTACAATAAAATACATCTGAATAAGTTTTGATTCCCCTTTCAGACATTGCAACAATAGACAATTAGAACTGTGAAATGTGTAATTCACAGCATGAGGCATGACTTGATAACACTGCCAGATTTAAGATGGGACTAATTTTTTGGTAGGTCTTCAACTTTTCTTAACCCACCTAATCATTCCCTAATTATGATATTCAGTTCACTGTGTTCTTTGGAATGCCTCGAAGGGGAAAATAACATGAAGATTCTTCTATAAATGTCCATTCTTTGCCAAATACAGTTCAAAATATATTTGAAATATTAAGCTATTAACTAAGAAAAGTATGCAAATATAGGTCAGTTGCTTATGTTGAAAATTTTATATCCATTAAATATTGTGAATTTCCCTCTGAAATTAATTAGGATGTTTGGACTGGCACAGGAGTGTCTTTGTATAGGGAATGCTTGTAGTACAGAGGTAAAATTAATTATTTTCAAAGGGTAAATATCAAGATTTTAATGACACTTACTGTAGCTGCCAACTAAGAGGTTTTCCACAGGTTATTTTTCTAAATTGGCCTGAGCTCTTGCAGCTACTGGCAGGGGAGCCTGCCTATATTCTGCTGAATTTTCAGCCCTTACATAAGATCTATGCTGAAAGCTAGATTTATTCACTATTATATATGTTGAAAAATACCATGTTTTACATTTGTTATCATCAACTTCTTGAGGTTTCACTTAAAAAAACCCCAAAACAGCTCAAGGGAGTCTTTTTATGGAATAGGAAAGAAATTAATTTAAGGATGGATCTGATTAACTCCCAGAATTAAGAAAGTTATCTTCTCTAAAGATCACTTAAAAAACAAAGGTTGGGAGTGAAGACAAGAACATCATCTGGCAGAGTAAGAGAAGCTGTTAATTTACATTTATGGAAGCTTTGGAATACCTTGTCACTGTATATTTTTTACTAGGTTAAAATAAAAGTGGGCCAGCTAAGAAATCCTTTCTTTTCAAAGTCAGAGCTTGACGCACTGAACAGATGATTGCATGTACGTTAATTGGCTCTGCTAAAAAATTTGCATCCACAGAAGGTGTGGACCCTCTGGCTGATTTGAACTCTCTGCAAGCAGAATGATTACTTATTACTTCTCCCAAACTCTTCCCCCTGAAGATCATGCACCTCCCTGGAAATTCCATGCAGACTTCTGTACAAGGCAGCTTAAGAATTCAAGACAGAGAAATTACTTTGTTCTGTGAGCAAATATGATGCAGTTAATTTTCACTAGAATAAAGCTTTCCTTTTAACATAGACGGGTCACAAGTATATTAGTCTTGTAGTCCTAAGTGTAAGAATGTCCATGATAGGAGTGAAAGTCAACAAGAATTGTCTACACATACTTACCCACCCCCTTCTGATCCCTCCATTGCCCATTACTTGCCCGCTTAACCTTAATCTTCTTGTAATCACATATCACCACTGTGTTTGATGGCTAGCACTGTGAAGTGTTTCATACAGGGGACTTTCATCTGGTGTACTAGTTTTAAATGTGGTATTATAGCAAACACTGAAACAAAAAATTTGCAAGGACCCTTGTCTTAGGCTGCACAGTGGGACAGTATGAGGGGATCTTTGGCCTGCCTATGTCTGACAGAACATACCAACAAGAGATGGATGACTGAATTTCATCACAGAACTGATTGTACCCTGCCACTGTTTCAAGCTAATCTCACTGAGAGGCATGGATCTAATACTGAATACTCTGGGAAGTATGAAATCTGTAAGTGCTGTTGCTCCTCAGAGCTTTTTATCATTCCGCTTCTTACAAGTCCTTTTCAATGCTGTTGTAAATACAGTGCCAACACCCTTGGGTCATTGAAGGCATGAGTTCCCAGAAGCAGAGCAAATTCTGAATTTTTCAATAGTTTTGCAAACCTTAAGAGAACTTTACCCTCTTTTACCTTCGAGAAAGACTCTGGTAGAATACTCAGCACCAAGGCAAAAAAGAAACCTAAAATTGCTACCTTGAAATAACAGCTTTCTTCAGCAGAAAGGAGGGAAATAAATGAGTTGTCCAAATGCATATTTCTTGAAAGATCTGTAATTATGAGTTTTCAAAGTTTTCAGCTATTAGTTACAGTGGAGTCAGTTTATTTGGAGAATGTTTTAATACTTAGGCTAAAGGATTAAGCAAATGCATGCAGTAATTATAAAGATGTCTGAGTCACCAGGATTCAGTGATAAAAGAAAAGCATCAGCAGCAATTCTCTTATCTGCCTTTTCATGAAAACAGAAAATAAGATTGTGGAGAAGATCCTGATTTCCACAAATCCTAACTCTTCCTTCCCCCTAGGATTTTGCCCAGATGAACTTTGCTCCCTTCTATGTTTATGAGCAGTTTTCAGTGATCTCACATGTAACATATCTGATCTATGCAAAATTAAGATCCATCCCATTAAAATGTTGCCTTTTTGATTATGTGGTTGGTTGGTTTTTTGTTTCTTTGTTTTTTTTCCTGGTGTGACACATGGGAAGGTAGAAGCAGTAGTCTAGCTGAAAAAAGTCTGATTTGTGAGGATTTTGAAGGCCTGTTTCTGATCCTTTACTCTTCTCATTAGGCAGGATTTTCAGTCTGTGAAGAGCCTGATGTCATGAGGTCTTTGAGCATCTTGTGTTTCTCTTGGCAGTGCTTGCTGGCTAGGGTCATTGTCTTCTCACAGCTGTAGTGATGCAACTTTACTGAGTAGTTGCTCAGAACTTGGCCCATCCGAAAAACCAAAAGGAAAAGAAAACCAAATAACAGCACCCATTTAAAAACATTGTCAGGTTCCATTGTCAGGTTTGTAAGCACTTGTTGGGAAAAATTCTTTTGACAAGTACTGAGTGTGAAGCACTTCTGCTGGAGAGAAGAGAAATTTATCTTTGGTCAACAGCTGCATTTTATTTTGGAAAGTAAGGTTTTTGGGGGCTAAATCTTAAATACTCAAAACATGAAAACTGCACTTCTGGTATCTCTGTACACTCAGAATCTGATGCTTACTTCAAAAAGACCTCACCTTTCCTGGTGAGGAGACAAAATTTCATCCAAAATCTTGGGTTTTCCTGGCATTAAGCCAGGATCAAATCCTCTAAATTCCCCCAGGAAAGAGGGTAGCAGGGAAAGCCAGAGTCCCTCTAGCCCACATCTACATGATGCTGTGGGTTCACTTCAGTGGGGTTTTTTTTGGGTGAGTCTTTTTGTTTGTTTGTTTGGTTTGTTTGTTTGTTTGGTTTGGTTTGATTTTTTTTTTGCCAATCTCTGATGTAAAAATACTAGCTGCATTTGCAAGGAGTTTTTTTTTAATTCTGGCTACATACTAAGATGCATCCAGATACTCAGACAGCAAATACTATCTAAGTAAATATTGTCATCTTAAATTAAATATGATGAAATGTTTTGTTTTAATGAGTTCTAACCCTTTTTCTCTGAGCAGGTGCACTGAAGAAGGCTGGTATCTCTTTGCAGACAGCTCAAATGGAGAATTTGGTGACACAGCTGACATTTCTACCCCAGTCATCTCCCTTACAGGGCCCAGATGCAAAATCATATTCTGGAACCACATGAATGGTTCAACGATAGGTTCTCTGGAGGTATGGAGATGCTCTTTATTTTGTTTGTTTTGTTTTTCTGCATGAAATTGCTGTGAGGAAATTTATGCCTTCTCTTTCAGTTTCATTAAAGCCCAGGCTGCTAATAAATGAAAATTAACAAGTTCTAGCACTCTACTGCTCTCAACGTGTTATGATATAAAGGAATAATTAGTTCAAATACTGGAAAAATTATAAATTAGAAATTTCTACAACAAGCAAAAATTATGACTGTTATAGACATACTATGGTTGGAACTTTCATACAAGAAAAAGTTTTGTATCACACAGTACCATTTGACACTGAAAAGCAGCAATAGATATTTGGATAGCAAGGTCTTTGGCTAATGTAGAAACATGGGAAACCAAAGTAATTGTATCAAAATTTGACATGAAATCTTGTGGAAAGAGTTTATTCCTTGAAAAGCTAAACACATCACTTTCAGAGATTATTTATATTCATGTAAGCAGCATTGAACTATTTCTGTGTCACATTAGCAACAAATTCCCATACCCTTTTCTTCGTTCCAGTTTAAATAAAAGCACTTCTGTAAAGGAAGTTTAACTCAGCAGCTTGTATAAGTCATTGCAGACAGAAATTAATAAAACAGCAACATTGTTCTAAACAATTATTTTTACCACGCAGCTGTGTGCTTATAATGGTATTTCCCAGGAATGTTACAGAATACCTACAGCATCAGGAATGGATTAAAAAAAATGCTCATATAAGTTACCCAGGAACCTGTGCATTTAGTATCATATTGGATGTGGCCAGTGTATGAGGATTTAAATATACAACTTATAAAAAAAGGTGACAGAATTCAGCTGTTTTGAAAACAAAATTAATATTAGTGTTGACATTGGAAATGTGATGTGGGATGTGGTGAACTACACACCATGCATGTGACTTGCTAGATATTTAATGGAAGCACATTCTATGTTTTCTTGGTTTTTTTTCCTAAAATTTTTTTTAAAATTTAGTTAAATTTCTCCCAACCAGGTAAAGATCTTGCTAGGCTGCTTGGCAAGTGGTCAAATATTAATTAATCAGAATCAGTGGCAAATCCGAGGATAAAGATGGTTCATCCACAGTTTTAAGGCTTGGGACCAATTAATGTGCTTCTGGACTTCTTTGCATGCTCCAGGCTGCAGGCTCCTTTTTGGTGTAAGATCCCATGTTAGTTGGAATTATGTTCAAAAAATGTTTTGTAGAAATCAAGAGCAATTCTACGGAGCCATGCCCAGTATTACCAGCACAAAAGGCAAATATGTATTGTATAGATTTTTTTTTTCTCAGTTTCAATACTGATTACAATTTCCCTCTATTTTTAACTGATCCTCCCTCACCCCCAACTTATTTAATTTTAAAATGTACCAAAGGAAAATCATGAAACCTTTGCACACTGTTAATAATTGTCTGGTTTCAATTGCTTGATTAATCATTTAATAATTGGTGTAAGAATAACTCAGAATACAAAATTATTTAGGTGATTTCTCATCGTTTATATTAAGAAGGCTCTAAGTATTGTAGGAATGGGAATAATTTCTGTCCTTAAAAGACCTTTTATCCATATTTTCCCCATGACTACCACATTTTTTTTTGATTTTTGCTTGTAAGTCTGCATCCATGCCATCAGATATCATGTAGGATTGCTGAAGGATTTCCTGCCATTTGCATGAATGGTTACCTTCCTGTGTTTCTATTACTTTTTTAAATATTGATTTGCTGTAACTTTCCTGAGCAACCTCAATTTGATTATTTGTTGGAACCTTATTTATTTATTTATTTCTGTACTTTGACGTGGCATGGGTAATTCTGCCAAAGTATTAGATGTGCTTTTTTGCAATGTAATTGAAATGCATAGAGGTTCAAAGTGCATCAAGGCACAGAGAAGCATTGGGTTTTAATAGCACACAATTTAATGGCCATGTTTTACTCTAAAGTTTTAACCTTTTTTCACGGTGTGATAGAAAATATGAAATTCTGATGCAGGAATTGGATATGTAATAATATAAATGTAATTTACAGTCTGTAAAAACATGTACGTGTGTATCTACAGTCACACACATACCTTCATATATTATTTGCATTTCAGATTAAAAAAAGATACTTTCTTATTCAGAACTCTTTATTATTTCAAATAATGTCTGTAATCCCTTTCTCACTAATTTATTTATTTTCATTTAAAATTCATGTCTTCTATGGCAGATCCTCCTGTCTGTAAAGTCAGAAGTCACTTGTTTTTCTGTCAAATTTAATATATTATCTATTCCCTTTCTCCCCCTGAAATGAAAGCTCTTTAGTGTGAGGATTTGCTGTTTGCTTGGCAGAACTTACCTGTTATGCAATATATACACTCATGGGACTGCATAAATTTAAAACAAAAAAAAAAGGTTTTTTCATTATGATGAAAAATGCCTGGGCTGCCCTAAGAAGATTACACAGCATAGCAGTAAATCCTTGAAAGCAGAAGTAGTCCAGGCAACTGGTGAATGGATGTTTAGCTCTGCTAGGACTGGCTGGAGACACAGCTTGACACACTTCATCAAACACCCATCTTGTTATTGTCAGCTCAGTTGAATTTGGATGCCCAAGAGATTGGACCAAAGAATATTTAGGACTCTCTGCTCATGTTGAAGTGTGTCATCATTCCCCAATTTGCTGTTTACAAGGATATGGGCTTTTAAAAGTCTTTCATTGCTCAGGAAGATGAAATTTTGTCTTTATTAAAAAAAGAAAAAAAATTATTTGTAGAAGAAACAAAATGTTCCATAAGAATCAGGGCAAGAAAATCCATCCTGGAAGAGCATTTAATTGTATGCATGAACGAATATACTTTTCAGCAAGTCTTGTTAACCCTGTTTCTGTGTTGTACAACTGAATCACAATCCACTAATGAACAATTTTTATTAACTGCTAGGCACTCTGGATAAATTAATGAGATACATTAGTCCAGTCAAGGCTGTGGGCTGGGTATGTTTATGAGGAGGTCAGAAAATCTTAAAGCATTATTTTCTTAGTAAAGACATTTACACTGACATATCCATGTCCAGGTTGGACATTAGGCAAAGGTTCTGCACCCAGAGGGTGGCTGGGCACTGCAGCAGGATCCCCAGGACAGCAGGCACAGCACCAAGGCTGGCAGAGTACAAGGAGCACCTCAGCAGTCCCAGGTGTATGATTCAGCTTTGGGTAGTCCTGCAAGGGGTAAGGACTTGGATTTGATGGCCCCTTCCAATTCTAGAAATTCTATGATTCTGTGAATTTTAATGGTGGAGTAGAGATTAGATGTACAAGGTAATATTGTACCTTGTACAATATTATTATTGTATCTTTTATACAATTATAGGACTCTTGAGTGAGTTGATAATGGAAACATATTTTTTGTGACCTAAAGTTATTTTCTTTTTTAGGTACTCTATAAAAGCAGTAACAAGATTTCTAAACTATGGACTCAAAGTGGCAGCCAAGGTCCCCAGTGGAACAGAGCTGAAGTGTTCTTAGGAATTCGTTCAAATTTTCAGGTGTGTCTTCCAATGTGATGTGCTTCCTAGAGAGCTGGCTATTCGTACTTCTACATTAAGCATTCTTCACCTTCTCATTTACCTTTTCACACCATGCATGTACCTCTCCTCCCCCATAGAAGAAATCATCTTTATGGCTGTCTGATTAATTATCTGAGCGGGACTCATGTTTTTGGAGATTTATCACTCCTCTTTTATCTCAGACTGATAATCCATTTTTAAGACTGAGAATCCCATCTATCCTTCAATCCAATTCTGATTAAAATATTCTACTTCTTTCTCCTTAGTGTGCAGTAAATATGAACATCTGGATTTTGAAAAAAGAATCTTGAGCATGATGTTTGCCTTAAAATCAGAGCAGATTCCCAAACCTCTTAGAGATACTTGCTTAGTTGTAGGCTTATGAAAAAACCAAAAACCCCCAAGGATAGTCAGTAACATATTTTTAAAAGAGTTACATTTCCTGATACTTCTGACTTGGAATTTTAATGAAATTTTAAAATTCCTTTTACATTCATGGGAATAAATAATGAATGGCAGACTAGTCTTTTTCAGGCTTTCCTTGCAGAAGTAGGAAGAACCTTTGCCATTAGTTCAGGATGAGTGAGGACTAGTATCTCTTTGAGTGGCATCATTAATTTCTTTTTTTTTTTTTTTTTGGTGTGCTTGGTTATGTTAGAAGATGGTCCTTCAATAACTAAAGAAACAGATCTGTACCAGCTCTAGTACAAGATTTTGTAGAGTTATGCTTTGACAGTAAGAACTGACCACTTCATATTAAAAGATTTATGAGCACCATCAGTCTCTGTTCTTTTCATGTTGTGTACATAAGCTTTTCTCTATCTTATCAGTGGCTTACTGTAATAGCTCTGTAATTTTTATTAGGTTATTTTCAGGGCAAAACATGGGGTCAGTTACATGGGAGACGTGGCAGTGGATGATATTACCTTTGAAGATTGTTCCCCTCTGCTAATCTCAGACAAACCTTGCACATCAGAGGAATTCATGTGTGCCAACAAGTACTGCATCCCAAAGAATAATCTGTGTGATTTTGTAAATGACTGTGAAGATAACTCAGATGAAAGCCCTAGTATTTGCAGTAAGTATGGTATTTTTTTAATATAATTATCATAAATAACTCTGCCTGCTGTGAATTTTTAATACTAAAATTTTCTTGACAACTCATCAGCTAAGAAAGCAAACAAGAAGGTAATAATTTAATTCTATTCCTTGGCTTTTAAGGATTTTTAATTATTATTATTGAATTTAAAATTCACAACACAAAATACAAAGAGGTGCTAATGGATATCTTAAAATAATTCAGAAAGCAGCTGTCTTTAAAATCAGAATAAAATTATCCTGCTTTCCATAAGAAAAGAATGTATTAAAGCTGAAAAAATATTCAAGCATAATACCTTTGGGAGATGAGGGGCCTACCTCCTCAGATATTTCAAGGGTTGTCAGGTCTCAGCAAATTATTTTAATCTGAATATTGTACAGTTTTGGTTTTACAAGATATATCAAGAAGCAGCATATGTAATATCTGATTCAAAGAATGGCATTTCATATCAAATTACTCCTTCTGAATCACAATATATGGTATTAACATTTCCTTCTTTTACT
This sequence comes from Motacilla alba alba, assembly GCF_015832195.1. NCBI lineage: Eukaryota > Metazoa > Chordata > Aves > Passeriformes > Motacillidae > Motacilla > Motacilla alba. Next base: position 19,288,345 of record NC_052017.1, on the reverse strand, counting down.
ACTACAAATGTGGGAAATGCTCACACAATCAAATCTCCATAGATTGGTACCATATTAACAGTTACCTCATTTTTACTGAGAATATTAATGCAGTTTATCAAATTCTCAGTGAATACAATTCTTTGAAGCAAAGGTATGCTGATATCCCATGAAAGCTAAGGTATATGGCAAAGGAACCATTTTTTGCAAATTATTTTCATCCTATTAAACTACTCAATGATTTCCAGTCCAGGAATAGTACATCACTAACCTATACAGGGACCAGCTCATGTCTTCTGCAACTGAAAATGAAGAGTAGTTGCAATTACTCTGTTCAAAAATATTCTCAAACTTTGACTTTTGTTTTCTGAATATTTTTTAAATATTAATGGGTTTTTTTGGAGTTTTTTTGTTTGTTTGGTTTTTTTTTTGGTTTTTTGGGGGGGTTTTCTGCATTGTCTGTGTTTCCCATGAAATATCATCAGACAAAAATAAATTGAAGCATTAAGGGCAAAATGGTTCAAATAAACTGATGGGATTTTGTTTTGCAACCACTATAATAAGGATTTTACTCCAATTTCCCATTGGAAGAGATGGGAAACAGCCCCATAAAGTGAATACTTTCCTCTAATTTGTTTTATATTATTACTTTTAAGTAAGGAAAAAAATCGAAAAATAATTTTAAAAAAAATTTCCAAACTGCATTTTAATTGTAAGCTTTACAGTGAATCATTATTGTGCTTTACAAGCACAGGAGTCATTTAATGTGCAAGTGCACAATCATCTGCAGTAACTTGAGCTTCTAAGCAGGCTGCCTAAATTCTCTTTTTCATCAGTGGAGTAACTTGTTTTCAGGCTGAAGTTCATGCAACTTAAAATCAGCTGTTTGACTTAAAGAAGTTGTCCTGTAGGTATGAATATTTCTCTTTGTTGACAATAGAGATCCTACAAGGACATCTAAACATAGATCAGTATGTACCCAATATGTACAGCATTAGCAGGGATATCAGTGCTCATGCCTTAAGGTCTTGATTCTTGAAAACATGTCTTAAAAATGAAAGGGTCAGTTGTAAGCATGAATTTTATTAACTCAAGATGGAATTTGTAAATAATGGAAGGAATTTCTTTAAGAATGGTTTTGAAATATTAAGTAGCTAAATCAGTTGAAAAATATAATTAGGACAAATTTTATGGGCAGTTGCCTTCAGTTGAGCTAATCTACAATCTGTGATTTTAATATAAGATAATATAATTTCACATATCAGGTCTGGGTTGGTTTTAATTGTTACTTCAGATGGCACTATATTTGCAGACAGAGGTAAAAGGGAAGCTAGTTTTGCTAAGCAGCTCGTACTCTTAAGAAAAAGTTTCTAACTTTTTTACTTTATGACATTCACAGACTAAAATTCAAAGAAAAATATTTTATCTCATTTCAGCCTGAAATTTTTGAGGTAGCTGTTTTTCCTGTTTTGGTCCATGTGTAGATTCCATGGATTCTAGATCCTTAGCCTGGTTACTGATGTTTCTGAGGACCTTTCAGTTAAATAAAACTACTTTCAAGTGGCTGAACTTTATCAGACCTCAGAAGAGGCTCAGATTTTGATTACATTTTGAAAGAGACATTTTGTAATTTCTGATACTGTTCTACAAAATAATACATACATTTTCCAAATTTATCTTCAAGGCACTTTCCTTTTTAGCAATAATAGTAAGAATATTCAGAGTCACAAGAACATTCACAGTCAAAAGATTCTTGGAGTCTCTGCTGAAATTCCAGCTTATTTCAGCAATTTTACTCTTACTTGGTAATCATTGTAATGAACTTATAGATGTATAGAGAGAAAAATACACAGAAATTAAGCTTCTGGAATGATGCAATTGACTTAATTAATGTGGACAGTTTACTCACCATGCTGGCTGTTTTGACATTCAAGATTCAAAATTTTATAAAGAATATGCATGTTCTTTCACATAAAAATCAACCAAAATTATGACAGCTTTCTTCTTTTCTAGGCCTTAAGTACAACTTAAGGAGATATGCAGACAATCATAGAACAATCATTTATGTTGGAAAAGACCTTTAGGATCATTAAATCCCACTATTAGCATTACCAATTTCACCACCAAACCATGTCCCTAAGTGCCACATCTATGTGGCTTCTAAAGACCTCCAAGGATAGTGACACGACCACTTCCCTTGGCAGCCTGTTCCAATGCTTAACAATCCTTCCCATGAAAAATTTTTCCTAGTATCCAATCTTCACCTCTGATGGTGCAACCTGAGTCCTTTCTTCTTCTCCTATCACTCTTTACTCAAGAGAAGACACCGAGCCCCACCTCGCCACAACCTCACTCCCAAACCTCTTAGAGATAGAGTAGTTGTCAAGAGCAATACAGCCATCCCTGACCCTCCTTTTCTCCAAACACGCCCAGGGCCTCAGATGTTCCTCTTCAGACCTGTGCCCCAGGCCCTTAGCCTTCTTTGGACACAATCCACCACCAACATAATTTATCTATGTTTCTATATTGGCTAAGAAAACACAAGTGAATCAAGGACTTGTGCAAAAGTAAACTAACTTTGGGTGTGATTCAGCTCAAGATTATCACATCCATATTCATGTTTGTCTGTATCTGTCTATATAGAAGCTGTGTTTTTATGGTGCTCAGTACTTTCATTTGAATGTGTCTGTTCCCTAGACAGAGGCATTTCTTCCTGTTCTCACCTGATCTTAGCATGTTCCTTCAGAAAGAGGCTGGTTTTCTGCATGTCTTGGATGCTCTAGGGGGGGGGCAGTTAAGACCCTAAAGAGTTAAAATTTGGTTGCATATATACCAAGGATTCTTGGTTGACTGTAATAAAAAAAACCCACTGGACCTACCTCATATATATGCAAGTAGGTTTATCCTGATATTAAAGTCCAGAATATTCAAAACGCTCTTTTTAATGAGATACATGGATATTATTTTTTATAGTGAAGCTTTTTTTTTTTTCCCATAGATAGGAGTACTAGGTTGTACTATATGTACTTAATTAACTTCTTCAAAATAAATCTCTTTTTATGTGTGTCAAATATATTTCAGGTACATCTATTGGGCATTGCAATTTTGAGTTTGACCTTTGTGGATGGAAGCAAGATGAAAATGATGATTTTGACTGGCACCTCAGAACTAGCAGTACTGCAAAACTGGGCACTGGACCAGCCACTGATCATACACTGCAAGAGCCATCTGGTCATTATATTTTTATAAAGAGTTCATTTTTTCAGCTACCAGGACAGAAAGCTAGGATTTCTAGTCCTGTCTTAAGCAGAAAGAATAAAAACTGCAAGGTATGTGAGGTAGTAGCAGGAATGAAGAATTTGATTTCTAGATTGCACCAAGAGTGTACTCCTAAAATGATTAAAGATGATTACTGAAATAAATCTTGGGGAAAAAAAATCCCATCCTTTTGTAGAGAAGTCAGGATCAGATCTTATTTCATTTTAACCATAAGAAAAATCCTGCTGCAGGAGAAGAGTTATTCTGGAAGTAAATGAGTATTCAGTGAGATTCAGATGAAGCTGCCAATAAATGCAGTGTCTGATTTACAATGTCTTATGCAACTTATCCAAAGTAATAAACAATTATTCAATGGTTTCTGATTTTATGGAGAAAGTGTGTATAAGTGCAGTAACAATTGCTTTTCAAAGAATATAACTGCAAAAGGAAGGATGTGTGACAGAAGGCTTTGTTACCAGCTCTTCTCTAGAAAATTGAGAAGTGTAAGCCTTGATCTTCCAAAATATAACAGCACATTGCAGTCACTTCAGCTTGAAAATTTCTTTGCAAATCTGGAATAAAAAATTTCCTGGTTTTGATACATCTTTTATAGTCTTTGCTAAAAATACAATGTCCCAGAATCTTTAGCTATGCCTTATTTTGAAACTACAAGTTTACCTTTATACATCTAATAAGTAGACCTCTCAAGAGGATAATATTTATGAGGCCATTTTTAAAAAAGCTTTTGAAATTAACTGTTTGTGTGATCACAGAACTATGCTCATCAAATGAAGCTGGTCTTAGACTGAAATAGTCCTAAAGAGTTTATTGGCTATGCAGGTGATATCTCTGTGCAAAATGTCTAGTTTTATTTATCTCTAGTTTCATTTATCTCATACTACTTCTGAGGAATATTCCTGAGCAGTTTATCTGTAACTTGGAAAGAGTTCTGCCTATGTTTGAGATTTCTAACCAGTTCATTTTACTGAAATACTTCTCTCTGAGAAGTCTACAAACTCTTTATAAGTTAAAAAGTCAGGAAGTATTAAACATAAAGGGTTTGAATAATGATTCAAAAGAAAACTTTAATAACTATGATATTCAGTAGCAAAATTTAATCTAGCCATTATAAAATTATCTTCAAAATTGGAACCACATTAATTTTTTCATTGCCTAAAATACACTTACTAAAAAAATTCTGCTTACACAAACATGGAGATCTTGGCCTTCTGCTTCTAGCATTGTACTTATGAGTATCTCTTTCTCTGCATTACCTGCTTTTATGCTCTAAAAACAACTTTTCCACTTTTTGACTTCTCTGAAGCATAAAACATACATAAAGAAATGCAGAATAACTGAGAATGACACGTTGACATCTGAACTGTTATGTATCACACATTAAATGCAATTAAGTCCTTGAAATGTAACTATGAGAAACTGTTGTTTCTGTCACACAGAAAATTATTTCCAAAAATGAACAGGTTTATGTACCTTGTGCAGACCAAACTCTTGACATTCATGATGTGGCCTGAAGCAGTCAGTCATATTTCTGATATTTTACTTTTTGCAGGTCTTGAGCAGTTCTGAAACTTACACATAGACAAATATCCAAAGGAAGGGCAAATATTGGTATAGGAAATTGTGTGATGGAAAAAAATATGTCAAGATCTGAAACCTCATCTTATAAGATCAGAGAGTCCCCTGAAGTATTTTACTCCTTCCTACAGGTTATTTGAGAAGAACATGCTTCATCATATTACAACAGATTTAGTATGGTATCTTAGAACATTTCAAATAATTGGAAAATGAACATTTACATCAATTGGATGAGTTTTATGCATAGAAAACAAATATAGAGCTGTAACTATACAGGGGCATAAATGAATAAAAATATTTTGTCTATATACAAGGCTTTCAGAAACAAAGCTGCACCTTCAAAAGGAATAGAAATCCAAGACTGAATTGGAAAGGACTGAGAGAGCAGTTAATGATGAATTTTCACAGTGGTCTTTTTATGTATGTATTTCATCTTTTGTATTTAAGAATGTCTTCATTTTTACTAAAAAGAAATAGATCACTGTTTTGTAATCCATATTAATATATTCAAAACCTCATATATCCAAACCTCATATATTTTAGTGGGTTTTGGGGTTGTTTTTTTTTTTTGTACATATCCATCTGAAAGTTTTGCTCCCATTATAGATTGGATTACTTTCTAATTGCACATTCTATAGCCTACATAAGCATATTTTTAACCAGAAAATTTTTCAGTAAACTGAAGTTTCTTCCTATACTGCAAATGGTGCTACTCCATTCCTCCATTTCCTTAAAAAATATTTTAGTTCTTTCACATTTAAATGGAAGAGTCATTTAAAGGGATGCAAGATCTGCTGCTGAATATTTTAATGCTGGTTTTGAAGTTTGGCTTATGGAATAGTGAAAGAATCGCAAATAATAAGTCGTTCTGTCGCCTTTTGATTAAATTATTTTTCAATCAGTAAAATTAATGACTACTCTGAATGCTATTAGTAATGCTCAGTTTAAGAATTAGAGTCAATACAATAGCAGAATTTGACTGAAGTCACCTATTGCATACTTTATGCTCTGGTTTTTGCTTACAGATAATTTTCTATTATCATATGTATGGAGCTCACATTGGATCGTTGATTATCTACCAGAGAACTACATTGAAACATGAAAAAATTCTCCTTAATCTTACTGGAAACCAGGGAAATTTCTGGCAGCGCAAGGCACTGACCCTGTCTGGAGATGGAGATGAAGATTTTCAAGTTGTCTTTGAAGGGATAGCTGGAGAAGGTCCCAAAGATGGCATAGCACTTGATGACCTCACATTTTCCAGGGAGTGCTTATCATCCCAGGAGTTTTTACCAGCAGAACCCACAAAGCTACCTCCAACAGGTATGTTTCAGCTATGGACAGTTTATATAAGTTTGGAAAAAAGGAATAGCAGCATTATTTTCATTTGTCTCTCCTTCAAAAGAGAAATAGTATAAAATACATATCTTTAGCAAGATATGTATATCTTTATATAAAAGATATACATATCTTGCTAAAGACATTCAGAAATTTTAACACTTTTAGGCAGCCCATGAAATTCTAATAAAATAATTTTATAAAATAGTTGTTTGGTTATTGAGTCAACTGTTGTGAACCTGCAAAGATTCTTGTTCAGCCATGTACACTTAGCCACTATCCTGCTTAATTCAGTAGGATTTATTTATCAAAAATTGTAAAACAGAGTTGTTGTAAAATACAGAACTGAGTGGGACAGAGTTAATATGGACAATTTGCAATAAGTTCAGCAGGCTTAAATGGTTTTTGTCTGGTAGGAATTGCTATTGATACTGATTAGGCACCATATCCATCTCCTGTCTGTGTGGTAGGGTGCCAGCATCAGTGCAATTATTTGCACCATCCTCACTTACTGCACTGGGGAAATAAAACTCAGAAAACATTTACCAGAAATGATACAGTTTGTATGGGGATGGATCCCAATAACCCCAATGTAAGAGCTACTCATGAAAGCACTGCTGCTGTAGGTTAGTAATATTTGCTTGGAAACAAATGATGAGGGAGAGACTCTTTTTGACAGAACAGGACAAATCTTCTTCCTCCTTCCACATTTATCACAGAGCTAGTGAAATGTAACCCCCTGAAGTGGAATTTAGGAGTTGCATTTTGTTCCTGGGTCAACTACAAATTTCCTGCATGGCTGCAGAAAGTCATTTTATCTCACGTCTCTGTCTTTCTGATCAATAAAACAAAGTTAATATTTCCCAGTGTCAAGGACTACCACGAGAACGGATCGTTAATTTATGTGAGCAACTTTGCTTTGTTACTGCTGCTAATGAATAGCCTTCTCCTTTAGGATGTCATTAAGCACTGCTCAGGCATTGGGAAATAACACTGATGAGACTACATCAGACCCAAGAAATTGCATTGAACTTTGAGCACAAGATAAACAGGAAAGACATGGGCAAAATTTTCCAGACATCTCACTGATAAGGTGCCAGTTCTAGTACTATTGGCTTCCTACTTCTGCCAAATCAGTCATGGAAATTTATTGCAAATGAGATTTATATTTTGAAGTTCAGCTTTATATGAATGTTACCCCAAGAGGAACACTAGCCAAGCTTTCTGATTCTTTATTTTTGTTGTATTCAGACTCTATCCTCTTAATGGCAGATGAAAGTCCCTGTGGCAACGTTAGAAGCTTTAAAAGCTTTGGTTTTGATGGTAAAGGATGCTCCAAAACACTTTTATGTTTTATAATAAAAAAGATACTAAAATCTCAGGAAAGAGCCTCCAGAGACTGATTTCTTAGTGTAGCTCATATAAGATATACTTTGTGAACTTCAGAGGTTCACAACACTTTAGGCGATGGTTTAAATTCATCCTTACAACAAACCATATTTTTTACATTGACAAATTTTACTCATCCAGGATAAGAGTTTACATGACCCACTGAGGGGTTCAACCTATAGCTGCTGCTTAGCAGTGGTATCTGTTTGCATCACTGCTTGTAAGTGGGTCTGCTTCTGCCCAAAGAAATGCTCTGAACTGTGGCAAAAAGCATGCTGGATGTTGTGAAAAGTGCTCTGTAATGCAACTTTTTAAAATAGAACCAGCTAGAATGGCCATGATGATCAGCTGCAAAAATCAGCAGCCCTAGACGTATCTGCTTATATGTGGAAACAAAGGAAAGTTTAACCAAAAATAAAACACTTATATCCATTGATCAATTTTTTGAAGGTTTCTGAGGATGAAGAATATCATGCAGCAGTGATCTGTCTCCTTCTTGTCTCCAGCTAGGGAATAGATTTGCTAAGAAAGTAAAAATATTTCTTCTTTAAGAGATAAACTTGTAGTTTTTGAGATACACTCTAAAACAATTCCTTTTCAATTTTGTATTTGTTTTAGATAATATTTGTAATGCACATATCAAAGGAGATTCTGCTGAGCCTTATTGAGCCATATCACTGTGTGACACAAGCATACTAAGGAGTCATTTCTTGTTATTTCCGTGCATAGAGTCATGTGGCAATGAATGCAGTGTAAAGATGAAATTGAACAGAATCATTAAATGTTCTCATCTGTGACATAGACTCACCGTTCAGAAGAATTTTTCCCTGATTCTATATAAACACCTTGAAATTCTGCACATTAACAAAAAAATATATTCTAAGGCGGCTGTTTCTTTTAGCCAAACATGCAGTAATATTTAAAGGCAGGAAGTGAGCACTGGACTGTTAGAAAAAATAATTTTGAAAGCTTGCATTGTAATTTCCTGTAAGCTACAGGATACTGTAGATTGTTCTCAATATGCTGCTTAGCAACAACAATGCTGAACTGCAAAACCACTGAGAGCCACTTAAATTTCTGGGACTGAGAAACAATAGACATCATTTTAAGCTGGCCCTTTTCAAATTTTCATTGTATGAACACCAGTTTTTCTCCTGTGTCACAATGGTACTGTGGGGAGGAAAATGCAAAGACAATTCTGTTTTAACAATGTTTTTTGTGCCTGTTGCTGTGCCTGTGCAGTGTGGTAAGATTTTGAGTTAGGTTCTGCCTTGTGTAAAAGGCTGCCTGTATCCACATCAGCCCAGGAAGAGACCCTGGCCACACTGAACCTCGTGAAAGTTGCAGTTGTTTCCGTATTTGGATTGTCTGGCAGGGTTTTGGTGGCAGGGAGCTACAGGGGTGACTTCTGTGAGAAGGTGCCAGAAGTTTCTCTTGTGTTGGACAGAACCAGTTCCAGCTGGCTCCAGGAGGGACCCACTGCAGACCAGGGCTGAGCCCACCAGTGATGGTGGCAGCATTCTTGTGATAACAGATTTAGGAGAGGGAAAAGTTGTTGCACAAAAGCAATTGCAGCCAGAGAGAGGAGTGAGAATATGCAAAAGAAAGAGCTTTGCTGGCACCAAGTTAAGGGAAGAAGGAGCAGGAGATTCCCCTTCAGCCTGTGGTAAATACCATGGTGAGTTAGGCTGTCTCATTGCAGCCATGGAGGTTAATGTTGGAATAGCTATCCATGAATAATATTTTATACTTACAGTTGTTTACAAAAGAGATATCATGGATTTGACAATAATTTCGAAGATCTCTAAACTTGGTTTTCCTATCTTCTTTCTATTCCTTCCCTCCTGCAGTGTAGTTACTGACTATAAAAATTGCAGATCCCTCCATCAGAGTTTCTGCTCATGTCTCCTTCCACTCACCTGGGAATACAACAGCTGCCAAGGGCTGCCTGATCAGATTAGCAGGCTACAATAAAGAAAAGTTATTCCGGAGACTAGGGAACTGATATCTGCTGAGTTCGGTTTTGTAGAGAAGACAGTTGTTTTCAGCAAATAAAAAGCAATTCACTGAAGCGTGGAACATGTCTTTGAGAACTTTGAGAACATAGGAATATTAACAGAGAATCACATCAAGGTCCATTTCACTTGATATCCTTTCTACTGCTGTCAGTGAGAAGATGAACATATATGATACTTTCTCTTGATGTTCCTAATATTTCCTTTTTAGGTGACCTTACAAACCAAATGTGGTTTTGGATATGTAGCAAACTTTAATGTATTTGCCTTCTTTATAGAGCCTAGTATCCCTAGAAGCACATTCAGAAGTATAGCCCCCTTCTCATTTTTTGTAGCAAGTTGTGCAGTTCTGCCACTTGCAGAGAAAGTAACTCTGTTTTTACCCTCTTTTTACTGAAAATGGTGAACAGCCAAAAATACCTACTCCATATTGTTCTCTATGAAATCATCCTTAAGCAACATTATACACTGAAGGATTTCAACTTATTTCTTGCATGGAAACTGTTCCTTATATTTTGCTTTTTCTGGCTTTTAAAAAATTCTACTATACTCTTTTGGAATTGTAAAATCAGATCTGTGTAGAGCATTTAGGAAATGAGAAACCAGTGGAATGATACTGTAACAAAATGGTTCTTAGTCTCTTTTGTTGCTTTACTGATAAATCCTAAACCCTTGATTGTTTTGTCCTTTTTAAACATTGGGCTTTTGTGTTTCTGGAACTGTTTCTGTATTGCGCTGTGTCACTCTTTAGGAGTGATAGTGATAGGATTCCAGAACCTGTGAAAGATGGACTGTGTTATTGTGTGTAAGTCAATAACATCACCTGTCATTGCCAGTCACCCAGGGTGAAATAATTTGCTGCATTGTGACTGTTTATCTCCATCATAGTTGTATAAAATAACTGATGCACCTGTGGGGGCTGGATGTTACAGGGATTATAAGAAAGTGAATGTCCTGCAATGGCAGCTGATGTCAGAGAAGTTTTTTAGTTCATAACTAGCACTGGGTACAGTCCCATGAAGCACGTTTCATCACTTGTCCTATTATTCATGGTTATTCCTAGCTTATATCACTCTGAATACTTACATCACTAAAATATTTTCTTAACTCATAACTCACGCACTTCCCTTGTCTTTTAAAAGTAAACAATAAAGAATACAGTCTTGGACTTTCTTTGTTCTTTCTTTGGGATTTTTTTTTGGTTTAGTTAATGGGGTTTTCTTTCCATACTGATTTTTAAATCATTTTAGTACAAATTTCTCCTTCACAAAAAAATTTAAAACATATAGAATTTGGTCAGCAACATAATTAAAATAAATATATGCGAAGTAATAGAATAACCAGGAAATCAGATTTGCCAAAAATATTTTCATTTGAAATATAGCTCAAAACTCTAGAGTATACTCTAAAAGCCAAAGGATATTGCTTATATCACTCTTTTGCAGTTATAATTAGATCTATAAAAGTTTACAGACACATAAATAGAAATAACTTTGGCAGTTTTTGTAACTTATATATAATTACAAGAATTATAAAATTTTATGCTTCAGTGCATAATGTGATCTACTGAAAAGAGGAAAAAAATCTCTTTATGCAGAACTAATCAAATAACAAAGCATTTATAGCTTCATTTAAACCAGCCAGCATTGACGATTGACTGAGAGAACAGTATGTGAATTGAATAAAGTAGTATTTCCAAAGCATTTTGAAATCAGTTCTGGGAAGAGAAAGAAATAAAAACAAACCTGAAACCAAACAAAAATAAACAATTAGCACTGAAAGAATAACAAAAGCTTAACAAAAACCAATCAACCAATTAAACAAGGACCCCCCAACAAAAAACCCCAAACAAAAACAAGCCTATAAACAGGACTCAACATTTCTTTTGGAATAATCTATCTGTCTATGTAGTTGCCTTGACTCCATACAGCAGTTTGTGAAGTTTTTTTTATTCACTGGTACCTGAACATATTCTCAGATATGTCTAGAATAAAGTTCCACACAAGAGGCAACTTTCATTTTCATTATACAATTACACAAAAGGTTTATTGTTATGGTATTTTAAAACCGAGAAATCTACACGTTTAATTTTTTCTCTCTCCTGTCTGGTACATTATACAATTCCTTCCATATTTTTCATACTGTAGAATATGTAGATTGGTTTAGGAGCTTGGTATGAAGCTACTACATTTGAATATGAAGTAGTCATGACTACAGGTTACTTGAATTCAATTTCTACATAAATTGTCCACCTATTATTATAAAATTTATCCTTTTTATTGACTGTGAAGGAGAAAAATACATAGCCCAGATTTTGGTGGTGTATTTTCTAATTCTAATTAGGAGTTAATAAAAGCTCTAATTGAGCTTTCTCCAAATAAATTCCAAATCTGTGTAAGTGTACACAGATTGTACTTTATCACTGTACTTTATCAATTTAACTGGAAATATCTTGCACCACCTTTTTAATTCCAAAGTTTCTTCTGATTCTTTTTGCTTGTCTGTAGCTTGGATTCTGATCTATCTCCTTTTATTTTGAGTTCTAACCTTATCAGATTGTATATTGGTTTGAAAGCAATGTGCCCATTTGCTAAACTAAAAAAGAAAATCACATATATTTTACTGGTCTAATTTGGAAAATAATGGCAAATAATTTAGAATGGGTTGTAATTTTAGGGGAGTTAATTTTTTTTTTCCCACTATTCTCTGGAGATTCAGGATACATTTCAGTCACTAACCAACTACAGCATTTGAATATACAGTAAAGTACATGTAATTTGAAGACATTTCCCATACTTTATTATAATTTTATGTCAAAGAAACAAAAATTTTCCCCTAGTTATTCTCAGACATAATAGTGAAATTAAAGCCCACAAATTCTTTGGATCAGTAGTCAGATGTGAGGAGAGCCTGAACTGGGCCCATAACTGATTACAACTCTAGAAACTGGCAGACAGAATGTGATTAGTGTCATTTCAGAACATGATTAATGTCTCATCTAAGGTCCTTGGAGGTAGGGCATTGTCAGCCCTTGTTTTTCTGTTTCACAGAACTGTTTTAACATCTTCAAAACTTTCTTTAGCTCTTGGGTCTCCATGGACTTGTTTCTGAGAAACATGTCCCAAAACAGGCATCCAAATCAGCATAAGGTCAGGAGAAAAGAATTTCAGTGCTGCCAGTTTGATGAGAGTCTCTGAGCAGCAGGTGAGGGCAGGTATTTATATCTACATTTATAGTATGAGCTGGTAATTCCTTTTGGCAATGAGTAGCTGTGGTTTGGGAATGGCTTTTGTAACCAAATTGCTCCAAAAATTGTAAGAAGAATTTCTGGTACTGTATTTATAAAGGAGAACCCTCTTAAAGAGCCCTTTTCTTTCATTTTCTCTCTACTAGGAGAACTAAGTAAAATTTGAGTTGTCTCAGGACCACCAGTGCTACTGTCAATATTAGCTCTCATTGTGAGACATTTTTCAATGTGTTACGTATTCCAAATTCAGAGCTGGCCTTTCCTTGGATGAACTGAGAACATGAAAGCTCTAACTCTGCTCTGCATTCCAAGAACTAGATAAAAAGTTGCTCTTACTTGTCTGTAATGACTTTTCTTTTTCTTACACATCTAAAAGAAGGGAAATGATGTCACAGTGCAGAGGAGTCTTAGAAATATAGGATGTTTCTACTCTTAAGTCTTACAGCAGAAAAAGCAATGTGAAAAAAAAAGTTACATTTCACAGAATCTAGTCCTATTTTATCTTCAGTGCAGTACACCTTTGCTGGGCATTTGAATTTTCTAGACATACTGGAACAAAATTTCTATATGTGGTTAAGACTGAAGACAAGTGTGGTTCTTTATTCTCCTTCTCTAACTGTAGGAAACAAAATCTAACTCAACTGTTTTTTAAGTACATGCTTATCAATAGCCACTTTGGACTGCATTTTATATTACTAGTTAGGAATTTATGTTTTCAGTATGACGTACGTCAACAAAGACCAACATTATTTTGAGAAAGATGTTTGTAAAGTTTATTTGAAAGTTCAGTTTATAGTTTGTGATTTATATAATGAAAGATTTTAGGCAACTCACTGCAAGGCTTCATTTTCATTATCTGGTTTTTTTTGTTCTCAAATTTTTCAACAGAATATGACTTCCAAGTAAAATGCTGTTTCAGCTTTCACAAGGTACCTAACTATCCCAAGATGTGCCTGGATGTTGTTTAGTGTTAGGATAAATGAAGCTAATGAACAAATAAGAGGTATAAACACTGTTAACTGTCAAAATTTATTAAGAATTCTTGCCTGTGGAAGGGCCACAATCATTTTTTGCTCCAAAGTCAGATCGGCCCCTTGGTCCATCATCCATGTTGAAGACGAGAGGCAATGAATGTGTTAAACACCTCTGCCTTATCTCTGTCCCTGTTTGTGAGGAGACAGTCCTCATCCTGTAGTGGGTTGATTGCCATTAATATATTTGAAAAAACTCTTTTTATTATCCCCCCCCAGCTCTGCTCAGCTGAGCTTTTGCCACACATTTTTTTCCCTACAGTGGAAAGCAGTATCTCTGTATTTTTCCCATTTCACCTTTTCGCCTTTGCTGCTTCTGGCCACACACCTTCTTTTTGCCCTTTTTCCAAGGGAAGGCTCCTGTCCAACCAAGATGCCTTTCTGCTTCACCTGCTTGAGTTCTGACATTTGGGAATTGCCTGCTTCCATGCCTTTATTATGGGATGATGTTTAAAAAGAGACCAGCACTGATGGACCCCAGCACTTGCACAAACAGTTTCCCAGTCAACCTTAATAACTAATTCCCTGAGCAGTCTGAGGTCAGCTCTCCTCAGGTCCAGAGTGGAGGTTTTGGCAGCTCTCCTGTCAACAATATCCACTTTGCTCATGAGATCCACTCTGATTACAAGCAGTAGATCAAGGAATTTGTCAAAGCTTCAAAAGAAGATTGTGTAAGAAATTACTCAGCTTCTATTGGACTTAGAGATGAAGGTTTGGGCTAGGTAAATATGAGAGGATTAGGTAGTGCTGTTTTCTGGGTTTCAGGACTGTTCGTACTTTTCTCTGTTATTTCCCTTGGCTTCCTTTCCAAGCAGAGGAAAGCTGAATGGCAGAGCTCACATGGTAAGCACTGTGGAAACCCTGTGAAGTAGCATCAAGCAATTTCATCAAGATTGTTTTTGTAACCATGAACTGTTTTGCTCTTTCCATGTTCAGTCACTTGCTAAGCAGATGTGCTACTACTTGCTTACCTCAAAGTCTGCTGGTAAATGTGAACATGTGCTAAATGGTGGCACAGTTAATGAAGTTATTAACGTTTTCAGGAATAAATTACTGTAATGGATTGGATTAACATCAAATGAGAAAAATAACAAAATAATTTTGTCTTAATTGTTCATCCTGGCTGGAAAAAAAGATAAGGAACAGAATTCCTTAATGGCACTAGGAGACAAAGTAACAATATTTTGGCATGACAGTACCAAGAGTAATACTTGTTGTTTTCAGAACCTTACCTCAAAGCACTTTTCCTGACTTTATAGGGAAAATTTTAGTCTTTTTCTTTCAGTGTCTGAGAACAAACATGTAACTCAGAGGAAGGGAAAAGCTGAACATAATTGAAACTACATTTCTACAAGATACTGTGTGATTAAGGAGTTTGTTGATATCTTTCTTCTCCATCAAGCATAAAGAATTTTTCATTTTCCTGTTGACCTCTTCAGTGGAGGCTTAAATCTGTGCAGAAGGCTGTTCAAGACATCAATGAAATCTTTTAATCATCACGTACTCTTCAGTTGAAGGTGGTAAATAGAGTAATCCTGAAATTTATTCCGGAGTAATGACAGATGAGGATTCATAGAGGTCGTGACATTCAATTTAATCACTTTTGGGCAGTTTTCATTTCTCCTACACCTGACCCTTACTCATATATGTCTGAAAAGTTTTAATATAGCTCTGTTTAAATGTTGTAATTTTCTCTAGAAATTCTGAACAAATTATGCTTCTTGCAGCTCTTTCGCTCTTTAATCCCATCTGTACACAAGTGAGAATTCTCCAGAACAATTTTCTTTGTAGTTTACATTTGTGTTGTTGAATATTACTACTGATTTAAGGGAAGAGGTTGACATTCATTTGTAGTAGAGATGCCCAGCTGATAATAGATGGATTTTTTGTTATCTTCCATTTTGAATATTGAACAGTTATATGTCAAATTAAGGACATGACTGGACCACCTCATAGTGTCTAATGTGTTGAAGAAAAGGCCATTTTCTGGAGAACATCTGAGGTCTTGTGGATGTATAATAGAAAGACTTTTTACTGCTTATTCTATGTGGTTTTACATGCCTTTATTTGCCAGAGAAAGCTTTCTCAACATAATTTTGTTCATACTTTCGGTTCTGGAGCCAGTGTTTCTCAGGTTCTGGGACTCCATGTCCACTATCCTCTCTCACCAAGGTTAAATCTGACCAGAACAGTGTCCTCTGGTCTCAGAGTCAGGGCTGTGAATCTAAATTAGAACTGGTTGGTCAGGCTTCGAGTAGGATTTGAGGGAAGTGCTTTCCACCTGTCACATTTACTGAGCAGCTCTGGCAAGTTGTACAAAGGTGATTTATCATTGCACTGCAGCTTCACCTCCCACTATATGCTTTGGGCAATAGCTTGGAGTATGGTGGAGAATATAAACAAACACATATTCCAGTGCAGCCAGTGAAGATCTCTCCCCCTTCAGATTCATTTATAACACCATAAAATGCTTTTAGTTCACAGTTTAACCAACTTTTTGTTGATCTCCTTGTAGAAATTCCCTTCTAACATACCTCAGCTATCCAGAGTTTGTGCAACCCATTTCTCATGCTCAAACTGTTCTGATTTATGGGTGTCTGCTTTACTTCAAGCCATACTTTAGATTCAATCTTCAGACTTTTCTCCCATCAGAATGCAGCCAGCGAAACCACTGACCAGAGCCTGCTCTTGGCACCAGGAAATGAAGATGCCATACCTTCTTCCACCCTCTAAACAATCAGATTGGACCATTAAACCAGAGGTCACAGCTAAACCATTTTGGTCTCTAAGGTGGACATGTCACCAGTTATGCACCAGTCCAGGCTCTCATAAAAGCACTTTTACCTAATCTACTTCTGGCAAGATGTCAGTCCATAGTTGTATAGCATTTCACATGAGCTTCAAGTTGTACTTCTAAAGGACATGCAGCAAATTTTTAACATATTTTTAGGATTGTGGATCTGATACCTAAGGAATATTTCTTTTGCTCTGTCTTTACTAAGGAATCCCGGCCGTAAATAGGTTTAGATTTCATTTATTTGAGCCAGACCATGGCAACCCAAAATTTTCTTCAATATAATTTTATTTTGGATTTTTGCTAAGAGTAAACTCAGGAGTGTGAGTTAAGCTTTTCACTTTAGTTGGTATTTAGTCTTTCTCACTGTAGTAGATGTTATGAATATGATGAATATTATAAGATTAATATTATTGTTTCTGGAAAAGCTTTGCATAAAAACTAGGTGTAAATTCCTTTTCTCTTAGTATTTCTAAGTCCACCCTCGAGAAGATAGGCTATAAATTTCAACATGGCTTTGGAAAGGGAAGACTGTATGAAAGAACTGATGTATCACAGTGCTCGTTAAGTGTGTGTCCTATTACAACAGTTTTCCTTGCTTGTCCTTTTCTTTATGCTGGAGACATAGACCACCTGATTAGCACTGGAATAACAGTATTAACATGGACTGTGTATCTTATTTCAGTTTTCTGGCAAGGAGCAAACCAGTCGATGCTATCACAATGGATCATTCATGAATCCAGGTCTAGGTCTCTTCTTATCCAGTATGGGGATTTAACACGTGAAGAGAGTAACTAAAAGTTTCCTTTTAAGTTGCCCTACTAGCATGTTTTATAGAATAAATAGGTGTAGAATTACTCAAGCAACATGGAAAGTACGCACTACTTCTATTACTGAAGATAGTATGCCAGCACTGCAGGAGTGGGGGAGTTAAAAATACTTTGTGACTCCTTCCCTAATCAAAACCTACTCTTTTCATTCCTTGTGAATGCACATTTACATGCATCTAAGCAATTGAAAGTGAATCTTTTGATCTTTATAGTATTGTTTTTAGCATTGCCCTGCTTATAGTATATGCAGTACACTCAGTATGAAGAGGCACTGAGTAGCCCCTCTTTCCTTCAGGTCAGAATTTCTGGTAACCTTAAATAAAGCAAAGCACCAGGTTATGACCCATTGAATGTGTCACAGATTGGGTATGTCTTAAAGAGTATTGAGTGACTGATAAAAACCAATGCTTTTCTAATAACAAAGTACCAACAAACAAAACAAAGAAGAATCTTCAGTGCTCTGTCATGGACAGAGACAATAATATTGATCAGCAATATTAGGATATTGCTGTTGCTGTTGCTGTTTATGTTTTTGGTTCTTTTTGGTTCTCAGTTTGAATATTACCAGATCTGGTTACTGCAAAAGAATTCTCTTGCGTTTGTGTGTGGGAATGGTCAAGATAAGAAATTGATTGAGAAAGTTTTGGTTGTTGGAGCTTTTGTCTGCTCTTTGTTGTGGCAGTAACTTAGACAGTTAACAGTTTCTTCTAAAAGTCCCTTTTGCAAATGAACTCAAGCTGTTGTTTTTCTAACTTTCAGTTGTTCAGAATGCAAATCAATATGTCAAAGTACTTGCAAGGCTTACAAAACCAAATGTTTGCACTCAATTCGAGAAAATAAAGCCTTTTTCCTTCAAAACAAAAAAAAATATAAAGCTGATATACTGTTATACTTTTAAAATATTTTTCCCCGACACACCAACATCTGAAAGTCTTTAAAATTCTTTTAATTTTTAAAGCTTTACTTTTGAAGTGAGATGCATTTTTCACATTCCTGCAGTGAAAAGTCAGTATTACCATGCATCATCAACAGTGATGAAAGCACTTTTCTCTGTGTCCTTGGGCTATAGTAGTGAAATACTAGAGGAAAGATGTTCTTGTTAACAAATTATTTTTTTTAAGGACATATAGATTTCAGTCATACAGTGATGTCAACTCAGAGCAAGAAGGATAAAGGAGTAATTTTTACAGGGAAAAACTCAGAGATCTAAATTATCCAGAGAGCCCCTATCCCTGGGATGTCACACTCTTAGTCTGCTGATTAATTACTCTGGCCTCTATACCAGACTATGGTTCTACAGGAGCTCTAGCTTTGATTTAGGAGAAGGTATGCTTCTAGCCATGAGAATGTAAATAAAATCTGAAAATATTTTGAAGCCGCTCTAGATTTTCACAACTATTGATGGGTTATTCCAATAATTGTAAACTATCTCATTCATTTGATTTGGTTTTGATTTGGAAAACATCAATGCTGAAGCTATTAAATATATTAAGTTTAAGAAGCTTAACAATTTATTAAATTTAACAACTTTATAATAATCCTGATTAGAACATTATCTGGCCACTTCTGGAAAGGATAATAAAAATATTTTTATAAATACGTCAATAGCAAAAGGAGTGGCAAGGAAAACCTCTATTCCTTACTGGATGCAAGGGGGAATATGAAAAAAAATGAGGAAAAGGCTGAGTACTTGAGACCTTCTTTGCCTCACTTTTAAAGAATAAGACAGGTTGTCCTCAAGAAAAAATTATTTTCCCTCTTGATGTTGGCAGGTAAATTTCTTTTTTTTTTCAAAATACATTTAAGAAAAATACCCTTACTAAATAAGGAGATTAATCCTTCTCCTAAAAGCTGTTTAAAAATATAACTGTTTTAGCTGTTGATTTTGCTCAGGTTAGATGAAGAAGGGGATTATTAACTGGTGCAGCTATTTTCCTCTGTTGTATAAATACTCCTCAATTCAAAGTTTATTTATCTGAAGGAAACATATAATGATAAGATAAAAGATATTTATCTGAAAGGGGCTGTAACAGCCCCTAAGGCTCTACTGCATCCTAGTGCATCCATGCAGTTTTCATATAGGACAAAAGGTCTACCCACAAATAATCTTCAAGGAATACTGATTGGAGGAAAGATGTACTGAACCTTGTTAAGGAGAAATTCCTCTGAATTAAATACCTCTCTCATACCCACAGGAATCTACGTAACAGAGTGTTTGAACAACTAAGATTAAGGAAAAGTAGGGAAGAAAAAAAAGCTCTAAAATAAAATTCCTTTTAATGTAGGTTCAGCGTTGTTTTCTGTGGGGAGGGAAGATTGTTTGTTTGTTTGGTGAAGTTGTTTTTTTTTTTTTTTTCCCTACAGTTTTAAAGCCTTAGAAATGTCATTTAAAGAGAAGCTATACTATGGAAGTACATCCAGAAGCAAGTCACGTTACAGACTCAGGCAGTGTAATATCATTCATTACACATGCTTGGAAAGATTCATTCATGCCAGGGTTCAAGACGGATTTTTTTTGTTTTTCCTCAGGAAACAAAGACTTCCACTTTTCAACTCTGCTTTCTTTTAACCTGGAATTGGAAACAAAGCTACAAAGGGACCTCAAAATTCAATAGTTATTGAAATTATTGATCATTGAACTGAAAGGGAAAATATTTTAAGGCATGGACAGCATTCTGAAATTTAAATTCCTGATTTGCTGACAAAATAAATGTTTTGCTAAATTCTAACTGCAATCACCTAAAAGAACGGTAGGATTATGATAACTAGCTCCTAAAAATATATGTCACTTAAATTAGACAGCAATTTTATACTAAATCCCTGTCACCCTTTGGGATACAACACAGATGAGTGAAATTCTGAAGCAGATTGATAGAAGTTTCTGATGGACACTGACTGATCCATCAATACTATTGCACCATTCTTTTGACCAGGACCATTTTCAGAGTTTGTGTACTGATAAAATTCTCGCTGATGCTTTTATAAACTTTTAGCTTTGAACTTCAAACAAGTCTTTTTCTTCTACTCAGAGATCACCCATTTTTCTTGTCTCCAGATTTGGAGATCTTTGCCTAATGTTCTTGACTTTCAAAGTCAGTATCAGATTTTTATTCTTATTTGCTTCTTTTTGATCAGGAATTTTTCCTCCTTTCTCTGAGCAATTGTTAAAAGCCAAATCATACACAGTTGTTTGGAGCAAACCTGATACATATTTTTATGTTACTGAGAAATCAGGAATTAAAAATTAATAATTTCCCTGGAAATCTTGATAGATATTTCTATCATATTCCAATATGTATTTGTATTTTAAATTCATTTTAATAAGAATTGCATTAGGAGGATTTTAACTTGAAGAGGAGAGGTTAACGCTTGTTTTCTTTAGCTGACATCTAGAAATAAAGAGACTTGTGTTCACTTTAACAAAAATAAGGGTTCTAACAATGTTTTTTTTCTGTTTGGAGTATTTGTAATTTAGAGTCTTGCTGAAACAAATGCCATGGGATGGAGGTTGCCAACATGACAACTGGATACCCCATCTCTTATCATCTTTCTACTAATAAATCTGTTTTTCAGACCTCTTGATAAAATCCAGCCTTATGTGAATGTCATTTAGCTCCTTTAAATTAATAAAGTGGTAATAGAAACAAGTTTTTAGCACCATTTGATTTTCAGTATCAATTAACTCAGATTCTCCCTGCACTTCTGCAACTTTTAGACATGTGCATATTCTAATTTTGTCTGTTAAGCTCATATATTCATACTCCTATTTTTAAGAAAAATTATTCTTGTTCATTTATTTCTTGCACAGGAGAATGTACAAAGTAAATGGGAAGGGGTCAATTTCAGAATGTTGTGTTTCACCTCTTGATTACAGAATGTACTAAAGTTGCTACATTTTATTCAGAGTCCTGCAGAAACTGATCTGAAATGAAAACATGAAACTTGGAAATAGATCCCGTGTCTGAGTCCTACAATCTTTAGGCTGCACAATAGTAGAATTATCCCTCAATAATGGCAGGAAGACTGCACAAAAAGGACACTGTCAACCTACTGAACTGATAAAAAAAATCCATTAAAAGGCAAACCTGTGTAGTTAAAACAGAAAAGTTTTTTCTTCCAAATTAGGGCTCCTTAGTCGGTTCAACTTTGCAGCTAAGATAAAATGATTCAATCCAACACCACATGAAAGGAGAATGCCAGCAATTAAGTCAGACTAGAAAGCTTTGTTAGTGATGGAATGCCTGGCTGGAGCTTGCCCTCTGAGGCTTTACAAGGGAAACAGTCATTTATTTAGGCAATCACTTGACAAAATACAAAAGAAATAAACTGATAATGGATTGGTACTTCAGGGGAACCAAAGGCTTTTAATAAAACTGCTCTGGACCACCCTCCTTCTCCTAAATATTAAGCTCTCTGAAATGTAACCTTCCAGTAACCTTACTGGGATGCACGGCACTGTGATTCACCAGGACACCCTCATTCTTCTCTTTTCAGGCTCCTGCTCACATGGCCATAGGCAGTGCCAGAATGGCAAGTGTTACAGACCAGAACAAAGCTGTGATTTTGAAGACAACTGTGGGGATAATACAGACGAGAGTGAATGCGGAACTTCCTGCACCTTTGAGAATGGCAGATGTGGCTGGCAAAATTCCCTGGCTGACAATTTTCACTGGGTGCTAGGGGTCAGCTCGCCTCAAAGTCTTAGACCTCCCGGGGACCACACGCTTGGAAATAGAACTGGTATGTTGGTAGCTCACAAATAGGGGATAACTGTCTTCATGAAATGTCTCGTATCTCCACAGGCAGCAGGGGAGTTCTAAAATCTCTAATCAGGGCGTCATTTTTAATGAATCAGATGTGTTACAATATAAAGATATTAACTACCATTGTAAAATAATTTTAATTTAGGAAAATTGAATCTTAGCTGTTTCTCAAATGAGTCAGGCAAGATAATTTGATACTTGTCTGGAGAGAGGCATTTGTTCTGGCTGCAATTTGCAAAGCTGAGTTACTCAGCTCTGAGATCCACTGGGTCCCACTCCTCCAGAGCTTGAGGTCATTTTCAGGAAGCTTACAGTTTCCCATAGTGACTATTCATACTTTAATTTTAGATAATGTTAAATAAGTAAATTTAAAGAAACAAATCTCCTTTGTTAGTGCATGTCCTGGTTTGTTTTGGCCAAAGCACTCAGTTATCCGCTCTTGTTCTTGCTACAAGCTCTGTGCCTTCATACTTTGCTTTCAAAGGTCCTATAGCTCAGACAAAGATGTTGCCAAAGCTGAGCTCAGAACTGACCTTAAATTGAAATATTCACGGCAGAGTTGCACAAAGACATGATAGTAGTCACTGAATGTTTACACAAACTGCTGAAGGACAAAACCCAGTAAACTTCAAAATTTAGGAAAAAAATTCACTTGCATTGTCAGCAATATATATTTTTAAAGTATTATCACAAATACACCACTACACTTGTTAAATATATGCTTGAGCTCAGAGAAAAAGCAGATTTCTGATCCCATAACACCATGGCAAACATCTATGGTCATATCTGAGACAGGGAAGTATCAAAGTCAGAATCAATCAATTTGTTTCTGCATTATCTGGTGAAGTAATTTTTTTTTTGCCTAATTCATACACAAACATTAGTAGATGTGCAATTACAATTTTTGTATTATTTATAATACATTTATATTTATGTCAAATACACATTTCTTATTTGTACAAAGGAAAAAAATGAATTTGAAAACTTGGGAGAATTTTTTATGCTTCTGATTAAAAATAAAGATGGAAGACTCGAGAACCATATCAGTGTTGAAAAATACTAACTCTAGGCATCTAATTTTGCAATTTTATCTGACTAAATAATTTATATGTTCATTATTATTCAAACAGAGTAAAAATGACCAAGGGTAATATGAACCATTAGGGATGCCTAGTGATTTATACACACTTTATCTTTTCTCCTGTTTCACAAATTTTCATATAGCGTGACTTGCTATTTTGAAGATTACCTTTCAGGAGACTTTATCCTGAAATTTATCATGATGTGGCTATCGTGTGATGCATTGTCAGAATTGCAACTACTGCAGTTCAGCTGGGACTTGTAATCAAAGTAGCCAGAAAACATGGAAGAGTTCCCAGTCTTCTACACAAGTCCACCCAAATCTTCAGCTGCTACCACGAGTTTATTCCTGATGTTAGAAGTGCACAAGGAATGGAACTGGTCATTTTTTCTCCTGAGCTGAGGTTGACTAATATGAGACTTATGAGGGAAGTGTTCTTCATATGCCTCTGCATTTACTTTGCTGAGTTTTGGAATCTAATTTAAAAATGTAAAACATTTTTTCAGTAATACATGCTTTAATTTCAGGGCATTTCCTATATCTTGAGGCCACTGCAATAAGCCTAATAAATGAAAAAGCCCATGTGAAGAGTTCCATATGGAAAGAATCAAGTGGGACTTGTGTGATGAGCTTCTGGTACTTCAAGTCATCAAAAGCCATGGGACATATTCAGGTTCTGATTAAGGTAACAAAAGCCCCCTTTTCTTTTGAATATATTATACCTATAAGGGTGTTCCTGCAGAGCGCCTCAGCACAATGACATTCTGTTGTTTAGCTGACAGACTGGAGAGCTCCCACGCACCTCCTGGTTCTGTGCTGGTTTTTATTACTCCAGACTCTTAAAAATGCTTTTAGCATTTCTCTTCCAAGAGAAGCCATCTGAAAAGCCAAAGAAAATGTTTTCAAATCCTCTTTTTATTTTTCCCTCTTCACATATAGTACCTTTCCCTTTGTTTTTTTCCATGTGAGGCTATTTTCATATTTTGCTGACATCCTTATTGGTATTTATCAGTATACAGCCCTATTGTTCTGATGGGATGACACACAAAAAATTACCAAGATGTACAAAGTGAGAACAAAATGCAAAAATATGACTGCATTAAATATTTTTATATAAATGGGTACAGAGTATCACCAATTTTATTTAGAAATATTTTTTTCTTCACTAAATGTGAGACGACCAAAAAATTGTTTAAAAATAACGTCTGGTTATTAATTTGCAAGGGAAAAGTGAGACATTTGTAAAAAATTATCTGTTCCTTAAAAAGGATTAACTTCTTGTAAAAAACCTTTAAATCATAATATGGTTCAGACTAGAAATTAATTCTTACGTAGAAATTAATAATCAACATTCTTCAGACACAGTGACCAAATATGTGTTTGTGCTTACTTGTATCTGTGCATCTCTTCTGGTTATTCAAGTATAAATCATGGTGCAATTTATTTACCACGTCTGTTGACTTCCCTTCCTACAATATCTCTAATAATGTCTTGGTGAATTGCTTTAAAGTTTCTGGTTTATTTCCAATGCATATCTTGGCTGACTTAACTTGAAATGACAAATTATATTTTTTCTTTGGAAACAAATGACTAAAAATTATTTCTCTGGATTATTGTGGACAATATAAAAATAATTTAAAAGCCTGAAAGATAAAAGACTTCAATAGAATTTAGTACCTAGAGATGCAACCTGGGATATGTCTGCCTGAAATATAAAAAACAATGGGTTCATTGCCTTTGACAGGCATCAGGAGATTTTTTTTCATTAATTAGTCCAAACACCTACAAATAACAACAGACCACTCATCAAGTAAATGTATATTTACTGAGATGTTTTTATATGGCTCTTTTTCCCAGTAAGGTTCAAATTTGTAAAGGAAGCAAAATTATTCCGTCATTGTACCTGGAATTTTTTGTAGATCAACTTAACTTCACCTGTTATGCTGTTATAAGGACCCATAAGTCCATATTTTAATTGGAGTTTCTATTGAGCAGTGTCTGTAGGAATATAATCTAATTAAACAACACATAGTCATGGGAAGTCATACTGAAGCTTCTCCTGCTGGCTCAAACTGCAATAGCTCGATATTTGCATCCAGATTGATTATCCCTGGATTTAAAGTAAAGTTAATGTCAGTGAAATCAGATCTCTAGGTAGTGATTAGCTGAAAAGAAAAGATGACAAGATGATCTGGGAAGGTAATTACCATCTCGACTTTCAAAACTTAGCAAACTGTGTCTGGCTGAAGTCATTCCATCCATACAAATTTTAACTGGGAGTGAAAACTGCATAGGCAGCGGAACAGCAATGAAAAATCAGATGTGGAAATATTTTTAGAGGCAGAATGAGGAAAGAATGTATATTTTTCCAGAATTATCACAGTAGAACAAAATTGGTAAGAAAAGGTAAAAAGCCATTTTTAGAAAAATCACAGTTCATGGTATGCACCAATATCTTTTCTTAATATGTGCACTGCTTGCCCACTTTCAGGAAGTCTAAGATTGTCTATCACACTACTGAGTGGTATCTCAGATTATGAGATAAACAACAACCAGAAATAAAACTAAAAGATCATAAAAGGGTACTATAGCCAAGCATGAACCTCTTTTGTTAAAGTTTGCAGCTGGAGAAAATCAATACATTTTCCTAATGGAATTTCTCTGAAGTTGCTGTTTTGATTTTTTCTCTTGAAATTGTACTACATATTCTTTGAAGAAAACCATCTGTATATGGAATAATAATAATCCAGTCCAAGTGATGGGCTGTTGAATTAGCTGCAAACATACAGGATTCTTCAAATTGACCCCTTTGACATTTATGTAAACAAAAGATATTGACAGTGCAGCTACTTTTGAAGACTGAAATATCCAGCTCACCACCCATCTGAATTCAAATTACAAGGATTTGATAGCAGTGCAAAAGCAAACAGAATATTCCCCAAAGAGATCTGGATATAACTAAACAAAACTTTTTCCAGTGAGATTTTGAGACATTTTAGCCTTGACTGTGGCAGTTGTAAGAGAATACCATCCATTGTAGGAGATGTTTCAAAGTTCAGGTGCAGCATGTTCACTGTGCCTGTTCTAGTATTGGTGGTGGGCCACCTCATCAGCATTCACTTGATTTTGTGAGTCAGAAGAAACTGTGTATTTTTAAATATGTTTATAGAGAGGCAAGCAAGAATTATTAGGTGAAAGGGATAATACATTTCATTATTCTGTTGATCTAAAATAAGCTTTCTACCACCATGTAAGCTGTCCCTTCTATTAAAAAAAAAAAGAAGCAGAAGGAAATCAGCAACAAAGGATAAAACCATTTGTTGAAAATAATTTTTGTGGCATCAATGTCAATTGCTTTTGCATATAGACATTTTAATTTAAGAAGATAATTTAGGATCTAGTACAGTTAGGGGAAGATTCTCTCAAAGACTTGAAACAAGCCTCCAAAAACAAATATGCAGATGAATAACAAAGGTGAAACCTGTCATTAGTAACTCCCTCTGCTGATAATAACAAGGCCAACACACATATGATCTCATTAGGAAGTTCCAGTGCACCTTACCCAGACATTTAATTAAGTCCATCCTGTTAAAGATGAGCAAAGACATTAGGACATTGAGGAAAAGAAGAAGTCCTGACCAGGACATGGCAAGTAAAGCTGGGCCCCATTTATACCGCAGCAGCAGCAGCCTAACCTGGCCAGGGCAGCAGGCAGCTGGAGCCAGCATCCAGCCTCCTGCAGCTGCTGAGGGCTGCTGCAGCACAGACCCTTTACCTGGCTGCTGCCTCTCAGCAAAGGCTGGGAGCCCCCCCAGTCATTCCCCTGGCATTGTTATTGCTTTTAACCAGCCCAATGTAGAGAGGAGAGGGTTGGTCCCGTAGAAATGCATGGCTTAGCAGGTGCCACAGCTCAGGTATAGAAGAGTCACAGTGGATTTTCTAATTCCCTGGTTAGTTTTAATGGAGCTAAATTTTACTCTCCCAGGCTGTGGACATGGAAATCTGCAGCAGAGGTTCTGCAGATGCCAGCTGGTATATTCTGGACATTTGTATTTGTAGGATCAAGTAGCTTAAAATTACATTTTCACAAATCAATATAATTGACCCTACTTCTATGGGAAGTCACTCAAGAATAAGGCTTAAGGAAACTGCTTATTCTACCTCACAGCATAAAATAGAATGTGTATTTCTACATTGATTCTTCTCACTGACTGGATGAAAAACAATCAATCCCTCACATTAATGTAGAAGTTAGAGACTGCATTGGATTCAGGTAGCCTCAAAGCAGATTACTTGACCTCCATGAAACTAGAGGAAAAAAAATAAGTTTTCAAAGATTTGCTTGAATGCTTTACTTAAGAGTTTGCTGAAATCATGCTCAAAAAAAATACAGACTATCTGTAAATTTAGTCAACAGAGACATAAGGTTTATTTCTTAGACAAAATTAAGGTATTAGCAAAATTCTTTAAAACTAATAGTAATGAGTAAATTTTCCTAGTATTTAGTTCCACATAGCTGCATAGTGGTAATGGCCTTTATTTAATGAGTATCTATAGCTCTGAAAAGGACACAGTTTTAAACTATTTACTCCCATTACTGACCTGTGAACTGTTATTAAAACTTGTGGTTGAGTCAATGAAATGTCATCTGACTAATGAGAGAGAATAACAGAATATTAGTCCCAAGAGTTCTGAAGGAAATCAGTGGAGATACTGTGAAATGCAGTATTACTTGTCTAGAGTAACTTTTTATGGCATCTTTACTTCCCAGGGCAAGAAAATATTTTACTTGTATTTCTGGAATCTCAAACAGCACTTACTATCTTTTTAGACATTGTTTCAAACAGTGTTGGTTTAGGCCTGATTTTGACACCATGACATAAGCATATTTCCAAGCAAATTGAGAATGAGAGACTGATTAAACAGAAAAAAATCAGTTTTTATTGAAAGCATAATTTTTCAAAAAGAATTTACATAGAAGGTACAAACAATTATGCACAACTGTAGGTAAATGCAGATACCATTAAGTGTGTTTTATTTTCCCAGATGAGTACATTAGGAAATTATTTCAATCTTCTTATTGTCAGTTACTGGAAGAATATAATTAATTGTATTCCTATGCTGCAACCAGATGTAAGCATTCATTCCAATGAGTTGATGAGAGAGAATAATATATTTGAAGATCCTTTGAAGGAAGAAGGTATTTTAAAAAAGAGTAAAAGAATCACCCTTGTATTTTGACATCTTTCTTGTGAAGACAAGAGGTTTATCAGAGGATTTGTAACCTACAATCATTGTTTTTCTATAAACACATGTCAGTGAAAATTGTTTATATGTGGTATCTGTGGTAACTGTTTATATGTGTTTTTATGTGGTAATGGTATGTGGTATTTAGGATTTTTTTCTTAAATTTTTTTGAGAACTTTGCTATTTCCTCACTTAGGAGGTGAGAGTGAGGAAGGGTATAGGGTTAGTGTGACTAGGGCTGTCATGAAGGGCAGTGCTTGGTTATAAAACCAGGCAGTCTGACAGATTTAGACAGTGATGCACAGTCATTGAAGCAACTCAGCAACAGCCTGCAACATTCCACCTGGAGTCACAAGCCATGTGTCTCAGAGCTAGTACCATCCTCCTGATTTCTACCCCAGCCTGGCACCAAATAGCATAATGTGGCATAGATAACAAATGCACTTTCAGTCTCCTCCAGACTGCACAGCTCCCCAGTGTTGTTTCACTGAACCCATTCCTGAATTCAGAGATCTCTGGGAATGATTTTCTTTATGGACTTGTCGTTTTATAGTCTCATAGAGTGCTATCACATTGCTGCTTTTTAGCATATGAGACTTTGAAGTGACTCTGGGATCTTTGCTGGTCAGACATTTTTGCACTTTTCTAGTGCTTTTCAGGGCACACATTCAGCAGTGAAAGTTGTGATTTCAATGGGTCTCAGGGCAGAGTTCTTTGAAGGATCACAGAGCTGCTGTTTAATGATTTTTACTGCAGCAACAGACATCAAATTCAGATCTTTTTATAATAACTGTGAAACAGGCATAGGACTTTGTCTGAACAATAGCCTCTGAGGTATAGCCTTGGGCTTTGAGCAGTTTCCACATCTCTTCTTCTAAAGAAGCCAGAAATTTAATTAACCTTTTTTTTTTTTTTGAGATAATAAATGATGCAAGACAATACCTTGCTTATACCTTTTACAAAGCATAAAATATTGATCAGATCTAAAATCCCGGGACAGTGTCTAATTTTCCTGATCAACAACCCCATTTGGAAAAAACTCTCCAAATTTCTTAGAAATGTTCTAAGAAAAAACCCTAACATTTCTAAGAGTTCCATTTGACCTCAGCAAAGGTGGAAGATACTTCTTTTTTTTCTTTTTTCTTTCTCATTGCTTTTTACATCCCAAAGCCTCTTCAGTCTTCCACTGAGAAAAAAGTCTTTCTTCTTTTTCAAATAAGTACTGAACTGAGCAGATGTTATACTGTGAAACTTCATCAAGATCAGATGTAGCACTAGCACTCATGGTGCAGAACATTAATCTGTTACAGGTTTTGTATTCCTTTAATGCAACTTTTATTTTTAATTCACAGATCAGTTTTAGTGTCGTGAAGATCAAGATAGTCCTTGATCTTTGGCAGGCTTGCAGTACCTAGTTGTAGTGTGCTTAAAATTACTTTGATTAATCAATAAGGGTTCTTAACATAAGAGTCTAATTTTTATCCTTGCAGATTTTTTTTCTTATTCTGACCTTCAGCTTTGAATTCTCATTAGCTTCAGGAAGAAAAGAAAAATAAAACCAAACCACCAACAACAAAAAAATCCACAAAAAAAAATTAAAACCCCAAACAAAACAAAATCAAAACCAAAAAAAACCCCAAAAAAACTCCAAAAACCCAAATTCAAAATAAAACCAAAATCAAATCAAAACCAAAAACAAAACCAAAAACTAACAGCAAAAAATCCCCAACCAACCAAAAAATCTCCAAACCAGCCCAAACCAGCTGTGTTTCTGTATTTGCCATAATTTATTTCACAATTATGGGAGGATCTGATTCTGGTAATTTCCTGTCAGAGTCAGACTAGGAATTTTTAGGTACACATATTTACAACTGCAATAATCTCTAAGTGTATTTGTTTGTAGGTTTATCCCATAGCATGAGGTAGAATCGTCTTATCATTGCATGCACTAATGTGCAAGAGTGTTGTAGAGAGCAAGTATTATTTGCAGCAGAGAACAATTGTGTCAATGCAGGGGGAGCTTTGAGAGACACCAGTTTCTTAAACAAAACCTTCCACAACTCAGTAACTTCACGGTGCTTGCTGGTGAAAGGGTCATTGCAGCTCAGAGATTAATTTCCTGCCCTCTTGTGGAAATCCCATAGTCCATCACAGCAGTTTCTCCTCTTTGTAGACTCAATTTCTTCCAGTAGGTCTTTTTCTTCAGTCATGCTCCTCAGGTTTCCAGCTTCCCTCAGCACTTCCCCATGTCCTCATTCTTTTGTAACTTGTTTCTGCAAGGTTTACCAGGCCATATCCATGATTAAAAATATCAGGGAGCTCAAATAAGGAATTTTAAACTGATTTAAATACTGAAGAAACCATGTTAACATGATCTTCTGTTTAAATTAATGTAGTTGTGAGAGGTGGCACATTAATACTACTAAAATCAGGAGTTACAGACTATCTGCATTAAGTCTGGAATATGTGGGTGTAACTGTGTGGTCTGCAGGGTGTATTTGATTTTGCCTTCAGCAGGAGCACTACAAGTAGAAGATGAACACTAAAAATTGCATTTCTTAGCTCCCATATACTAGATTTGTAGATTGCCCTAATCTATCTGTGATCCTTTGGTTTTCTTTGGCTGCAGTTGTTTAGATGATATGGAAAGTTGGTGGGGTTTTCGTTTGTGTGTTTATTTTTTTAATAAATAAATCTTTATTAAAAGTACAGATTTCAAGAAATTAAAAAATAAGGAGAACAGTTTAATGTTTAGCTGCAATGCTGGGCTGTGATGTGAACCAGGAATGTGACCAAAATATGAGCATTTTCTTAGCAGAACTGGGTTCTTGTTTTCTAAAGAGAGTGAGCATACCACAAAACCCCAGAACCTACTAAACAAACAAAAACCACTAAGCCTTTGAGACTATATCTATCAAAACATGATGTGGATGCTTTTCAGATTTTCATACTAAATGAAAACTATGAGCCAATCTTTTTTGCTTAATTTTCAAATTCTTACAAGGGAGAAAAATAAATTCTTAGAATTGAAAGCATTCTTTGTTGGATAGCAGTCATTGAATACATATATAATGACAAATTTTTTACTTCTTTTAATTCTAACACTTAGATTAAGAAAACAATTGAAGAGTGGTGAATAAAAAAGATCAAGAAGAGGTACTATTTAAATTTTGATACATGAGGCATCTAATTCATTTCATTGATCAGCGAACACTAGAAGACTCTTGTTATTTATGACATGGAAATATCATTAGACATGAAGGATTCTGCAGTGCACAACGTTATTCTGAGCATTTTGACAGTGTGATTCAGTTCAGAATTGTGTTCAATGGGAGCTCAGAATGAGTATATTATCAAAAAGTTTATTAGCAGTCAAAAATTATTTAAGTTGATTTTCATCTCTTTAACACTTTATACACCAGCTCTATTCTTCAAGAGTTACTAAAAGAGTGAGAGTTCTACTTTTTTTCTTTTCCCAGTCTAGCTGTTTTAGGAGTGTGTGGGCTATAGAAAGTAATTAGGAACTAATGAAAATCTTCCCCTGAGTCACTAGCTGCACATTAATTAATCTTAGAATTTTCCTAAGTTAGTTAAAAGTGTAGTCTGTTAAAGTCAGTTTCTCTGGAATTTAATCTCTATAAAAATTGCAGTCCTCCCCTTCCAAGTTGTACCAAAATTTGTTGCACAGAGAAATGAGGTGTTTATTCAGGTTAGATCTGAGATTTTTTTGACAAAAGATGGTGCAGTAAGATCCTTTTAAAGAGACCACCTGTCTAGAAAAGAACAATGTTAGAGTTTGACAAGAGAATTTGCACTGTATGTAGTTGAAAACCTGAATGGTTTTATAAATAATATCCACAAAAGATGTGGTCATATGAGAAAGAAAGGTACAGATTACGATGTGGCAGGACCAAAGTAGGAATGTCATGGTAAATGATAATAAAATATCCTCAGCATATAATTTATTTTTCTGAGTATGCCAATCTAACTGCTACAGATTTTATGCAGAGGATGCCATTACTATAGAAACTTCTTAAACATCATCTTGAAATATCCCTTTCCAAGCTGACATGGTGAGATTGAATTTCTACTGTAGAAGTGGTAGGGAAAGTACATTCTTCCACAAATTCCTTGGAGTTTTCTTTTTCTTGGGTTGTTTTGTCACTTAGTGGCTTATTTTTCTTGATTTGCTTTTTTAAATGTTGCAATATTCCCTCAGTTCACAGTAAAAGGTTTATACTCTTCTGATAATTAGCTCTGTGCTTATTTGCTTCAGGGAATAAATCCATTTAGAAAACACAGACAAAACTTCTGCACTGTCTGCAAGATCTAAGGAAAAAGTGAAGAATTGGAACCAGAGAATTGAGGTTATCACAGCCACTGAAACTATAAACCAGAAGTGGGTAATGTAATAGTTGCTGCACTGGGGGAAAAAAAAAAAATGGAAGGACCTCTGAGAGATTTTGATTGAAAACAAAAAAAACACAAAACAAAACAAAACAAAAAACAAAACAACAACAACAACAACAACAAATGGAAGAGAAAGAATTGCCACGGAATTTCCTGTTCTACCTTAGTTTTATTTGTATTTGTTTTGAAATATATTACAAATTCTCTTATATATATTGGAGTGTGGCTGACATGTGTTCCCATGTTTGTTTTTAGATCAATCATTTTGCCTTTTCCTGGAAAATTATGTCTGTTACTACAGGAAAGACATCTTAGAAAGAGATATCTGTACTTTCTACAGCAGGGAGATTTTTTTTCCTAAGAAATATGTGAAGGTCACAGGACTTGATTTTAAAATGCAATTTGTCCCACTCTGGGTGGGACAAATTCCTATTACTTAAAATCATAGATGCCCGCAGAGCAGCCACTGCTGCAGTCACTTTAATCTCTCTTTGTTTTACTCCCCATGTCAAAGGGAATTTTAAGTATGATTTGTGTCATTGTAGAGCAAACATCTCCAAGAAGAAAGGTGGCTGTTTCTTTCCCTACTGCTTCCTGTAGACTTGTAAGTGTACACCTTTCACCAAGCAGTACTGGTACTGTCAAGAATGTCCCTGGATAAATATTTGAATTCAGAACATTGCAGTAAATGTTGCCATATACTTCTGTAAATTTTTAGTATCTCTGCTGGCAATGCAAACACCAAGATCTCGTGAATCTGTCTGCAAATTTTTGTCTTGTGCATGCCTACCACGGTATGTATATTTACATATTTATAACTTCATTTGTCCTTCAACATACTAGGTGGTGGCCATTGGATAGAGAAGTATTTTATTACAGGACTATCTGGTAGTTATAAGAGCCCTCAGGTTTTAGGGTACATATTTCATAACTGCAGATTAAAAAAATTAAATCAAATATCTGGTTCCTTGGCATTCTTTAAGAGATAAGTAGTTGTATCTGTTAGATGTTATAGAGACAGGACTTAAACATTTCTCTTAAAGATGTCTCATTTATCCAGGATCAATACAGTGAAGCTTAAAATACTTAATTGGGCATTGACTATATAAAGAATGTTCTATTTTTTCAGCCTCAGTGTTTTGAGTCCCCTGAGGCTGTCCAGTTCATCTAAAATCCCGGAGGATCTGTTCTATGTTTCTACAAGCCCAAAAACTTCAATCAAATTGAAAATATTCCAATAGAATACAAATAGGCTGTATAGTAGATGTCACAAAGCAAGAAATACAGTTATATCCCAGAGAACATCCCACTTCATCAAAGTATCAATGACACCTGACTGACATTAATCACTCTCTCATGCATCTGAAAAAGCATATGATGCACTTTGATGATTATTAGGGAATATTCATGTCAATCCTTGTCCTGCAGATTTGTCACTTTGAAGAAGTGACAGATTAAATATTTATTAAAACCTTATAAGTTTTAATGACGGTGTACAAGAATTAAAAATTAATGTTGTCAATCTTAAAATTATTATTAATCTTTGAACGATATTGTCCTATATGAAAGAACCTTATTTTTCCTAAATACATTTTGTTTACATCAGATATGTACTTCTTTTTCCTTTATTTTATCAAATTTTATTTTCTTTTTCTTTCACCAGAATTTCTGTATATATATATGTTTCCCTACTTCTTCTGCTCAGTATTATACAGAGAATCAAAATGTTATTAGAGGTGAATTGCCAAATTAAGATATTGATGAAAACAAACTAAATCTCTGGAAGATTCCAGATTTTTTGTTTAGCTGAATTGGGTTTGCCTTGAGGCTTTTCTTTTACAAGGCAGCTGTAGTGATAATTCTTTAATTCTTCATGCACAAACCTTCACATTTTGAAGAGCTGGGAGGACTTTCACATAGGTTTATTCCATAATTCCCACTTTGTGGAACTGATCTTGTAAACACTGTGACAGTGTGAATAGAATGCTTCTGACCTTAGCAAGTGTCTGTCAAAGTGTCAGAGCAGAGAAGTTGTCCTGCCAGCACAGCTTGCGTCCTGCCTGCCCACTGTGTCACTCAAACAGTACTTTGATCCATGACATGTGAAAGAAAAGGTCCTCCACCATCCTTTTTCTCTCAAAGACATCCTGGACAAGCGCTCCCTGGCAGTGTCTGGTCTGGTCTGCTCTGCAGACCTGAGGTGTGAGCTTTACCCAAGTCCCAGTTTCACTGTGGCTGGTTGTAAGCACACATTTTCCCAGACACTCAGGGGGCTGTGCCTCACCATCCTCCCTCCTGGTGGGTGCTCTGAGGTCAAGATGCATCATGGATGTCACCACTGGTCCTAGAGTTGTTAGGGGTATGCACCTCCTACTCAGACACTTGTATTCCTTCTCTCAGTCCATATCCAAACTGATAAAGAAAAAAATGAATGCAAAAAAAAAGGAAAAAAAAAAGAAAAAAAAAAGAGAAAGTGAATTAAAGATGCACAAAAAGCACTGAAATTTAGAAAGTGACTTTTGCCTCCCATCTTTCAGTATGGTATTCAAAGTATTCCCTATAGGAGGAAAAACAGGAATTACAGATTTGAGGTTTGCAAAATACTTTTTTATGATCTTGATTCATAAACTGTTCTGTTACATCTATTACTTTAGATGCTCTGCATTTGTGTAGCTAGTGCGTAGAAGTAAGGGGATAACTTTTTTTAATCCATGGAATCTATCATTGCATAGCATTTAGCACACTGGCCTTGTTTGGCACTATGGAGGGTTGTAACAGCTGTCCGGAATCTTAGAAATTTTGTAACTGTGATTATTTCTCAAGCTTGAAAGCTTTGCTTTTCCACAAAATAGCAGTTGCCTCAACTCTGAGATGTGAACATTCCAAAAAGACCTGTAAAATGAGATTAAAACAAAGGTGTAACAAGGTTTGAGACAAAATAGAACTAAGTTACTTGAAATGCTAATGGTCTTATGAAGTGGCTTTGATGCTTACTGTTACTTAGCCTTAGCAACAGAACTGAAGGAAAAAAATGTAATCCAAGCAATCAGAATTATATCCCTTAAGCTACCTAAAACCCAAAATCAAACAAAGGTGGATTATGACAGGAAATTAAGAAGAAATATATGCATTTTAGGAGAAAGAAGGGCTAGGAGGGCTAGGAAATAAGGAGAGGATGAAGTAGTACAAAGTACCTAATGAATCATCTTTTCCAGTGAGTTGTTTTATTTCTCTCTTCTAATTGGTAAGGATAACATATAAAATGAAGATATATTTTTTAAGAGCCTAAGCACATAGAAGTATATTTGATGGAAAACTACCATGGGAATGTAAAGGGATTCAAATGCCAGAAAAGTTTGCTTGGTTATAAATGAAAGCTGGCTATAATGATATCTATTAGATTTAATAGTTGTGACAGGATAAATCAAAGTTATAAGAAAGTGAAATACACAGACTAATTTAAGGAAAAACAACAAATTATTTTTGCCTTCCCATTACAGATTTCCAAAATAAGTGGGTTTAAAGTGTAACTTTATATTTTTTAATGGGCAATTTAATTGTCATTCCTTGCAATGTGTACCTGCTTGAAACAAACTGCTGTATCCAGGTGAATTACCAATCACTTTTTATCAAAACACCTTTTAAATTGTCTTTTCTCAACTCGGCACTTTGACCAATTAAAAAAGAGAAGAGCCTTACTATTTCAGAATTTTACTTCTAGAAATATTGCAAATGCTGGCACCCATGGCAGGGTGAGGTGTTGATGCCTTTTGATGCTCTGGAGGAATTCACTGAGATTCCAGAATTCCAAACAAAACAGGTGCATTTTTAAAAAAAAGAATTTTATCTGTGGTACACTTACTTATTTGGCTTTTTTCATTAGAATGCATGGGGGGGTTTTTTGCTGAAATGTGTAGTCCTTTATTATAGTGATGTAAATTTAGAAAATGAAAATTGAGGAAAAGATATTTTAGAGAATGAAAATCATCTTAAAACTTTACACAAAGGAGGAAATTAAAGGGTTGGCTGGATGGGTTTTGTCATTAACTCTTATTATGAGAATCTACTGAGACTAATACACACAGACTCTAATAAAAGGCTTGAAAGCTGAAATATCACTGTTTCATCTTGCTGTTTTTCTTCTTTCTATAATGCATTGTGAAAATTCAATTTTTTGTGTGATTTTCGTAAGTTGTCCTTAAAAGTGGAGCCAAATTTTCATGCATGCTGATGTACATAGGTAGCATAAGTATTTGTTGGCTGCATAAAATAATTTCTCCAACATTTCATTTGATCAGCTTCATGTTTCCTCTTTAAGTGTTTTTTATTGAATTTTATTTTTATTCTGGTTCCTACTAGAATATAACACTGAAAATTTTGGATTTTTAATGTATTCTTTTCATTGCTGAGCATCATGAATTCTCATTTAAGTCACTGGACCTTGAGTAAGCTCATCAGCATCATATTCCTAAAGTAAAAATCATCCTGTTGTATACTTGTCCCTAATTTGTCCCTGCCTTTTGGAAACATTACTTTGTAGATTCTTGCAGTCTTCTTGCCTGCTTTTTTGATGTTATTTCTTCATTTCTGCTACCTCAATTTGCTGAAAAATTCAGAATACCATAGTGAGCATACTGCAGCATCCTTCAGCTTAGTGATGGAAGATAAATTTTGAGTTTAAAATCTATTCCTACATTGAAAGAGTTTCTATTTGTCTCAGAGCTATTCTAGGAAGATTCAGTAAGTTTGGAATTATGTGTTTAATGCAGAGCTTCAACGTTCAGATAATTATCAGCAATTTTCTAAATGTAACAGTAATACTAACCACAAGAATTATTTAATAGGAGTGACAAATTTTCAAAAAATCAGCTAAGGGCTGAGTAATAAATAACTACTCCTGTGCCCAGACTTTCCTACATTATTAACAACAATATGTACAAATATTTTGTTTGGTTTGTTAGCATACACTTATCAACCTTGCCCATAAAATGCCAAGCATGTGCCTTTCTCTAAAATAAGGTAGCTGGGTTATTTTAACAGTTTAACTGAGCTGTTTGTATGGAATTGTTGTCAGCCTGGTGATTGACAGGTGTGCCAGAGGACACACGGGCTTGCTCATAACTCGCATCTTCATGGCCTTGTTGGCTGCTCTCATTTTTCTTTGTGTCACTGGGAAGGAAAGATAGAAGAGAGAAAAGAAGAAACAAGGAAACAAAATAGGGAAGAGGATCAGAAGGAAAATGTTAGCTTGAATTTTAAGTCTTGGATGAAAAAATATCTACTTCAGCACATTTTTTGACTCATTTAAATAAGTTTGATAATTTGATACTCCTGACCATTTAGCTCATGTAGAGCTTTTGTTTGCTTGAATGAAATATAAGATCAAACTCTGTATTCATTTATTGTTTTCAAGTAGAACAGTGTTTTAGAAATTTTTAAGAGAAAATCAGTGAGAAATTAAAAAGAAAAAGAATCTCTCATACTGTGAATATGACATCAGATGAAGGAGACACAATAATGTTTTCCTTTTTTTAAAAGAGATTTTGCTATACAGCATTAGTTTTCATTTTTATTGTATTTTAAAGCACTTTTGTTTAGAGCTACTTATGAGAGACTAAACCTTAGGAAGTGAGATCTGTATATTAAGCAGGTGTTGTGTGTGCAAGGTAGCATCAGCCCAAATTTATAAGGAGAGTGCTCAGCACCTTCTCCAAACAGGGCTCACTCTCAAGCAATGAAACTGTAATAAGTAGATAAATTATTTTGGAAGTGTCAGCAAAGATATTAATAGTTCTGTGACTTGAGAAAATACAAATTCACGGACAGGGTCTTTAAATTATGGATAAATAAGGCAAAGTGTGACTTTTCTTCCTACTGCCTCCTGTTCCTTTGATGTGCATGTAGCACTCAGGACTGCACACCTTGCTGAGAAAAGGAAGCAGCAGGGAAGGAATACAGCTCATCATGGAATACTTTATTTTTAAACTACTTGGTCAGCCATGAAAAGACTTTAATAATGTTACCACACCAAGGAAAATAAAACTTCATTAAAACCAGGTTTATTAATTAACTTCATTTGCAGACCATGAAAATACATTCAATCTGAAACCAAGGATAAATGCCTGAAAAGTAAACTGCCCTCCTGAAATACTCTTGTAAAACAGAGGGATAATAATGCATCCAAAACTAGAGAAAAGAGCAGTGACAGTTAAAGTCACATTACACTCATTCTGTACTATTTTTGTGTGCTTTGGATAATGTATATAATGTTTAAAGATTCTGAATCATCAAAGCTTGTCAGGAAGATACTGTTTTCAAAGCAAACTGAAAGCAGAGATGTTTTTCCTAATTTTTTATAGAAGTATGTAAAAACATGTTTTACTTCTCTAAAAATTCTGAAAGGTGATGTAGAAAGGGGAGTCTTTTGATACAATTAATCTGGAAAGTATTTTTAAGGTATTAAAACAAACATTTAATTTTTATTTTATTTTATGAATAATTTGAAAATATTCTGTCTCTGATTTAAAAGCCCTCAAATATATTTGGTTTGAAGAGTCCAGGAATATTTAAGAAATGTTTTCATTGCCTCCATCCATTTGGTAAGCTCTGCTTCATTTCCTGTTGCTCTGCTGAAATAAATATCTGATGGGAATGAACCAGGAAAATATTTTGAACCCAGCTTGGAATATGAATAGAAGGAGAGGTGCAGATGCAACTAGGAAGATTGCCTCATAGAAAAATCTTTATAATTGCATCTGGAATACTTACTGTGTTGCTCAGAAAGACCGTGTATTCACAGGAAGTTTCTTTGCAACATCTAGTAATGGAAAATCACATACTCCTTGTGCTTTGGAGTCAGTTCCTAATATTGTTCTGACTCTGTTAGAAATGTAGCCTTGAGAGTAATGGTGTTCTCTGATGGATAGAAAAAATATTAAACTCAGTCACAAAATAAAAGGAATTCTAAGACAAAAATAAATCCTTCCTCTCCTTTATTCTTACTACCCCCAGGTGAATTAATGAGGATATTGAACCAAGTAAGTTGTATCTTCCCCCTTGAAGTGCTCAAAAGAGAGGCTATAAACACTTTAGATTGCCCTTCAAATGAAGACAAGCATGAGGAAGATTCTAAATTGCAATGGAAAAAGATAATTTAAAAAATAATTCTCCCTCAGACCATCAGAAAGCAGATAAAAATCCTCTGAATATGAATATGAATTTTCTGATGGAGCTGGGCATACAGACCTACAGGTCTAAACGGGTTGTGGCCTTCTTAGAAGTAATTCTGCCATTTTCTGAGCATGTTTATTACTCAGCATAATGTGCCAGTGGAAGTCTGGAACCCACTGCTGCAAATCAATATAAAAATATGCCCTTTACTGTCAAGTTTTCCTTAATGATGGCTCCTCACCTCAGCCTGACCTTTCACTATGTTCAACCCACAGAGGGCAGTGATGTGCAATTAATAATAACTTTCCAGAGCCTTAAATGAAAACACCATCTGTTTTTAGCAGTCTTATTGTGTATTTTTGGGAAGTGACAATTTTTTTACTTGATCTAGAAATAACATTGAACTCTTGGAATTTCGCAGGTTGAGTTAAGGGAATTAAAAAGTACGGAATTACAAAATAGGTTGTAAAAATTATGTTCTGGGGAAATTTCTGGAACTTTTTTGTGGTAGTATTGCCTGGTAATAGTCTGCACTAATAAATAGTAAACCATATACTGGGAAGCAGTAAGTCTAAAGTAGAAACACTCATGCAAATCTAGGGTGTGTTCTATTGCATCCTGTGGTCCAGTCATCCTTACTAAAACATAGTATGACCAACAAACAATTCTCTTTAACCATTTCTGTCTGCATAAAGCCTACATGCAGCTAAACTCTTGAGGAGTAGCAGGAAAATGAGATTCCTGCTCTGTCCAACAGCCAGCAGAGTCACCCACAGATCTGAGGCACTTTTTGCCAGCCAGTTGGAGAACAGAGGTCAGCTGGGACTTTTGTCACCAACCAGTCCAGGCTGAAGAGAAACCTACACTCAATATGAATAGTTCTCAGCAAAGGAATAACCTCTTAAAAGCAGAAAAAAGGTGACATTGTGACCTTCAGCCTTCTCTACACCGAGCATATTTCTGCTTGTCATATATCTCTTTTATATATCTCTCCTCTACATTAATATGTGTGTACAAGAGCGAAAGAGATTGAAGGATTTCTGGATGCAATGGGCAGGTCAAAGCACAGAATAATTTTCTGTCCACCTCAGGCCATATTTGTATTTGTTTTAGAAGCAAAGGCATTCCAAAGATATTAAAAAAATGCCAAAGCACAAGACAGAATAAAAGGTTAGAGAATGCAGAAAACAAAACAATAATTCATGAAATGGAATCTGCAAAGCTGCAAAGCGATGATCCTCTCATGCCAAGCATGTATTCAGAAGTGTATAGCTCACAGCCCTGAGCCAAGCCAGCTTCACTCCCTGGGCCTGGGGAAAGGAGGAAAGCCAAGTTTACTGCTTGTCTCTTCCTTTCCCACCTCCCCTTGGATGTTTGATGCAGAAAATGTGCAGGGCTTATGACTTTGAAAGGACTTTCCACTCTGCATTGGACCAGCCTTCATACAGTTATGCAGTGGAGAAGGGTGCTTTTCATTTTGGTATGTAGAGCTGTAGCTCAGCAAGTGAAAAATCAGCTTGTCATGTTTTATGAAGTTCTACTGTAGTGTAGGAACTCCTTTCTTCTGTGGAACCCAGACAAGGAGAGATATCTCTTCTGCATTTTATTTGTGTACTCATATTCAGTAACT
Organism: Motacilla alba alba; assembly: GCF_015832195.1. Taxonomy (NCBI): domain Eukaryota; kingdom Metazoa; phylum Chordata; class Aves; order Passeriformes; family Motacillidae; genus Motacilla; species Motacilla alba. Next base: position 19,246,567 of record NC_052017.1, on the reverse strand, counting down.
TGTGAAGTGAAAGGAGATTGCCATAAAGTTTCCATCCGGAAAAATTCTTCTTAACAAAAAATAATTCAGTGTCTCACTGTATGAAAAATGCTCCAGTGCCTATAATTGTGTAAAGATTTGATATGCTATGGCTATGATACCATATACAAATTGATTGCTAATACATTTTTATGTGGTTATTTCTAAAGAAATATGTGATCCCCATCACTTGTTGCTTGTAGCATTCTTTACTCAAAAATCAATGTGATAAACACAACGTTAGTCTGAACAGAATGTCATGCAATTAAATATAAGGTGAAATCAATCAAAATCTAGCTAGCAGCAGACATGAGGCTTATACTCTGGATAACTGTGTAACATTTAACACCTCCAGATTTGATATAAATACTTATCTCTGTGTTTTTTAAAAAGATCCAGCTATCTCCATACATTCAGTCTTAAAAACATCTAATTTTGTAATTGATTTGGGGCTTAATGTTCAGATAGAAAAAAAGTTTTGAATTTTTCTATCATGCTCAAATTCATGAATGTAAGGCAGGTCCCTTATCATTCAGCATTATTTTAATCGACTTCATTTTAAGTTTTCACCACTAATACACAGCACTGAGCTATTTTGTAAAAATTAATCTGTGATATATTATAAAAAATATTAATGAAAATTATTTGTATTCCAAACAGTTGTCAAGTGCAGACAGAAGAGGGTCCATATACAACAAATAGATAAATTGTTTAAAAGTGCATCTTTTCTAAGGTTTGGGGTTTATTCTATGTTGGAGAATACAGTAGGCCAAATGTAAGTCATCATAACCATCCATTTTATACATGTCATGAATAGGTGAAAGGCATGTGTGGACTAAACAAACTACCCCAATAATAAGAAATACTCTCCTGGAGGCTTTTCAAAAATATCAGAATCAATGGAATAGATATAGCTGAGCTATTGAAATAAGTTGAGTTGTTGATGAACACGAATAATAGGAGCAAGTTTAAAATAGATTTGCCACTCTCTTTTACCACTTTTGAAATCAGCTTCAGTTACTGTATCTACCCTTTTTGAGCTCAGTGTTAATATAGAGCCCTCTGTGTTTCTATACTGAAATGTACATAAAAGTCTTACAAAAGGTATTACTCTCATGCTGATTCCAGTCCCCCTTAATTGCACTGATTATAGGCCCAAAAGGGGCTTCTTCCCTGGGAGGGTGGCTGGTTCCTGGAACAGGCTCCGCAGGGAGGTGATGATAGCAAGAAGCATGTCTGAGTTCTAGGAGCATCTAGACGATGATCTTGGTCATGGCTTAGTTTTAAGTACTTCTGCAAGAAACAAGAAGTTGGATTTGAAAATTATCATGGGTCCCTTTCAACTTGAGATGATCTGTGGTGCTATGACTATTAAAAGAACGGACTGCTGATGTGATGGCACATAGAGTTAGGAATCTCACTGGGAGAAATTCATTAAGAACATCATTAACAATTGTCATCAACTCTGGAATTAGTGGTGCAAAGCACTACTAAGGTCCTGTTATATTATTTTCACTTTAATGGGACTGTGTCATTGGCTTTAAACAAATGAGACATAACTGATGAAGCAATGCCTAAACTTGCATCTGTAGGTGATTGTGTGCTCAGATATCATGACTTAGAAAGGGCTATCACCACTGGTTGAACATCATTAGTTATGTAGTTATGTGCAGAAATGGAGTTATTCAGCTGGATATCTACGACTTTACATGAAGTTATGGAAATTCCTCCCTGTTTTGTTTTTTTCTTTTTTTTCCTGTTTAACATTTCAAAGTAAAGTTGCCATTGTTTTCAAAAGTTCCTCTACTGTTCATTATGATTTTCAAGAACACCTTTGCAAGGCAACACTTCAAGTGTCTCTATGCTTTGTTAGGTCTAAGGACCTCCTTCTAATAGATATCAACAATTCTGCGAGTTCCCTGAATCACAAACTAATGTAATATTTGTGTGCATGCTTGTCTGCACTTTCTTATTCAGAATACAATATCTACAGCACCAAGATTCATTTTCTCATCATAAATATGCATTAGACATTAACATAAATCTGATCTAACAGGTTCACCATGGATAAAGAAATGTAATTAATTTTCTTCCCTGTCTATTTTACTGCTGTCTCTATTTTCCTTAGATTTTGCTTGTTCATGTACTACAGTCTTAGAACCTTTGTTATGCATTATATTTGGCTTCTTGATGCATCTCACAGTGTTTTTCTTAACCCCAGCTGGAGTACTAATGGCTTTTGCTAAGAAAAGAATAGAAAAAAAAATTCTTATTTACAGTTTGGATGGTTATTCAGACAGTCACAAAGAAAAATAGATTTAGACATATACAAAACTTATGCAAATATTTCCTTTTGATATCATCATATGTATGCATCATCCCTTCAAGGCAAGGAAAATTGGTGCAGGTGCATTCTAACACAACTGTTATAAAATTAAGCATGGCTGCTGCTGACTTGCCAGATAGGTAGTATGATAAGAGGTCTAAAGAAAAGCTTTAAAATATATTAGTGTACTTGTGAGTCAGAATATTCTTATTTACCTTCAAATAAGCTATACTAAACCTATGGTTATTGCATATTTGTTAATTTTCCTCCCCTTTATCACCACTGTCACAACTTTTGAAAGATAGATGGATACAATTTAAAATGGTAGAGTAGCCGTTCATCCAGTAATATAGTCTAAAAATAGAGAACAGTTTTGTATAAAGTTAAATACAACTCTAACAAAATGGATGGTTTTGCAGTTCAATCACACACAAAGTAATTTATCTACTGAGATTTTACCTGCTATTGATCATTATTTGCACAGTACTCATCTAATTTTACTACCTTTCCTATTATCCTAGCAAAGAATCTGTTTGCTGATTCTCAACACAACTGCATGGGCATCTTCAAGTCTCCTTTTTGTTTTGTTTGGTTTGGGTTTTTTCCCCAAAACTTGTGTTTGATAATCCAAACTTGCATGTATCTTACTATATACAATTTATTCAAATTTTAGACTGATGATGGGATTGTGAAAATATGGAGTGAATCAGGGACTCATGGTGACGAGTGGAACAAAGTCAAGTTACACTTGGGGAAGTTAAGGAATTTTGAAATTATCTTTGAAGGCATTCGTACTGGAGACCTTGGAGGAGGAGCAGCAGTAGATGACATTGAGTTCCACAACTGCACTACAAGTAAGTTCAAGAGGAAATTTTCTAGAGGGATGCGACATGAGATGTAGGAAGTTCTTGTTTGTTTTTAAATACATCATAATTTTACTGTTATCATCATCATTTCACTTCTCATAAAATCAGTTAGGAATAAATTGTTTCTGCTCTTGTAACTTTGATAGTCTTTTCTGCACGTACATTCGTGCGGAGTTCTCACACTAAATCATGACAGATAAATCCAAGAAATTACTAAGGTTTTGTTTCCTTTATTTATTTTGTTTTGAGTAAGAACTTTCCTTCTTAAATCTGTTGGTAAGGTTTTGAGCCTGTGATGTTGTATATAAAAATTTTGTATAAATTGTGTCAGATTATAATATATGAAACCTTTGGCCTCTGTGCAGTCTCTTGCCGTAAAAATAAGTGGAGACTAAAAATGAACTTTATCAATATTTTTCCCAGTTCAGTTGAAGCGTTTAGGTCAGCAAAATAAAACATTTGCCTCCTTCACAGAATACTCTGTTTAATTCATATCTCTGTGGACATAGGCTAAATAAGAACAATGTTTGCCCTTATTAAAAACAACAAAAGCAACAGCAACAACTACAACAACAACCAAAATAATACAAACAAAAACCACCCCCCAAAAAACCCCACCAAACCACCAAACAAACAGTAACAAAAGAAACACCTGAAACCAAGAAGATAAATACTGAGTAGGTAGATCACGGTTTCTCTCAGGAAAGTATGTGGTCTTTATATCTTGTAGGAAACAGTGTGACAGAACATAAGTGATTTTGTTAAACGAGGTGCTGATGCCACATATCAACACTGTATGAGTTTTGTGGTAGTTGTTTGAACAAGCTTTAATCTTCTGCCATAGACTGGATGCCCGAAATCAACTGAAGTACAAAAAATGAACTTCCAAGGAACACCTCTTGATCTAGTTTTATCTAAAAAATGAAGTGTTTGCAATCAGAAGTTGTTGTATAATTCAAAGAATGGAAACGTGATACAATCTGGAACCTTCTTCAGAATTGCACTTTAATAAAACTCTAAGGCAGATATATTCTTAAAAGCTCTACAAAGCACATGAGCATTAGTGAGCCCCTTGTCTTTTTTTTGAGTTGTTTCATTGTCCTCATTGCTGTGCATGTGATTGTTCTCCAAAAGAACAAAGGCGGATAAGTAAGGATGCCCTGGTAGGAGATGGTAAGTCAATATCTATCATCTTAAATAACAAAGTGAACGTTGGTCTCTCTTGCAATTTGTTGCCAGTTGTGCTCACATGTATTAATTCATACCAGTGGGGTCCAGTTAAACCACATTTCTGAGATTCTGTTCTGTTTTGGAGCTACAACAAATTAGACACTTCATTTCACAATCAGATTCATGAAGATATTCAGCAAATGAATATAGTAGAGTTCTTTTTCTTAAGGAAGAAGTGATATCTCTGTTAAGTTCATAAAGATGGTATCAACATCTCTTAATATAGTGTAAAAATATTTTTTCTTACTCTTAAGTTATGTTATATAACAACCTTCAAAATGACATCATATAAGTATAACTGGAAATATTCCAGAGTTTTCATTGCAAGGACGGAAATTGTTTCAATGAGGATTTGAAAAACTGTTAGATGAAGGAGCCTCAATCTCTTAAAATGTTAAGGTTGCTGAAATTTACATTGCTTTTAGTCTATGACCCCACAAATCTGAATGTTAACAGTGTTTTATAACAAGTCTTGCATTAAAATACCTTAGCAGTGGAACAGTTCAGGAAGTAACTTGGTTTATTACTTTACAGCAACTATTTGTTTTACAGCACTGCTTCAGGAAGAAGCTCTGTTGGGAAAGCAGTTGCACCAAGTGCTCCAACTGCTTTCCCATACAGCTTCAGCACAGTCATATTCCTGTATATTTTGAAAAAAATTATGGTTTATGAAGACAGATGATTCAGAGGAGGTTTTTCTCATAGAAGCTTAATATGTACAATTGAAGCTTAATTTGCAATGCAAATTTTATAAAGATCCATTTAGGAAAGTTGGAGACCCAAGATGCTGATCCTTTATAGAGCTGTAACTTGCATGGTCATAGCTTTTGCTCTCTAATAGGGTACACTCTTCATACACTCAGGAATCATTTCCTTACAGCATCTCTGGTAGTGTATGCCAGGTACAGCCGGGTTATCATTAAAGTTTAGGAGTATGTGTCCTGTTGGAATGTGTTTATGCTCATGGCTTTGCTTCCCAGCAGGATCAGAGGCCTATTGTTTGTTGGCTTTTCAACTGTATCTGTGGGCATCTGTGAACGTGCATGCCTGTAAAAGAAGCAAAACAAACAAAACCTAAAAAAGCAACCCACGCTCTAAAACACCTCACCCCATCTCTACCCCCTGATTTTCTTATCTGTATGAGGACACTTAGCCTCAAACCAACATTAAAAGGGAATAATTTAGTGCCTTTCACATCAGCTCTGCACTCTCCATATGATTTTTTGCGTTCTACTCCACAAGTTGATACCTGCTTGCTTAATTTTCTCAAGGCTTTTGGTATGCTGACCTTCCTGTTGGCATGATGACATGAAGCAGCCTGGTCTGACCTTTCTCATTCTTGTTGTTATTGATTCTTTACCTGTGTAGAACAAACAAGCAAAAAAAAATTTTGCCAGTTTCTCAAAAATAACATTTCCCACCTGACCCAGGCCGGGGGCATTCAGGATAGAGAAAGCATGTCATGTAGAGATTGTACTTTTTTCAGCACAGAGTTCACAGTTTTATTGTGTCTGTCGTAAAAAAGCTAAAAGTCAGCAAACACAATCTTACTGTGGCCAAACTCAAAAGAAGAGCAGCATACAAAGCCGTTGGGGAACAGGGGTTTCTGATCAACAGAATGACTTGATTTACAGCACTTAGGCGTGTTCTGTGTTTGCTGTAGAATTGCTGGGCTAGACGTATGACAAGGGTCCTCTAGGGCAGCTGAAGTTATTTTGTTACACTAAATCTTTCATATCATGGGTATTCTGGATGTGTTAATTACATTAACAGTGGAATATAACATGCACAGAAAAAAACCTAGGAGATTGTAAATAATTAAAACTTGAAAACAAGTTTAAAATAAATAGAATGAAGTTGAAACGAGAATGCCTTAAATTGCATGGGGGAAAATTCTAATATTTAGCTGCTTCTCAGCAGACAGCATTTAGTGCTGAAAACTAAAGTAAAAGCAATTCTGGAGCTTTCAAATATTTTGGGATAGCCTCCTCCTCACAGACTGTCCTTTTGTAAGCTGCTGAATGGTATTCCTGGAACATGGTTTACAGTCAGCACAATAAAATAATTGCCTCTTTGCAGAAATTATGTACTCAAGTTGAGACAGTGAAAGGGGAAAAGAAAGGCAGCCCATGTGATAGTTTACATGAGAATATTAGATCTGTTTTCTGCAGTATGGTAATAGTCAACAGTTATACCATTCTTTAATATATTTAAACGCTTACTTTATTTTACTTGTATTTTCCTTCAGCTTGCTTCCTTGCAGTGTGTCATAAGCTGCATACATCATAAGAGTATCTTCACTGAGGTGGATTCTTTGCTCTTCACTTATATATCTTTGATTTACATAGCTCATTTTAAATGAGGATTTTTCAACTGATTACAGAGAAACTTTTCACTATTTCCTTTTTAAAATTAATTTGTCAACAGCTTCTTTATCAGTAGAATACTACAAATGACTCTGTTATGATCTGAGCTTCTGAGGCCCTTTCTTTCAAGGCTCATTTTCGTCAGGTCTCATTAATTTCTGTGGAAGTGAAGGACAAGAAGAAGCTGTGGGTTTATTGGAAATATGAGCTCTAGGATATATTGTCAAAAATAGAATGAAAAAAAGATATTAAAGAGTTGGTTTTGAGAGGGTAAGAATGTTCTGGTTACAAAAATAGGTTAAATTCCAAATCTGATACCTTTTACTTTACAGGTTAAATTTAAAAATATGAAAAAAGAGTGAAATTACATGACAGCTAGGAAAAAGTTATTCTTAAATTAGCTGATATACTGATTTTTTTTTCACTTACTTGTACAATAATTCTTTATACAACTTTATTGAGACTATGTGACCTGAATGGAGTTTACTGTCATCATTTCTTGTGCTTTTTAATATTTGACTTTGACCATGCATGAGGTTATTTGCAGGCTAGAAAAAAAGGTCTCCATTTTTGCCTTAATAAAAAGATAAAACATCTATGAGGGTCATGCAGAATAATCCCTAATGATACATTTATTTTTTACACTTATGACATTTAACTTCATGATAATGTGGTCTGCTATCATTAAGGAGTACTTCAAGCATTATTGATCTGCTTTGCCAGCTGATGGCTCACTGTCAAATAATAGTGAATCAAGAGCACAATTTCTCAGGCATGCTGTTACCAGAAGTCTGGTTTTTGTGCATCTGTAATGTAAAGAAAAGGGATTTTGTACTCTCAGATACATAACAGTGAGTATAAGCATGGACATGCACATGGCTCAGCCACATCATACATACTGATTTTGGTATCAGAGGGCACCCCCTGAAAAACTAAGGGAAGATAAATGAAAATAAGAGAATTATCACTCTAAATTAGAATTTCAAAGAAATTTCTAGAACGCTATTCAGTTGATTTATACAATTTTTCATAGTCTGGGAATTCAGTGCCATGGAAATCCAGGAATAAGACAGGACCATTACAGATCCAGTGACCTTTGTCTGTTGACTGTTTGGAATCAGACTCCACAGCCTTTTCTTCTAATGTTACAATTATATTTAGTTTTTAAAAGAAAGGAAAAGTAAAAATTCCACAATCTATTAATAGGAAATTGCTTCGTCAAATTGAGCTGAACAGAAATTTACCTTAAAATATAATAAAGCTTGTTTTCCTGGCGGTAAACTTTTTATTTCCCTTTCTCCTCACATATTTGTATTCCTTCTCACCTACTGTTTATGGCAAAGACCATAGGTGAAGATGCTGAAATCCTTTGAACAGCTTTACCTCCATGCTCTCATAAACAAAAAGCTTTGAAAGCCTCAGTAGAAAAAGACTTTCTTGTTAGAATTCCATCCTAGCTCTGCAGATCAGAGAGACAATAACTAAAACATCCTAGTGTTTGTGTATGTAGGCCAGACTTTTTTTGTTTTTAAAACAAGCCAGTGTTTCCTTTGAATCCTCAGCTATGTATCATGCAAAGCTTTATGTTTAGTGGAGAATTTAGTTCTTTCTTCTTAAATACTTGAGAGCAGTTCAAACTCAGATAATAGAAGTATTCAGTACAAATCTGGCCCTTAAGTGAGAGGGAAGGGAATTCAGACAGAGAAAGCTGCCAGGCCTAAATTAGTCACTAGGATATTCACTGATGTTCAGACAGAATGTATGCCCAGTTTTTTTAATTTTCTTTTTTTCCCCCCCTTCAAATATTTTAGTGATTCATGATGTCTTTCTCTTGTTTTTATAAATAGGTCAATGTCAGGATATTCTGACTTGGGGCACTGGAATCACATGACCTGGCTAAAACTTCTCAGTAAATGTGCTGAAATCAATGATAAAGTTTTTGTTAGTCTAATATTTGGATTTTGCATTTACAAGGAAATTATTCTCTGATTTCATTGTGAGCTATCAGTTTAAAATTTTCTGCTATATATTGAATCTTCTTCATTACAGGGAAAGAAAGCTAGAAATATTGGTATCATTAACTTAATTTGGCTTAGTGTAACATACATTAACATGAACATACTTTATCACTTGAGGGAAAATTTTACTGAACTCAGACCTCATTACACTCAGCAGAGGGTACAGATATGCGCAATTTGGTTCTAGACAAGAAAAAATCTCCCCTTTGGCAATGTGAAGATCAGCCACAGATGTCTTTCAGAGGATATCCCTTCTGTATGCCCTTGTAGGAAGGACTCAGTGAGGAAGGTAGCATGCTAAGGACAGATGTGGAGGAAACTCCCCCAACCCAGCTTGCAAGGGCTGCCATTTACACTGGGGAAAGACATGAATTCCTACAAAAGTCCTGTTATGCAGAAATGCTTAAACTGCATCAAATATTAAAACTTTCTAGAAATGTTTGAAAAATATAAATTAATTTTTACAAAATTGATTTTTACAGTCTGGATTTGGGGAAAGATTTACATTTGACAACCTTCTTTGAAAAAAAAAAGAAATTTAAAATGGAATAAAGAGAAATATGGCACTAGCTTGAAAACCACAGAATTGTCTTGTTTTTACTGCATTGTTCAGACATGATTGACATATCTGTAAACTAGAATTTCTGTTTGCACTTATATAAAAAATGCATGAGCTTGACCAAAGGGTTTGTTCATCACCTTTTTGCAACTCCCAGAGATGTATTAGGAATGCCACAGACTTTGAATATGAGAAACAAGAAATAACTTTTACCTCATTTTTCATGAAGAGACCTCTGTGGCATTTTAGTTTTCTGTTTATCTCACGGGAAACTTTTGAAGAAGAGTTGCTGACTTCAAAGATAATTTGGTTTGCTAGCACATGGCTGTAAACTAGGACTTTCAGCCTAAAATTAAAATCCCATCATTTTGACATTTACTTCACATATTGCTTACTCTTCATATCCAGTGGTAGATTTTTTTACTCCATCTATTCCAAACAGGCCAAAAAAGAAGGATTTTTTTGGCTACTAAAATATATAAGGTTGATGTGAATGGACTTTCTGTCTTTTTTCTCTTTAATATACAATCTTTGTCTATAAAGGTAGTGCTAGAAGAATAACCCCTGTCCCAGGCTGAGTTGATTTTCATGTAAAATGACTCTAAAAAGTAGGACCCCCTTCAAGTACAGCCAAACTGCATGTAACCCATCATACACCTCCATGCAAGGTGACACCTAAGATGAATTTCACATCTAAGGGCAATGCTGCAGAGACAGCGAGAGCACCCAGCTGAGGAAGTGTCTCCTGGTCGCAGATAATTGCAGCTTGCACTATGTGCTCTGCTCCATTGGTCTATCCCAACAGCCCCAGTGGACAACATTAGGACAAGTCCATGTTAAAAAAATAAACCATTCATATCAAATGCTTCTAAGATATCTGTGATAACTGGAGAGTGCTGTGATTGAGTCATTTTGATTGATTCTGCATCACAGTGGAAACAATAGTTTGACAGTCACTTTCAGTGTAGATATGATTAAAAAGTTCTAAAAATAATCTATTCATCTGAACTTTCTGAGGTGCAATGTAACTCTACACTGGAATTAGGATAGAGGACAGACAGGGAGGGGGAAAAGGACCAAGAAGTAGAGATCTCATGTCATACTGTTTCAGGACATGCTTTTATCTGGTTGAACTTGTTCATAATTACTGGGAAATTTTCTGTGAAAACATCTCATTTTTTGCCTTATTTCCACTTCTCCCTTTCTTTTACCACTTGAACATTCCAAATAGATAAAGCCTAGAACAGCCAGACCCTCATTGTTCAGTCCTCAGTGCTTCTCCCTCATGTGTCCTTTGGTATTAAGCAAAGTATGGTAGATCCCTATAAAAGAGTACTGTGAGTATGAGATCCTTATCCTGCTGATACACTGCATGCCAAAGCTGGTCTTTCAGTCTTTATCCAATATAAAAGCTTCTGTCCCTGTCTCCTGTGGATTTATATACTCCGTGATATCAGCACTAGAAGGTAAAGAGAATTTTCTTATCTTTTGTATTGTTTGAGCCAGAGGCAGTTCTGCATTTCCAGAACTGTGAATAAATTTTTTATTTTTCCAAGTTATCGGGGGCCTTAGGCACACTACTGCTTGCTTTGAACAGCTTCAGGAAGTCCTTTGGCCGAATTTTGTGTCTACAGGTCAGAGTCTCTCCTAAGAGGCAATATAATTTGTTAGATCTACTGTTTATGTTGGCATCAAAACATATCTTTGAATTAAATCTGGCCTTTTGAGTGATCTGTTTCATGAGGAGACTTCTCTGTGGTTTTAAAATTATAAAAAGAACCATATTTGAAATTACACGTAGCTTGCTTGAGCAGAAACTTTTCATCTAGTTATCTTTGCAATAGATTTACAAGGTCATCCATGGAGAGAAGCATTATTGATGATTTTGCGAATACAATTCTAAGATTCTGTAAAAAGTCATGCATAAAGAGGACTGAGCAATTGAGGTAAGCAAATGAAAAAACTTTATGAAAATTGTGTTTCGTAATTTCTGAATCTCAGAGTATAGTTGAGAAATAAAACCTTCTAGGACTGTGTATTTCAGAAATTCCACTTTAAACAAAGGGTGAAACTTTCAGATTATATTTACTTCAATTAAATAGTATTTTCAACAATATGTTTGATTATTTCTATATCTCAAGTGTTGTGAAAGAGGGGAGAGAAGTGGTTTAAGTGCTCCCACTAAACAATAAAATTTAAAAAACAAAAATAAAAAGAGGCGAATTTTCAACTTAAATTTTAAAGCATTTCTACTCAGGAAGGACCATAACTTCTAAAACGACAAATAGTGGGAGAAAAGGCTAATTCCAATTGAATATAAATTGTATGTTATGTTTAATTTCATACTGCTGACATGGTGGTGTTATATTGTTGAGTGAGTGCATGTGTTTTCTTGGGGAGCAGAAATGAGACTCTTGCTAAACAGCAGCTCTCAGTGCACTTGAACTTGAGGTACACCCTGCTTTCCAAAACAGTTCAAGGTCTTATTCACTGCTGCCTTTAGGAACCACAATAATTTGGAATTCACCCTATGCCTTTCAAAAGCACAAAGCATTGGCCAAACACAACCTCCTACAACCTATGTCTTTAGTGTTGTAATACTAGAGCATCTCTTCCAGTGTGATCAATCATGTCTTTCATGTTAAGTCTTTTAAACGTTTACTCTGTGTCACCAAATCTATGATATTTAGTGCTATCTAGTAAACGTAAATATTTTTTGCCTCATCCATTTTGTTTCAAACAGTAAAGATCTATAGCCTATAGGACTGATATTCAACCTGTCTGATTCTTCCTGTGATTTTAGATGTAATGGATATCACAGGAATGTTTACATCTTACAAAACATTGGTACAAGTAAGCTCTTGTACTCAGAGAGTCAGAGAAATAGTCACTGACCTATTGCTTTCCTTCAGTCGTAAACTTAAAGGAAAGAATGGTTTTGTGAGTTCTTTCCTAGTCAAGCCTTTCCTGGTAATTGGAAAAAAAAAGTCTCAGCTCATAATGCTTTATTTATCAGCTATCTCCAAATGAATTTTGTCATGTCTATAAATTCTGTGTCCATTATATGGGTTAGTCTTCCATAGATAACATACACTGGAAATGGGTATAAAATAAAGACAGCTGCAAGCTTGTGCTGTATCCACAACAGAGTCACAATTTATCTGTGGTATGCATGACGTGCACTTGTGTGCTTTCTATGAGTATACAAACCCACACAGGTATCCTTACTAGGGAAGATCTTTGCTGGTATTCTGAGAATTGTATTGTCCAGAACAAAATATGTAGAAAGCAAAGCAATTGCATGTAAATGCAAGTTCTGTGGCAACCATCATTAATATTCTTATTTTGTAGGGTTTAGTGATCCAGAAGCCCAGCTAGCTCTATTGGCCTCTTAAAAACTACTTAGAAGATTATGTGGCTCTTTGCTGCATCAATACAAAATTGTACTTAACTGAAAAGTGATATCCTGTATATGCTTTTTTCCTTTTCAAGAACTGCCATTTCATTTGGTGAAGGGATTTGCATAACATGCAGTCATTAGCTACATCTAAAATATGTCTTGTGTTAGTTTCTTGTGGTGTCCTGGCTTTTTGGAAAAGCTGTAATTCTGAGGGGAAAGCCAAATAAATGGGCACAGTAAAACATTATAATTTTTGTACCATAAAAATAGATTGGTTTTGTTGTTGTTTGCTTTTGTTTGGTTGGTTTTTTTTAATTAATAAAAATCTAATCATCAAGTATTTAATGTAAGGGAAAAAAAGTGATTTATAAGGGTACATGTGCTACTCCCAGATAACTTTGACCTATGAGAAAATAACTGGTTTAATTACTCCATTGATTCTTGTTAATCTAGTTATTTCTATGCTGCTCTAAAGGTTGGTTGTTACCACAAGCTATTCAATTCTTATCCATGCTTGTGTTATAATAAGGTGTCCACACTTTATTTTAGGGTGATTTTTTGCTGCTTATAATGTGGGTTTTTTTCTGGGAAGGGAATGGAGTGTGGCCTTTTGACCTGCAACATATCTCATGTAGCATTCAAATGCAACAGATTTTTGGACTGAGTAACTGCAGGAGAAGAAAGATCAAAACATAATGCAAAACAAAAGTAACTAGTCCAAGAAATGTCCAAGAGTGCTGGAAAGCAGTAAATTTAGTTGAAGCTTCTGTTCTAATTTAAAAAACCAAAACCAAACGGTTCCCACTCCCTGCCACCTGTTTTTGTAGCTCTGATCTGTTTCTCTGTCCCTCATGCTATGCCTGTAGACCAACACTCCATACCTGTAAGGGTATTTTTCATTATGTAAAATTATGTCTAGAGCTGATAAACTTTAAATTCTTCAGTATAGGGGTTAAATCAAAGATTTGGAAGAAGGTCAGGTCAAAAAACATTTTTTGCTTTTTCATTAAGTCCAGGATACTTTCTGGTCAACAGTTATCTTAAATTACAATGAAATGTTTTCTTTTTATTTTGGACATCGTAGCTCTCTGCAAATTTTTCATAGCATATTCAGAAAGGTATGTATCAAAAACATCACAACTCCCTGTAATTCCTCTCATGCCCAGTTTGTGAAAAATCCACATTTGTGGATATCTCACTCTTTTACACCTCTGACATTTCCATACACGGCATCAGCTCATTCTTTTGCTTGCTGTAGTTTACTCATCCATTTATGTTGTAGCTGCTCAAAGATAATTTCAGAGTAACACCGCAAGCAAAGTACAACGGATAACTTTTTTTGTTATAATCTTTGTCTTAATTTGTTTTGCATGTATTCATAATTAGATGGGGTTTTTTTTCCTTACAGGTTTCTTGAGAAAGAGGCAAGAAACATAATTTACCATATTTTTTCATGTCTTTTTCTGCTTAGAAATAATTTTTCTGTATGTTTGGATTTTCATGGAATGTTGTGAGCTAGATTATTGGGAAAAATATAATATTATATGCTATATATAATCCACCATCATCCAACACATTATCATTCTATCTACTGGTCATCAAAGTACAAATGAGAAATACAATCAGGTGAAAAGTTATATACTTTTAAATGCAGTCCCAACACAACCAGCATGCACAAAGAAATAAGACTTAATCGAAATATCTCATTTTATCTGAAATATCAGCTTAAAAACAAAGCTGTTCATTCAGAGACATTGTTTTGCTTTATACTAAATCTCCCTGGAGTGATGTTAGATGACTGTTCTCCAAATTCAGTACCGATAGATACAAAGTCAGATTTTGGCAACCATGTAATTTTGAAGGCAAAAATTAAAAATGGGCAAGATAATATTTTAAATGTCTCTCTGTTTCTTTGTTTAAAGTAGTTTCCAACATATTTACCCATATGTTCTTCAGTGTATTTTTTTTCTGATGAAATTGATTTTTTTTCTATTATATTTGAAGAATATCTTGTAAAAATGAAACTTCTGAGCTACAGCTTCTGTGTGAACTTGTCTTTAGCTTTGGGTTTGCTGCCACTGAAGTTGCATTTTATGGTCAAGTTGCACCATATTTCTTGTTTTGTTTTAATTCTCAGCTGGTATAGGAGTTTTGGCCAGAATGAGTGTACTATGGAGAGTTGATTTTTTTATGCCATAATTCCGAGTAGAGTTTAGAATAGTTGGTTACACTGTGCAATGCTAATGTCACTATGTTGATTTTAAGAGAGACTTTATTTCTCTCTGCCAATGACTGTAGCAGAAAAACCATCATTATCATAAATGTAACCTGATACCCCTAAAAATTATATATAAAAAAGGTCTTACTCCAAAAGGATAAAATTCATAGATATGTAAATTTGTGTTTATGACATTCACACCTGTTGAGATAAAAAAATTTCATTATGTCTCTGTTGGCATCACACGTTTTATTTTAGGATAACATTATTAAATGCTGGTTTATGATATGTTTGAAGTACTATAAAGTTGCTTGCTTTAAAAAAAAGAACAACTGTAAATTAAATGCTAAATATAAATGATAGAGTAACGTAACATCACATAACAACATAACATAACATAACACGATGTAACATAACATAACATAACACAATGTAACATAACATAATGGTTCTCTGTCTATCTAATGTGCAATATGATCAGTCCCAAAGCCATGGATTTTCAAAAGTCACTCCCCTGTATGGTGATAACGTAACTCTTTCCTATGCAGTGAAAATCACTGTATGCTAATGGATCTGCAATTGCCTATCTGTCATTATTTAAGCCATTGAATGACTTAAGGAAGTAGTTTAATTTTCCAGTGCATCATTTCCAGTGCAGAGGAGGGAGTGGAGATAAGGGTTTTAGTCTCTTCTCAAAAGTGCCTACTGACAGAAGGCAATGGGCACAAATTCAAAAACCGGGAAATTACATGTGAACACAATAAACTACTTTACTGTGAAGATCACCCAACACAAGTGGTTGTCCAAAGAGGTTGTTGAGTCTCCATCTATTGATATTATCCAAAACCCAGCTGCACATGGTCCCTCACAACCTGCTGTACTAGAGGTGGCTGAAGCAGTGGGTTGGACTAGAAAGGTCTTCAGAAGTCTCTGCCAACCTCAACTATTCTGTGTCTTTCCAGAATTTAGGATGAGCCATACTAATGAATTCTTGGTGGTATCTTCAATCAGGTTTTATCATATCATTTTGGACAGGTGTGAAAACTGCCTTAACCATCACAAATGCCTCAGTCAATTTTTTTCTCAGGAGTCTGCTCCTCTGCTAATGGTTCTCTGCCACGTGGATTGTCTGTAAAAAGCAGCAATAGGTTTTCATGTATTTAAGGCATTCATGACAATTTGTTTGTGGTGACTAATCAGATCAAACTGACAGTGAAAAATTAAAAGACAAAATAAAAGGACAGATATCAATTTGGAAAGTTTTTTTTAATGTGTCAGTGCTCATGGGCTTCTGCATTTCAAAGCTGAGAATTGAAGTATTGAGGTTTTGCAAGTAACCAACATGAGCAGTGATTTTTTTTCTTTTTTTGTGTACTATCCATTTAAAATGTACGGATTACATTTTACTGCTGTATTGTCACCCTGTTTAATATTACTTTGAGTATATGTTGAAAATAAACCAAAAGTTTAGTTCTCTTTTCCTATTCTGCTTCAATGAGAATGCAGTTCCTCAGTCTGTAAAATTCAGTAAGTACCACTGTTTGAGGAGATTAATACCCTGACAACAACAACTACTCCTCTGAAAATATAGGCTTGCACAAAGGCAAAAATCATGGTGTTCTGATCAGACTGTGTTTAACAATATGTCACATTTTAGTCACATTTGAAGGAAAAAAATGAAACACAATACAATGAATACAGTCAAAATAAATTATCCTAAATGTGTTTTTGCAGAACTTGAAGCTATAGGCTGAAAGGCAATCTAAGGTTATCAGAGTGTTTTTGAAGTGTTGCATTTAGGGTTATCAGAACTGTTTCAATTACTGTTGGCTGAAATTATGCATACAGTGCACTGAACTAAAAAATAACTTAGGTAAGTTCCTTTTTAGTCTTACTGTCTAGGGATGGCTGAATCTCAGTACTCTGGATTTGAACCTAATGTTTTACGTTCAAGTTACTAAGTTACTCTCATTTTATGAGATGATTTTCACTCACCTGCAGAGATGAACACAAATTTTTGTAAAACAGATTTGCATATTAAATACACTAAGTGAGATTTCTCAATGGTTCACACAATCAGAGCAGCAGTTTGTCTAAACTCTACAAAAAAAAAAGGCAAATGTCATATAAAGGCTCTAAAAGTTTATTTATTATGCAAATGTGTACAGCAGTGATTTTTTTCCTTTTAAAATGTTATTTTCAAAAAAATATAATTATGAGCAGAATAAAGCCTTTTGCCTGTCTACTTTTCAACAGCTCACAGAATCCTTTTTTTATAGACTGTCCACAACAAATATACCAGGGAAACATTTATGTTGATGCTGAATTTAATTTTCTTCCAGCCAAAACATCCTACTTTTGAAGCTCTGGGCAAGGCAAATGCAGTAGTCTAGAAATATATAATGGAACATTAAAAGAGTGAGACCAAATAACATCTGTTGGAAGCAGTAAAACCCTGAAGCCATGATATATAATTGTTAAAAAATTTAAAAGAACATCTTTTGATCTAATTGCAATATTGATTTAAATGTCCTGTTGGTTTCAGTTGGAGAGAATCCCAGGGAATGCCCTGCTCTCACTGATTTTGTGTGTGGGAATAAGGATTGCATAGAGTCTCAGTTCATCTGTGACTATAAACCAGACTGTGAAGACCTATCAGATGAAGCTGACTGCAGTAAGTATCTCTGTGTGTTAATCTAACCTTCTGTTAAAATTATAGCTTTAAATTCTGTAGCATAGTTAAGGTGATTTCATAAAGATGATTCATTCACTCAGAAGATGATCACAAGTAGGTTGCCTTATCCCCAGGTCAAAAGGGCTGATATTATCACATCCTCAGAGATATTTGCTGCAAAAGTATTCAAGAACGGTTCAGTTGCAAAAGTATAACTAACTAAAACCAAAGGTTAAATACTCAAAAAAACCCTGACACCAAGGCCAAAACCAGCTTAGGGATCAAAAACATACTTGAGGAATTAAATCAATGAGTTACAATAAAAATCAAGTCTGAGGAAAAAAAAGTAAGCTTGTTTTTGATATAAAAATGTGTTGAAAGGAAATATAAATGTCGAATGGAAAAGCTAAACAAGCAAAATTTATGCACAATAACATTTAGGCATGATTCTGCCATAAAAAGGTGTATACTTAAAAATAAGCTTGTCTTTCCTTTCAAATGAATTTTGCCTTTGTGATCTGAGTAGTGTGGGTACAGTTTCATTGTTTGATCTTACTTCTACCTCAGAGCTATGAAAATATTTTACTGTCATTTCTCTATTAGAGAAGAGTTGGGAAAAAATTGAGTCTGTTTATCTTTGCCTAAATCCTAATGAATACTGAGACACAATTTGTCTGAAGGCATTCTTTGCTGAGGCTGATTTAGATGGAAGGACACAGCTCCATTTGAAAATCTGGATCAAGTTAATGGGCTTCAAATTCAGGCCTGAAACTCAGAAGCAGTAAGGCATTGCGCCTTTGTTCCTGCTCTATATCTTTGTTTATTTACATCTACAGTCTGGACTGGATATTTGGAGTAGAAAGATTAAGTAGTTCATATATACAGCTCAGTAATCAGTCTAATTGTTAATCTTTGAGCTGCAGGGTCAAATTCTGCCATAATGCAGGTATGCTCAAAAGTAGACTTGCTAGATAGAGTAAATGAATCCACCCATCAATTCAATGCTCAATCTTTGTGGAAGTAAAACTACTTCACTGAGATAAGCCAATATTTTGTGATCCTTTGAAAATCAAGAGACTTTTTTCTTGCATGGGGTTGCTACATGCTCAACTGAACAGGATTACAAAAGTAATGACCCTTTACTGGATGATGCACATTATAATGATTTTGCCAGGCTACAAACTTACATACATACTAAAAAAGATGCTAAGATGTTGGAGTTTTCTCCCTTTCATAAAATTAAATAGCAGTTCTGAAGTATAAAAGCTGAAAATAGTGTCACTATCTCTGATATCTACCTCTTGTAGTACTTTGTGTTGCCGTGAACTTTATGAATTTTATTCATGGAAATGAATTTACATTAAATGTTAACTTAAAAATACTAGGTTGTTAAAAGTAGACTCCAAGATAGATTTTACACAGTTAATCTGTATTTCTTGTATAAAGCTTTAGTACTTTTTCAGGAGACAGGCAAAGTAAGTGCAGCAAAATACTCTGGAAACTCGCCCTTGTAATATTTTCCAGATCTAACAGATACACACTAAATTGAATGACTAAAGTGAACTAATTACTAAATTACTACTAATTACTAATTACTATGAATTACTAAATTGAATTACCAAAGTGAACTGTTCAGTAAAGTTATTCAGAAAACTATGGAGAAAATTGATTTATTCTCTAAATATTTTTAGAGAATATAGTAGCTTCCTTGGGGGAGGGTGTTGTTCTGTGTTTTCTGGAAGAACTCTTTTCTTAGTCAGATAATAGATAGATAATAGACTGGAACATTTCAGGCCATAAATTATCTTGAATCACAGTAAAGCAACTGTCTTTGCTATACTGAAGAAAACCTTTCCCAAGTGGAGAAAAAAAATTGCTCATATTCACCTTAGAAAAATAGACTGAAATATCTTTTTATTGTTGATGGAAAAGCTGTAGATACATCAACATATTTTCATCAGTCTTTAGTCTTGCTGTCTCTACCGAAGTGTAATGCAGAGATACAGTAATCTGGCATTCAGAATACTGAGATAAGCCCCAGGTATAATATTTCCCTGTCTGCTCTATTTTAGTCCCAACAAATAATGCCTTATATTTAGATAAACACACTTTTTCCCTGAGCATATATCTTATAGATGGGAATAAACAACATTAAAGGGCACATAATGCCTCCTAGATATGGAAACCTGATTTTTTTAAATGAAAAGACAACAGGAGTTGTTTAATCAGAAAAGAAAGTATAACAGACACAGAGAAATCTCTTCATAGCCTATCCTGTCCCATCACAAGTGGTTATGGCCACATTTGTCTGCAGTTTTCTCCTTTGCACTGAACTAGCTCAAGGTCTGAGCTTATTTCACATTCTACTATAGTTTTATACAAGTGTAATTCCAAAGAAGTAAATGGACCATAATCTACTCAGCAGCAATTCCTGTATGCAGGATTTACAACAGAACCTGTATGAAATGAACTGCATCCACGTAGGCTGGTGGACTTTTTTTTTTTTTTTAATAAACTCGTGGTAATTACTTACTCTATGTTTCATTCAGTCCAGTCAGGCAATCTTGCAAAATTTCGATTCTCTTTCAGTATGCTGCTGGAAGTACCGAGGTGAAAAAACCACACATGAAAGCAGTTTCAATTTTCATGAATTGCAGCCAACTATACAGACAGATTTGATTAATAGCAAACCTCAGTGTTGATGAACCAACTAGAGGAGTGCTTGAATTATTGAAATAAAAACAATTTTTCCAATAAATGGAGCAATTTTCTTCTGCTGGCTTCTAAATAGGGTATGCTTACCCATAAAAAAAACCACTCAGCAGGTGCAGATGGGTCACGTGACTTTGTCAACCCAGTAAGTACTGTTCATAAATATTTATTAATAATTGCCTTCTGAATGCGCTGTTAATATATTAGGGTAAAAAACCTGAAGTCAGGTATTATGACTAGTGTAAATCCTAAATGGATTTGGACTTGGATCTTGTTAGAGATGCACAAGAAAATGTACTTTCTTTTTTCAAATAATGGGTTTCCTTTGTTCTTCCTGTGTGTGAGGTTATTGTTGGAGTTAGGCCTTTATTAGGCTTACATGATGTTTGTAATACACTGCCAATGCAGATCTGGGATTAGGAGAGACACTTCAGTCCTTGTAGTACAGTAACTACATTACAGGACAGTGCAAATTCTCCCCCTAGCATACAGGATTTTAATCCAGTGAATAACCTATATTGAATCAAAATTATACATCTTTTAAGATATTTGTCTTATGCATTTAACTAAGGTGACACATTTTTTTACAGAGAACAAAAGTCCACATGCTTACAGGGTGTATGCAGACCTTGGTCATAAGCAGTTTTATGATAATGATATTTTCATAAAGAATGGCCTCAGTTTTTCTTTTAGCATCAAAGTAAAAAACAGGAAAAAAACCAAAACAGATTAATAGGAGGTAATTAAATCTATTATGTTTATCTATGTCCTTTATACTCAGACAATGATACATAAACAGCTGTATTTTAATATTGAAGAATATTTCTAGATAAAGGAACATAGTCTAAATCTTCAAACCCATTCTGAACAGTCACACTCAGACCTGTTTCTAACATGCATGGCTGATTGTGATGTTTAATAGCTTGTAACATTTTTCTGAAGTCTCCCCACAGGGGGCTGTCCGTGCTCACGCTCAGCAATTGTGTAGCTGCTTCTACTTTATAACTTAGGAAAAGATGTTTTGGAGCCAACAGAAGAGATTGTGGTGTTATTTGATTCCTCTGTACCACACCATTTATATATTTTTGTTGATTAATTACTTTTCCCAGCAACCTGAAGCAGCAGAGTTAGAAGGGAGCAGTTTAACTCAGACCTCCTGAATTTAGTCAGTGTCCTAATCAAAAGAACATATCCCTCATCATAAAGCTGCCATCAGACATAATATTCACAAGGCCAACATATGCTTATGAAAAATGTCACTGTGCAAGGGCAGTCTGGTTTTCTAGCTAATTGTCTGGAAATCATTCTTTCCATTTACCTTAGATAAGAACTAAGTTTGGTGGTCATTGGTTTGTCATGGGCATTCATCTGTAATAAAGTTTATACCTGCTCTTGAAGTGAAGAATGAGTTTTTCCTTTCCTCATTATTATCACATATTATTTATGTCCATGTATGAAATTCAGGGAATCACAGTGTTAGCCATACAGTCCTTTTCATTTCCATTTTTAGCGTGCACACTATAGCACCTTTATGTAGAGCTGGGATGATAACTGATTTTTTGCTGTATTTTCAGGTTACTACACAAGTATTCCTGGAAGCTGTAACTTTGAAACACAAGATCAAGAGTGGACAACTGTATGTGGATTAACACAAGACACTGCTGATGATTTTGACTGGAATATTAGCAACAGCGCTGTCACAGGGCAAATACATCCTCATACTGACCACACACCAGGTATTGCCATGTGCACTACATCACTTCTGGGAAAATAAAATATTCACTGAATTAAGAAAACAAAATTTAAAAAATGTAGATCTGTGCCAAAATAACAGCACATCTCAGTGTGATCAGTTGATACATGGGAATGGTTCAAAGCTGTGCCAGGAAAGGTTCAGACTGGACATAAGGAAGCATGTCTTTACCAATGGGGAGGGCAAACACTGGAACAGGCTTCCTAGAGGTGTTCAGTGCCCCCAGCCTTTCAGTGTTTAGGAGGCTTTTGGGCAATGCCCTTAACAAAATGCTTTATCTTGGGCGGCCCTGAACTGATAAGCCAGTTGGACTAGATAAACATTTTAGGTCTCATCCAACTGAAATGATACTATTCCTCTGTATTCAACTCCAATAACCAATTTCACCTACATAATGTCAGCTTCTGACATTAGAAGATGAATTCTCTGATGAAATCTAACTGGCTATAGTAATACTCTTCTCCTTGTCAATATTTAAAATAATCTACTTTTCCTGAAGAGTGCTCCCATCCTAATGAATTTTATAAAAACATGCAACCGTATGCAGAATGAGGAGCAAAGTGTGGGGCTGTGTGTGAAATGCCTGGGGCTCCTACCTTGATTTAAGTTACCTTCCTGACATTGGCTTGCCAGAAATGTTATTATAGAAGTTCTTCCCAAGACATTTCTGACAAACTGCTACCACAATGCCTTTTGATTTTCAGGAGAATGAAATTTATTGATAGACAATTACAGCAATCTGTGCTATGTATTAAGCATAATTATATGTTGTATAACATAAATATTAAATACTATATTCTTTATATGATACCATATATATGGGTGGGATATTAATTTCCATCACAAATGTACCAATCTCTATTTGAGAAGTAATTAACTTTCTTTCCAGAAGCCTTAATGGTTAGAATCCCTATCTTAATTTCCATCTAATCAGCAAAGTATAGTTAATACCCAATTTAGAAGTATCAATATTTTTATTGTTTTTCTCTTGGGTTTGTGAGCAGCATCATCTCCAGGTTTCGACTTTTTTTTTATTTATGTTTTCAAAATCAATAAAGACACCTTACCATGGGGGTTGTAGCCAACTTCTCTCCAACTCATTTATCCTCCCTTTTCCTTTATTCTGCACCTGCTGCAGGAATTGCTCACCTGTTCATAAGGGAACTGCTTATTCAAATCAAAAATACAAATCATAGTTTTTGCAGACATTCCTACCACTTTATGTCGCAGGCTGTAAATCTGGAAGTGCATTCCTCTTGGAAAGGGACAGAACAGACAAGGTAGAGGTAGAAACTACTGCAGCTGTTTTAGGCAAGCTGTTTCTTGCAAATAAGTAGTTTGACTTGCTTCCTTGCTGTTACTTTGATGCAATGTGATAACAAAACAACCACTAGCCCCTGGCTTTTTAAGGCAATTTTGAGTGTTTTTCTATTTCAGTTTCTCTCATTTAATTAGTTCTTTGTTTCTGTGTAATTACACAGTAATTGTAAAAAAAAAAAAAAAAAACAAAAAACAAAGTTAATAAAAAGTGAAGCAAAAGGAAAACAAAATTAGAGCAAACTGTTTACAAAATTATCCAGATTTGTAATTTAATTTCAAATTACCCAGACAAGTTATATTTGCATTAGCTACAGAGGAATTGCTTGCCAGAATTGCCAATAGCCTGTAAAACTTAGAAATATCTATCAGTCCATCAGATTTAGGTTGGATATTAGGAAAAGGTTCTTCACCCAGAGGGTGGCTGGGCACTGGGGCAGCTCCCCAGGACAGTAGCCACAGCACCAGCCTGTCAGAGTTCAAGAATAATTTAGACAATGCTCTCAGACACATGGTGTGACACTTGGCGTGTCTTAGATTGGAAATTAGGAAATTAGAAAGAAATTCTTTACTCAGAAGGCAGTCAGACACTGGAAAAAATTTGTGCAGAAACTGTGAATGCCCCATCCTTGGAAGTGTTCAAGGCCAGCCTGGATGTGTTCTGAGAAGCCTGATGCCGTGGGTGGCATCCCTGCCCATGGCATGGGGTTGGAACTGGATGATTTTTAAGGGCCCTTCCAACCCAAGCTATTCTGAAATTCTGTGAAATACATAAAGCAATTGCAAGGAAGATCACCATACAAGTATGGTATGGTATACACGTGTGTGGTAAAAAGAAAAAAAAATCTGTTTATGAAACCTGTTTATGAAAATGCTTATAAAGTAAAGCAAAGCATTAAATAGTATTTAAAAACTCTAAATGTTTTTTACCTTATTTTTTTTTTTAAGGAAAAGGACAGAGATTTTTGTATGTCAACTCATCCACCCAGAAGGAAGGAAACAGAGCAAGGATAACTACCACTAAATTCTTCCCAGCTAGTCTTGGGGTCTGTAGAGTTCGCTTCTGGTTCTGGATGTTTCCTTCTAGGCAAACAGGAGTTTTAAAGGTAAAAGTCCTTCTACTGCACTATGGCATAATCATACTTGCTTTAGTACTATTTGCATTTTTGTATCCAGGATTAGCAAAATCTCAGGAATTTATATTAACTAAACTTCATCACAACTTACTGCCACAACACAAATCTTCTCCTGACAACATCAAGTGACAGTTCTGCTTTAGATTTAGTTCAACTTGAAGTCCTTTTACTGCATGTGTAAGAATTAACACTGCACATTTCACTAGCATACAAAAACCTACCCAGTACCAGCACAGTTCTCTGCAGAATTCACTCTAACATAAAACAGAGACAATTTCTAATCTTTACTGGTTAAAATTATATGTTTTAAAATATTAATGCAACTGTGTGTGATAGATGTTTTACGAAAACAATTGGAAATAAGGTATTTAACTGTATTAACAGTTTCAAGTTTCCATGAAACTGTTGTCTTGCTGCTTGCCAAGCATCCTTAACAAGAACACTTTTGGTTAAGTAATCCAGTAACAGTCCAAGCAGGGATGCAGTCCCTTGGCAAACAACTCACTTCATGTGACTCACTGTATAAATATGCTGCACAGTTCCTTTTAAAGTGACCTGAGAAAGACTCCTATCTGTGGGGTTTGTTAAATTTTGAAAATACAGGTATTGTTAATGTTTTTAGTCAGTACAGAATATAAGTTAGTCTATGTTAAAAGTGAACAACAATATTTGTGTAGTCTTGGACATTGAATTAAATCATTTTTACCACTGTTTTCTCCCCTGGAAAAGATAATCACGGCACTGTTCCCTGGGATTATAGTGCAATTAGGCTGGAAGGGCCTCAGGTGGTCTCTAATAAACCCCTTTCTTCAAGCAGAGTCAGCTACGAGATGATGCTGGGTGGCTCAGGAATTTACCCAGTCTTGAAAATGTCCATAAATGGAGACTACTCAGCCTCTAGAGGCAACTTGTGCCACTGGTAAACTTTCCGCTATCTTCTCCTTACATCCAGCCCAAAGATAATGTTATCTTTCATTTCACCTTTCTTTTTTTCTTTTCTTTTTTTTTAGTAATTTTTTCAGAATGGGATTTGCATATCAATTTTATCTCTAGCACCTAGTTTATTACTCTGAGTATTGCTGTAAATACACTTATTGATAAAAAAAAAAGCTGTATTTCATGAAGTTCATATAAGCAGCAGTAAAAAAGCAAACATAAATTCCTTTTTTGACCTGTTGATAGCTGAATTACTGTGAGACTATCTATGATTAACTATCTGTTTAAATTCAAGTATCCTGGAACTTACAGCATGCAAGATTGATTATGAGATCCTTTGAAGGAGCTTTTGAATGTTTTCAAGCATCACAGAACACTTAGCATTTGTGAATAAGTAGATGTGTGTGGCCTATGTGTGAGTTAGCAGGCAGACAGCCAGAGCCTGCTTTTTAATTGGACTTTTTCTTTTTAAGAAGACTAGTTTAATTTCCTCTAATTGCCTCAATTTCATAAAGAATTGTCTTACTCCCACATACAAACAAAGTTCTTTGTTTATGGCTTTGCTACATGTACTCTTTATTTAGAAACGTATTCACAACAGATTGAGGCACTCAGCAAGGAATATCACCTCATCACAGAACCAATTTACCTCTGTGGACATTTTGCTCTATTCTATCAAATTAATAAGCTATTTCAGTATCAACTGTTGCTGTTATTAAATCAAGAATATAAATTAACTGTACCCATTCAAGTGAAAAGGGAAAAAAAACTGAAGAGAAAAAAAAAAAAAGAAAAAGAAAAGCAATAAAATCAACAGCCCAAAACTTCTGAAACAACAGCTCTGTGAAGATTTTTTTTCAGTTTTCACTGTAGGTGAAAGAAGTCAAACTGTAATAGGAAGTTTGAATAATGTTCCAGAATATAATAACATCAGTACAAAAGCTGATATAGTTCTTATCTGAAAGACAGCTATCTGGTCAAGTCTGAATTAAAAAAAAAATAAAAGGACTGCTGATATAGGACATACTGAGATGTGTGATTAAAATGACATAAAAGGAATCAGTAAAATAAAGATTAAAATGAACATTGTAAAATATAGGGAATAGATGTGTTAGAACTACACAAAATAGTGGAAAGTTACAGGAACAATCCTATTTTTACTCAGAAAAGGAACTAGTCAATGAGGAAAGTGGAATAGGAACTTGAAATTATTCTATTCTGTATTCACAGTGCACATTTCAATTGCACAATTCCATTGTCATAAACTCTGTAATTTGTTCATATGGAAACCAAAAGTCTGGGCTATTATTATTATTTTTAGAAAGACACAGTGTTTACAGCAACTCTTGCATTAACATAGAATGGATGCAATTTAAAAAGAAATCTGAATACTCCTGTTTCAGGACTTCAATCAATAATTAATCAACAGGAGAAGAAAATTGCTTTGTAATGACTAAGAAAAAACCCACTAGCTTTCCTTAGAAGTACTTGGTAAGAGTCTTTGAAAGGGAGTTATCCAGTACTGAATACAAGCCTGGTCTAATATATCAATCAATATCTTCTGGACAAAAATACCTCTTAACACATACAAATGTTGCTGCATTATGCTGCAAATGTAAATTTAAAAAACCTTACATTTCTCTTTGCATTCTTATGACTACTTTGTTGAATTTAATGCTGTAGGAGAGCAGTTTCAGCAAAAAATGAATGTGGTTTTTACATCTGTTTCTTCCCAATGGAAATTCTATTGATCATCTGTCAGTTAGACTGAAGACACTCAGTGTTTATTATGCTTCTCTGCCCATTTACCTTAGGAGTCTGCCATACTCATACAGTGGAGAATTAAAACTGAAATTAATTCCTGATGTGATAGTATAGCTAATACAACAGGTTTTTGCCTCCGTATTTGTTGATACTAAAATAACTGATTCATAATAAATTTTGGTATAAAACAGGTCAATTTTACTCAGAAAACCTAAATATTTTATTACTTCAAACTAATGTTTAGGCAAAATTTTTATTTCTTCAAACAGAGGTTTAGGGGAATAAAGGGAAAAGAGGTAAATAATTTTTTAAGTGCTTCTCTATTGGGACAATGAAATATGATACAATTTTGTAATCTGATTTGTGAACTTAGAAACAATTTCAGCCTGTCTCTGGTGAGACCGGTCCAAGGAAGAGATGTGATGATGACTGCTGAGGAACATGAAGAGTTCAAAAGCATGATCTTAAAGATGTAAAGCAGAAAACCTAGCATCATTATTCACAAGTCAATGGAAATTTTCCTCAGCTGACACCAGTCTCTGGTGCCTAATGAAGTGAAAATACAGGTTCTCTTTCTCAAGATTTTCCTGTTTCCACGGCTGGCAATTAAAGACTCTAAGTTGTCAATGGTGAGAGAATAAATCTCTTATTATGCATCCTTCAGACCTGCATTGGTTTCTTATTTATTAGACAATTCAGGTGGAATGTAGTATCTTCCAGAATTCCAACTGCTAGATTCAGGCAAGATAACATATCATACGGAAAAGTCAGAATAAGGGTACACAATAGCCAGGAGTTGTAACTGCTGATTAACAAATAGAAAATAGTTTATATTTTATGACCTTAAAAAGTACTTTCCATATCCTCAAAATGAAATATAAGCTGAAAAATAATTCAGACGTTTCTAACACACAGGATATTCTGTGGAGAATTAGAACTAAGTCATGATTTTAAGGCAGTAAATAGGATTTTTTAAAGAATGCTGTTCTCTGTGGATCAGCTAGATCAGTATTAGGCTGCAGAACAATCCTATCAGACTTAGAAACACGGAGTTGTTTAATGGGATTTTGCTGCAACTTCTTGTTTGGTTGTTTTGAGGGTTTTGTGGTTTTGGGGTGTTCGTTTTTTTTTCTTTGCTTGGTTGGTTTTTGTTTGGTGGTTGCTTTTCTTCTGTTACATACCATGCAGTGGGATTCATCTTGCCAGTTTTTTTATCCTGCACATCTTAAATTGTTTTCACTACCAGGCCAGCTTGTACACTTCAGATAGGATGCTGTGCAGGAAGGTGGTGCTGGAGGTATTAAGCACCGCAGAGTTGTACCCTTCCAGGGCTCTAGGGAGATCTTATCCATGAAAATTTGCTTGACCTTTCATGTGTTTACACAAGCCAGCAAAAGTCTTGTGTACACTTGATGTACTTCCTGATCCAGAAGATGCTTAAGCACTGAGTGACATGGGTAGCCCCAGGAGAGAAGATATTATTATGTTTCTTCACTTTCACTGGGCACAACCTCAGAGAAAATAAGACCTGTATCCCCTGCTAAAGGAACAGAGTCCTTGGGCTTCCCATTTTTCTGAACTCTAATCTCATTTGATTTAGCATGCATTTTCAGTTATGTGTTATTCTTTTAGAAATTTCATCTAACATTTTTAGAAGATATTTAAGAACACAGACCGTTTCCTGGCATAGTTGTTGGACAGAAAAAGGTTTGGACAACTCAGGTATTCAGGAGAACTTTGGCAAGTAGTGGGATTTAAGCATTACCCCAGGAAGGCAGATGACAAATGAAACAGAACTGTTCTCAGTTCATCCCATATTTCCAATGTACCAGTTTACAGATTTACACTAAATGATATCAGTTTCCTCAATTACCTATGTGATTGTTATACACCAGGTTTAAACTTTAGTCTAACTGAGGACAGAGTCACATAAATTGCCATAACATGTTAATTAATCCATTAGTAATTACATATCTAAATGCCCTTACTCTATGGTGAATGTAAGTTAAATCTCCAAGGAAAGAAAGACAAGGCATGTAAGATGACTTTGCATCTATGTGAACAGGAGCTGATGTCATCAAAATGTCACACTTAAGACCCAGTTTGACTTGCTTCCATTCTAGACCCACTGGCCAGTGAACAGACAGCAGAATTCCTGACTATTGTTGGCACTGAGCTTGAGCTGCAGGGCTGATCTGAATGTGCACAGAATGGGTCCTTGCTGCACCTGAGACCAGGACAGAATAAATCTCTGTACATAGACAGACCTATTCAAGTAATTATTGTGCCTTGAAACTTTAAGTATGAGAAAATTCTCCTACTAACCTGACCAAAAGAACTGAAAAAAAAAAAAATCTGCCTTTAAACAATGTGGCAATCTTTCCTGTAAGATGCTAGTATTGTCTTCAGATGCTTTGGATTCTTCCCACTTCCCCAAAAGCTATTTGTGCAGCTGTGAGACTTAACAATGAGATATACTGAAAAGAATATTACCTCAATATTTATCTTCCAAAAGTAAATATCACTGCTTATAGCTAAAACCATGCTAACATTTTTATATGCTGTAAAATTCCAGATCATCAAGATTGTCATATTTCATGATTGGTGAAATAGTGAATGGGTCCAGAGACAAACACAGGTCTTTCACATTGTCCTAACCTCATATGAGGGGTTTCTCTAATCAAGGGTTTCAACTTATTAAGACCACAGAGCCTGATAATGTGAAAAACTCTTACACACAGTTTTAAATTATATTTTACGGATTGAACCATCTATTTCTTCTCAACACCTGTCCTTTTAGCCCTGCAAGAGGTGTGCTTTTAGGAAGACAGTGACAAGATATTGTTGTTACACAGTCCTGTAACCAAAGATCAGGCTTGACAAAATTTGGTCCTGATTTGAGTTACTCTGTGTTAGTATTCTTTCTTGCTTCCTTACTCCAAAATTAAAATAACTTGCAAGAGTTTTCAGGCATCACAGATAGTGTAATCAATACACCAAGTTCTACAAAGTATGTGGGATTTAGTGTCCGATTTGGGTTTTTAGCTTATTTGTCCCATCAGGTGGACTAGGAGAATCAAACTTGCTGAATTATACAGAATATTAGCATGGGTTCAAGTTCATGACTTTCTGGGGCCTCAGTGTTTCTGTTCCATTATTAAACTCGGGCACTCAGTTGGCATCATGAACCTACAGGTCACTGGAAAAATTCGTCTGAGAGAATTATGTTTCTGAAAGTGATGAGAAGAGGATGGATATTGATTATAATATTCAGTCCCTTAAAGAAATAAGTTACCATCTGGAATGGTTAGAATATGCTTACTTTCTTTTCTCCAGTTCTTTTTTATTTTTTTGACCTGGTCAGATTGTATAAGGATTTTTTAACACCTGAGTGGGAAAAGCAAATACCTCTGTATTTTCCAGTTTCATGTTCTTGGCATAAATTCACTGGTCGTTGGTTAATTTGGACTTCATTCATTGCTATATTTATTGCATTCAGTATTTAAATATTTATGTATTTTTATTCATACCTTTGCTAAATATGTTTGCAATAACTTTCTGTTACCGTCTGTAAGTCCGTATTATAAATTGCTAGTACCAGATGACAGACTTAAATCCCTAGTTGCTAAGTCTTTTATTTATACCTCTAAAATCTTCACTCAGTCTAACTATAAGGAGGTCACCATTTAGAGATGAAAGGATAGTTCAAGATCCTTCTCAGTCTTTCAGTCTTTCTTCAGTTTTTAAATGAATTCGGGGTTAAGTATTTACTCATTATCTTCTGCATGTCAGGATGAGACTGTTTGTAGATTTTGCAGTTAGTGATTGGGATAGCAGCTCTCGCTTTTTGTGGTTTTTTTCAGTAGCTTTATATTTGAAGCTGAACTAGCATTAGCAAAAGTATTCAGTAACATTTGGTCATTTCCAATATGAAGAGGATCTGAACCATATCTAGGAGGGTTAGTACTGCCCAAGCAGGGAGGTGCACTGCTGCACTTGGGCTGTGTTACTTTCCCAAGCTGCACTCCTGTTCC
Organism: Motacilla alba alba; assembly: GCF_015832195.1. Classification (NCBI taxonomy): domain Eukaryota; kingdom Metazoa; phylum Chordata; class Aves; order Passeriformes; family Motacillidae; genus Motacilla; species Motacilla alba. The sequence continues at coordinate 19,215,240 of NC_052017.1, read as the reverse complement.
TTAATGCTGACTCATTTCTGTCATCAACAGGTCTACACAGTTGAAGAACATGGAATGGATATCCTTATGTGGTCTTCTAGTAGAAATGAAGAAAACAAATGGATGTATGGAAGTGCAGTTCTTTCCAGTAACAGCCTTTTCAGAGTTGCCTTTGAAGCTGAAGTGGGGTGGAGTCAACCCACAGAATTTGCTCTTGATGATATTACTTTCACCCCAGAATGCATTCATGGAGGTATGCTATTACACAACTACAATCATACATGTTCTCTTTTCAGAGAGCAAGGAAAATTGTTGCATTTCATATTTCAATGTATATCACAGTCACAAAATCTGACATATTTTCTTTTTCTCATGGTTTATAGATGACAGTTTTGTGTTTTAGCTAGAAATTGAACATATGAATAATTATAGCAACTCAGAATATTACTGGCATTGAGGAATTGAACCATAGTTGAGAGGAATCTACTGCCGTTTCACTATTTTGGTTTTCTCCTGTATGAAAAAAAATCAGAGAAGACATTAGTTTGGGATCGAAGAGTTTTATGAGTATCAAAGTAGTTCACAATTATTTTCAAAGAAAGTTGTCAGTTTTTTTTATCTTGGCTCTTTTCATAAAATACATATGTGCACCACATTTGCCTTGCTAACATTTTCTTCGAGTATTTACAATCTCACTTCTGCTACACAAGTATTTGATCTATGTAGAAAAAGAATTCTAATGTCTTAAAATGTCCTGGGTTTTTTTTTTCTGTGAGAAAAGCAGTGGTTTACTCTGAAAACAAAATGTAGCATACGATACCATATCAGGAGAAAAAGAACAGTATACATGCAAATACAGATTCTGATAGAAATATCAGCAAAACTTAATGACTAAGGGACAACTAGAAATTATTATTGTTAAATAAATGCCAATATGAAGGTTATAAAAATCTTCTTTGATAACCTTTATTTTTATTAATACAGCTCTTGTTGTTCAGATTGGACAGCCTGTGTATGACCTGGTTGTCATGCTGTTCAAGAAACTATTTCTATTATTATTGTCATTGTGGTAAGCACCTTCTGGAGGAATTAAACTCATGCTGATTAAAGCTTCAAGTGAAATAATATGTTCACACGGGTGACATTTGTTCAGTCTCAACTTCAATGAGAGTTTTGTTTATTTTCACTAAATAGGCTCAGGCAAATAATATTTTGGAATGTAATTCCACGAGCTGTAGACTATGTGCATAAACAGGCATTTGTTCTACCCGTATTACATTAATCACCTTTTTTAGCCATATCTTAAGGATTACATAGGCAGTTTCATGCATAGAATAACATAATTAGGAAATTTTCAAATTATATATTTTCAATACCTGTAATTTTGAAATATTCATAACTATAGAAATAAATTCATTTTAATGGAGCAACATTTTTAATGACATTATTTTTTTCCAGAGATTTTCCAGTTGTAGAATACATTAAAAAGTATCTAACTTGTATCACAATCTGTTGCTCTTACGAATGTGTTATATCATAAATTTCTGAAGAAAATTTCTTGTAGTTATATTGGTTACTTACATTTTGCTGAATAAGTCAAAAACTCATGCCTTATATACATGCATAAATTGCAACTTGATGGATAATCTTCTCTCCAGACAAAAACAATATCTAGATGCTGTTACTTAAGATTGGCTTCATACTGTCCTTGGAAGAGTCCTATCTTAATAATCCTAGCTTGTCTGGTAGAGCTTGTGAGGAGGCAAGAGAATTGCATAAAATCAATGTAATACAATAAACCACAGCAATTCAGAAAAAAAAAAAAAGAACCTACTGCTGAATTTTAATACTGTTCCTGACAAAAAGCTACTTAGGAGGAGGTGCTGTTTTTCACTAACTGTTGTTGCTAGAGAGCTGCTTAAATATTCTGATGCTAAAATTTGAAGATATTCCCTTCCAATAGTATAAAAGCACTATCCTGTGGGTATTTGAGCAAGAACTTTTTTCTGTAACCGGATCGGTGGGAAAGTTTACCTAATCCACAGTCAGTCCTGCTTTGATTGTTGCTCATTATGTTTATTCAAAGACCTAGCTCAAAGAAAAGTGTATTACCTGCAGTGCAGGTTTTGTGTAGTGTTCTTCCTTTCAGAAGATAGCTATACTACTACAGATCTTTTTTTCCTCTCTCTGAATTATTATATTTCAACCTTCCTTTAATTACTTTGAGTTTCCAGAGGCAACATGTTCTAAATGGAAGCAATCACAATTTAGCAGGTTGGGAGCTCTGAGTAATAAAGCATTGCCAGCAGCTCTAATTCAGTTGTGGTTTTATTTTTTTAAGTAGTCAGTCCATAATAGCCATGACAGTTCCTAGATATCCAAGAATATTTCTGAACATTTAAGTAAGGTGTTGCCAAGGTAGTGCTAGGTCAAGCTAGGACTACTGCAGAAGTGGCTTTCAGCTGATGCTAATGCAGGGGGAGCTGTCAGTGGCACTGGATCTAGCTCAGAATTAGCTGCTAAATGAGATATATTCGTGCCACTTTTCAAGGTTCGTAACTTTCTGCTGCTGAAGTTATGTGAAGATCTTATTTTACATCCTAGGGACCAAAGAATTTAATTTTTAATTAGTTGTAACTGTCTTCTTCAAATTTGTAAATTTGATTTAAAAAAAACAAACACAAAACTATATTTCTATTATGTCTTTATTTTACCAAAATATAACTTAAAAAACATTTCTATTTCTAGATTCAGATGGAACAAAAATTCCACAGTATTGAATCAGATTTTATGTTCATTAATGTCTTTCTCATAGTATTTTCTAGATGAGCTGAAATAGGAGGCATTACAGAAATTCTAAAAATTATTGCTTCACCTAATTTAAATCCTAGCATTAACCCAAAGATGCCTAATAACCAAACTTTATTCTGCTTATAAAAATCAGAATACTGTATTTTGCCACTCATTCGTTACTGGAGAAATAAACCAGATAAATAAATTTGGTGTAATTTAGTTAAATAGCACTTGTACAAATTGGAGCAGGATTCTCGAGAAACAAATAAATTATAAATATATTTTTTTATGTCTTCCAGAGATCACCCAAGTGAAATATTTGTGCTTGTGGAGATCTAGTGGAAGAAGGTAAATCTCAGTACAAAGTCAGCACTGAATGATGCTCCAGCTCCTTTATGCAGTCAAGTTACCTGTTAGGCCCTATTTAGCCGCAACTCTTTGGGAATTTATACCTCTAAATTGTAATGCTTTAACGAATTGCTAAAGCAATTTTAGTTTATTCAGAAAGAATAGTGTTGATGCTTTAAAATGAATACTTGGGATGCATTTTGGGTGTAAGGATGAGTGCAAATATTATGTGGTGCCTGAGGCTCCGGAGTATTTGAGAAAACAGTGTTTGCTTTCTCACCATCAGTCATGCTTATCACCAGTTCAGTATTAATATTGCTTACTGAAATAATTAATTTGAATAAAATTAATCTAGAAGTGCTTCTGTGTCTATTCTTCTACCTCACCTTTCCTTATCATTCTCTCTTTTTTAATTACTCTTTTTAGTCTCTGTTTGCTGCATAGTTTATTTCCCATAGCTGGTCACACTATCTGAATTATTTTCTTTTTTTTCCTTCTGTTTTGTGAGCCACTTTTTATCCACTTTGATAATTTTATTTTAAAATCCTTTTTACTTCTCAGCTTTTTTTTTCATACATTCCCTTCTTTATAAAATATTTTTCAAAAAATGTCTCTTTAGCCTATAAACTTAGCATATGAGAAAGGACTGCCATTATTAAAAATTCCTCACCACATCCCCCTGCAGCTTTCCTTTCGCCTGAAAGATCTGTCTCCAGTAGAACATATTATTATGTAAGGATACATTAGAGATAAAAGGGCAATATAAAATATTGCAAAACATTCAGCACAGACAGGACATGGCATCTCTAACACTATGTCATCTGACTGTGGTGGAATTGTGAATATAGGAAGTTCTATTTTCCAGATGTGATGGGTCAGGGCTTTTTTATGATGTTGTCATAATTCTTGACTTCACCACAGAGGTTACCAACAAAAGGGTTATATCTACTTCTTAGGACCTGAAGTACAGTAAAATTTTCAGTGATTGTTGGCAGCTTTCACTTAGGTAAAACCTTTGCTTTGAAATGTTATAATTCTTCCAAGTCTCCCCATTGCTGTGTAGCAAAGCACAAACTAAGCCTTCGGTAAAGGTTGAGTATAATCCTTATACTGAGCGAGCTTTCCCTTGCTGTGAAAAAAAAAAAAAAATAGAAGAAACAAATCAGAATCTGTGAATTATGAGACAGGTTTTAGCTTTACATTCAAGCCCAAGGGTATTTTTTAAAATGTATACAAAGGCATCCCAGTACCCTAAAACCTAACCGCCAAGAATTTAATTTTCAATTTATTTGAACCATCATAAGACAATCATGAGATATAGCAACATGCATCCATCTAGATCATCTTTCCTTAGTTTTCTAGAAGAAATGATATTCCAAAAACTGTGTGACAAAAGAAATTATATTCAATCAAATTTAAGATAGATATACTCAGAATTTCTGGTCAGCCACAGTAAGTTAGAAAAAAGTTCATCTAGAAGTATAACCTGTCTCCAACAGTTCTGGATGTCAGGGAAAGAGTATAAGAGAGGGGAAACTATACATACTGTTTTACCCCCAAAACATTTCCCATTGGCAGCCATTTGTAATTCAGTCTTCCTGGAATAATGATCCTCAAGTTTTTTCTTTCCCTTTGAACTTATCCGTTCTCCTTTTAACATCAGGCAAATTTTTAATATTCAGAAATTAAATTATATGCTGCTGCTGCTTATATGAATCTAGGCTTATATTCATGAATAGAAAAGCTTTAGTGCTTTCTCATTTAGGCCTTGAAATGTATGAAATCTTTATTTCAGCCTTGGTGGTTCACTCTTTTGTGTGGTGGGTAGGATTTTTTTTAAGATATCTCCATGAAGCAGTTTCAAATCCCACAATAGATGCATGCTATAGACCCAGTCCTGAAGTCCCTTCAGAGTGAAATAATTTGCATTGACTTCCAAACAACAGCAGAATATATGCAATATCATACCAAAAATCTGTGATAGGTGCAGGTTCAAGCATCAAGATGAGAAGGAAGGTATCCCAAAGGACCAGAGCTATAGGCCATTCTCTTTGCTCAGGGTGGAAGAAAATGAATGTTATAACTGGCTTCTAATTTAAACTCTGTTTATGACTGTTTATAATTTGAACATAGCAGAATGAAGGTAGAATCAAATACTTTTTTTATTGAAAAACTTAATAAAAGAATAGTGACTCTGAAAACAATTTCTGAATAGCTAGACAGCAGAAAGAAAGAAAGTGGTAAAATAAAAATCTATGTAGATAATCACCTGATAATGAGTTGAGGTTTTCTAAATCAGTATTAGTCTAAACTACTACAATTTTAGATGATATGTGGTATCTTGAAGGTATCTAATTTTTCAGGAAAATAAATGAGAGCAGCATTTCTTTAGACATGAATCCCCTTGAGATTTTAGATAAGAAACCACATTTATGTGGTTTCTTATATATGTGTGGAAATACTAATGTCATAACATCTTGCCTAGTTATAATCTGTTTCTCACAACATATATGCATAGAATGACAGAATATCCTCAGTAGAAAGGGACCCACAAGGGGTCATCTCATACCGAGATGAGACATAATTGAAAATTTTTGTTTCTCTGTGTACATTTTTCAGATATATCTTTGACTGCAGAATTTCTCATCTTGATGAAGAGTTTTTCTAAACAACACATAGCTATAGTGTCCAAATATTTGAAAACTATTTGATAACTACCTTCATAACTACTTCTTATTGCATAATGTTATCCACCTGCCAAGTAAAAAGATGGGATAAAAAAAAAAAAAAGCTTTTGTAAATTGAGTAGTAGTTGGGACATGTCCAAACCATTATTGTTTACAGACTCATAAAAATAAAAAATCCTGAATTGACCAAAAAAGCAAAATATGAATCAGCCAAAATGCTTCTCCTGTGCAGACCCTATAATGACAGATAAGTTGTCTTCAATTAGAAGAATTTAAAAAGGAGACTCTAAAATGAGTTACATCCCCTTAGTCTTAACCAATCCCTTTCCACCAATAAGGAATGGACCCTAGTAGATATAAGTGAAAAAATACCATTTACCTACAAGTGGAACAGCAACAGGCAAAAAAAAACCCCAGTAAATGACCACTAGAGACAAAATCGCTAAATCTCAGGAGCCCCACAGGAGCAAAGAGAGAACCAAAATGCCAGAAATACCCTTCCCAAGATGGTTCCCATGTATCTTGAAAGACAGAGGGAAAATGGTGCCAGCTCTCTCCCCAAGATGGTGCTCTCCAGGTGGCCCGTGGTCTGGGAAGCAAGGGGAGAAATGGTGGTGCCCAAAAAGAACCCTCCTGGGAAGGTGGCAGCTTACAGAGCTGCCCTAGTGGCAGATGAAGACCCGCCAGTGTGTGGGGGGGTCAGCTCTGCTGCCCGCCGCTTCCTCCTGCTGCCCTCTGCACTCTGCTGGTGCTCGTGCTCGTGTCCTGACCCACTGCTGTGTCCACTTGGTCGGTGCTGACACAGGGTGAGCCAGCTCCACGGGGCCAGCTTAAGCTTCACTGCCTATGGAATTAGCAAGATTCATTCTACAGGTGGTTTCTAATTGCAAAATGCTATTCTTCCAAGTTGCTACAGTGGCAAGCCCAAAAACCCACCCAAAGCAGCCCTTTCGAAAGGGCAGCATCCACCTTCAGCAAACTCTGCCAGGCAAAGAAGGGAGTCAGCTTGGGTGCCCTGGCCTTCCAAAGGGACCAGCATGTCCCAGCTGCCCCACAATTCTGGTTCTGGATATGCTGAGGTTTAAAGAGACAATAAAAGATCGATATGAAGTACAATGACATTCTGGGTTACCCATGACAGAAGGGTAACAGGCAAGCTAGTCAAATTAAACAGCTCAGAAGGCAGCCATTTGCAGATAATTTTATATGCTCTCCAGCCTTTTTAGTAGATCCCATATCACAGTAAGAAAAGAATAAATTAAATTTTTATCTCATTAAGACACAACAATCCAAAAAGTAGAGTAGGTGTTTGTTTGAGCTTTGTGCAAAAAAAATAGCTGCATAGGGCAGAAAGAATCTTGTTGAGGGGCGAGAATGCCCCTCATGTGTCCATGTGTCCATGTGTGTATCCATGTGTGTGAATCTGTGTGTCTGTGTGTGTGCAAGTGTGTCCAAGTGTTGCATGAAGCAACACAGAAAATTCTGCAGCAGAACAGGACTCATCTGACAAAAACTTAGACAGTCTATGATCCTTCTCTGAAATTCACAGAGCCCAAGTGCTGCAAATACCGGAAGGGTTAACTGCCTGAACTGCCAATACTACAGTGTTAGATCATGGGGGAAAACACTGTAGAGGAGCCTTAACTTCTGATTTCTTTAAGTTGCAGAGCCAGGGGAATCACTGTTATCTTGTCTGCTCATGCTGGCAGTGAAGCAGAAATCTCTCTCATATGGAGTTGCTTTCTCAGGGAGAGAGAAAGAAGAAACTCATGGAGTTTCTTTCCTCAAGGGCAGGAGATGAATAATGAGAGAAGTTGTAGGGGAAGGCTACTCACAGAAACAAAGGAGGGGAAGAGGAAAGCAGAATGAGTAGTAATAGAGGACTGGAGATATCAGGGAAATTTGTGAATAGGTTTTTTAGTCAATCAGCATTTCCCTGAAACCAATCACTAAATGCTTTAGATCTGCGTTGCTTGGCAGAGATAGGGCATTTATGCATTTTTAAACACTAAAAATTGTGATCCAAGGCATAGTACCTTAGAGATTTTCTTCAGCCTGTTCTTGTAGCTTCCAGTGCACAGATTTAGCCAGTGTCAAAAGCCAAAACTTTTTGTAGATTTCACAGAAAAGGAACTGGGAATAATTTTAGAATAAGATAATTGCACTGTATAAACTAGGATGATTATTGGCAATTCCTAAATGCAATTATGTTGTGTATGTTTAAATTAATAATTATACTGTATTTGTCCAAAACCTTCAGTTACTCTCTGCCTTCTTATAACTTGTCCAGAATACTGAAATCTTCTGTAGCAAGCTCATGCCTTTTGGGAAATTAAAATTCTTCAGATTTATTAATAGTGTATTAAAATAGTTTCATTAATATTGAACCTCCAAACCCCATCTGTTTACACCAGAAAACCTTCAAATCACACAGATGATATTTTTCCTTGCTAACTTCATTCATAAAAATCAACATATTTCCTTGGAGGGATGGAGAGAAATAATGTTTGAAATGAAATGGTTTCATGATACTATCTTAAAGAGCAGAAAATTGTCAGACTCTTCCTTATGTAAAACCTACTCATCTCCTCAATAAGAGTAAGTCTTCAGCTCAGATTTATCTCAAAAATTATATCTACTTCATTTTGTCGAAGACTGAAGTTTCACAGCTTCTCCAGTTTGTCATTGCTCCTAATAAATAAACAAACCAACAAATCCGTGACATTAGCAGGCATAGCTAGCCATTCTCTGACTATTCTTAGCAGAAATATGGCAAATATTGCCATATTCCTGTCACAGGTAGTGTGTTCCAGCCAGAAGCAGTAATTCTCTGAGTGAAGACTAAATCATAGCTTGACTTTACTGGCAGTAAACCTGTCTGTTTTCCATTATGTTTGTATGTTAGCAAACTGTAATCATTTAAAATAAATTCTGCACAGACATATAGAAATCTGAAGTCATTGAGCCATGTTCTGTTTTTTTTTTTTTAATTCTGGCTTTGTCATTGGGTCTCTGGGATCCTTTTCAGCACCCTGCCCCATAACTCTGTCTTCTCATGAAGGGAAGAGACTTGAAGATTCAATTGGCCAGAGTCATTTCCCCCTTTTTTAGTTTTTGTCTTTTTACAAGTTTGGAAATTAACAGCAGGAGCTTTAATGTAATGGATAAAAACTCATGGAAAGATTGTTAAAGTATTTGTATAGTTTTAGTCCAATTATTTTTTTTAATAAGTTTGTTTCCTTGCAGCCACCTTGAATGGGTTGATTTCATGCCCGGATCCGATGTTTACTGAACTGAAATTGAGGACTGACATGTATTTCAAATTAATTAATGCACTGGATTGGGCCTGTAATTAATTTATACTCTTTTCTAATGAAATCTATGGGAGGGAGTTATTTTTGACCTCTCTTAGCTACAGTTAATGGGTCCACCATTTTTATTACATTTGCTAGGCCAATTACTTATGCAAATATCTCAGACAGGTTGTTGATTTTCAAGGGTCTGATGCAAGGCCCATTAAAATCAATATGAGTTATTCCATTTACTTAAATGGGCTTTAGAGCAAGCTCTGATACACCTGAGGTGGTGCTGCCTAACAGCATATGTGGTCACTTTATTTCATGCTCCCTGGTGTTGGCTCTAATGGCAATGTCCACTAGGCTTAACTAAAATTCACTGTTACAGGTGATATATAAATATAAATGGGGACTTACTCTGCACCAGAGATCTTTGTATTTGAAGAGGAAAGGCAGAAAAAAGGAGGATAGCCTGGAGCTGTTGCTTCATTCAAATTAAGCATGTTTGTGTGCTGCTTGCTGTGGTAATGACTGTGTAATACAAACATTTATTTTATATTATCATTTGGGTAATAGCAGTTCTATGTTTTTCTGTGACTGAATCCCTGTGATTCATGAGCAAAATATTTGCAGTGCCAACCTGTGAAGCTTTCTTTACAGTCAGGAAAGAGGATCATATGCTCCATGGATGACAAAGACAATAATACAGAAAAACATAAGTGTACAGAAAATGTTCATCAAAGAACAGTAAGACTTTAACAAATCCCTATCCCACAAATATATAATTGTGTCCTTGACAATGAGCACTTGTTGACTTAACACTTCGTATTGTAAAGGCTCTTTGCTCCAAAATCATCAGCTTATGAGCTCTATGTACTGCAAACATGGTTTGATGGTTAGCACATTGCAATAAAAATGTATTTAAAAGCAACTATTTGATCTGACAACAATGAAATACAGATATATCCAGCTGTAGTTGCTGCAGTTCATGGAACAGTACATACCAAATTTTTTTTGCTTTAAACACTGGTCTGATTTTATGGGTTTTTTATATCTACCTCAGCTACTTAACTTCTCATAAAAGTGTGAAGGTGCATGTGAGGCAGCACTTCTGGTCCGTAGATTATAACTCATCCAGCACAGCTGTGTGAGTACGTTTCAAAAGACATAGGACCAAATTAAAATGTCAGGTTTTAGGACCTAATTAAAATGTCTTTTTTTATTATATACAAGTAGATGTTATATGCACATTTTTAAACCCTTTCCTTAATTTTTGCTATTTGCCATATGCAAGGAAAAAATAAGTGCAAAATAAAACACTAAGTGCAAAGTAAAGTAAATAAGGACATGTACTCAGCTTTCTATTTGAAAAGTCATGATTCCTTTAGCTATAATGGAACATCAACAATTTACTGCTGTTTTCAATGAGGATCTAAATTCAGACTCAGTGCTTTGCAGTGCAGAGGTTATTTTTGCTGAAATTGTTTTTGTTTAGTTTGCTTTTCATCTGCGTGCAAATACTGAATTCTTGAGGATTTTTAGTCATGCTTTTCAGTGAACATGCAGCCTGGATACAAAAATCTAAAGCTTTTATACTGTCTTCCTTAGAACTTATCATTTTCAGTAGATTTATCTCCAAATCCTTAAACAGTTCAAACAGATAATGATTTTGAAAAAAGTAACCTGTACAATGTCTCCTGCACTCCTGAATGTGGTCTGAAAATGAGAGTCACACGGCGTTCAGGAGATGAGTGCTGCCTTGGGAACATCTTTTCTGCATTTGAGAAAAGGTGAGGGAAACATTTTCTTGGCATGCCAGTGTTAGGCAATTGTTGAATCAAACAATATTAAGTGACAGAAAGGATGTGTGGGCCACAACTGGTCCAATTTGCACTGAAAAAACTTCACTTCAGATTCTGCTGTTTAAATAACTTTTGTATATATGTACAAGAAGAAAATATTAGGTTCACAGATATGCATAAATTTAAAGGTAGTTTTTATTGCTAAATTGTGTAAGTGTACTACTGTGTGAGTCCGCACATGCAGGGTGTTTCTGACAAGTCTCTCATTAGTGCCAGCTTGTTTTTCATTGCAAACCACATTGGAGTGTTAACACCTTAGTTTAATTCTTCACAAGAAAGTGGCAAGAAAACAGAATGAATATTCCCACTTTTTAGGAGGAAATGTGTCAGTAGCAGATACTGCAATGATGAGCTTAAAATAAATAATTACATAGATGGTAGCTTTGAATACAAGTAATTAGTTTTGCATTAATGTTGCTGAAGATTTCAGTTGGAATTAGTTAATGATTTTCTACATTTGCATATTCTTAATTAGCTTTTTTTAGTTGTTAGCTTTGTACAAATTAATGTTTTTATACGTTTTCAAAATTTTTACCAGGCACATTTAATTTATAATTAGGAAAAAACATTTATAAACTAGTTTATGTAAAGAAAATAGATTAAACTTCAGGGTAGAATTTTGGCAGACCATGGCAATAACACCCTCTTATAGAATGCCAACCAGAGCAAAATTTTTTTGTAGTATCTGAAAGCAAACACATGTGAACTAATTAATATATCACATGAGTTAACAAGCAAGGGATACTCCTATGAGCTTTGAAGTACATTCTTATCTCATGCACTGTTCTGATCTAAAAGGATTTTACTTATTTCAGGGTATGACTTTGGATTTTTTTTAATGTAGTGCAAATATAAAACAGACCTCAATAAGACCCCTGGTTAACCCTACACCTACCTCAACCTGAACACATCTTTGCTGCCCTTGGTGAATATTGCACACTCTAATATAATTGCTATGCAAGTCAGGAAGAGCTTAATCCTAAAAATTATTTTCTAACAATCAGAGGGAATAATGATAGAAAATATTAATAGAAAAAAATAATAATAGTAGTAGTAGTAGTAGAAAATAATAATAATAATAGAAACATGATCATCCCCATTCAAAAAGAGCATTCAAGCATTTCTCTAAATACATAATTTGGCACAGGATTGTAAACTGATCAGGGTTACAAAAGTCTGAAAATAATTTTAAACTCAAGGCCAGATTCATAACAAGCAACACATTCAAGAAATGTTGAGTTTAAGAGGGGATTTCAGTTTACAGAACAAATTTGGGTAGAAGCATGTGAATAAACATATCAAGAACAGGAAATTAAACTGGGTCAGAAATGCTCACAAATGTATTATAAATTCAATCTTTCCTGCAACATAAACAGGCTACCATAGCAAAGTCAAATATATTGTATCTGTGTGTGGTTAATTTCCATAGCATCAGAACAAATACGGAAAAGCTAACACAGGACTATGCAAGGACAAAAGAATGTATATAAGCAGAGCTGACTGCAGCTTAAGTCATTTTCACTGCCTAAATGCCCCCTAGGCACTGTGAGGAAAGGGTCAGAAAGAACAGAAAGAACAGAAAGTACTTTCAAATATAATCATACTTTTTTCTTTTTTCCCAGAGCAAGTGCAAACTAAAAATATTTTTTTTTACTCCACTGTGCAAGATTTGACAGCACTAGTTCTGTATCAATGGAGAGAGAAATATGTTCTCCCAACGGCATTTCATCAGTACCTTGGCAGGATCATGGCCTTATATATAGTTTCTATATGACAAAACAAATTCAACATTTTCATGGGCTACTATTACTATCTGGTAAAGTATAGGACCAAAGTAGAAAGAAAATGCAAAATCTAGAATACTTTTAATCTACAAAATCAATCCACTATGTGATCTGAATGTCTATTATCAACTACCTAAAACCAACTTCCATAAGCCTTTTAAAGTAGCATAGATTTTTTTTAATACTAAGACATTTATAAAACACATATGAAACCACAATCTTTTCAATCCCATGTAGAAGTTCACATCTTTGAGGTATGCATGGTGTAATTCTGAATATAAACGGGACAAAAATTCACCAGGTTATTATTTTCACTGAGTCAGTAATAATTTTTGTTATTTTATGTTTACATTATATCCAGAGAATCAAACACATTTTATGTTTACATTATATCCAGAGAATCAAACACATTTTTCTAGTAGAATGATTTAATTTAACAAAATTAGGGGCATGAAATAATACCAGGCATGTTCTATTGTATCAAGCTTTTCAATTATTATTTTTTTTTATAAAAAGTCAACATGAAAATCAAAAATTTCTAATCTATAGAAGGTCTATATTGCACAGAACTTTGAACTCTTTTTCCATATAGCTGCTTCATGAGCAATTGGATGGTAAAATAATGCTAGTATTATGTTCACCTGAATGCATTAACAGTTCATTTATTTGTACAAAAGGCTGTTGTTATTTATGATGGTGGTATACTTGAAACTGAGCATGTTTTAACAAAGCCCTCACACTGTAAAACCCCAGCTGGGTATTGCAGAACACACAAACATACTGATATGACCAGTGGATTAAAAGTCATAAAATCATGCCAAAATCAATGTACTCCTTTTACAGTGTCATGCCTTAAAGCAGCAGTAACATTGGCCATCTGAGGCCAGAGAACAATGCTTGCACCAGTTCAAAAGTCAAGATAAAACACACCCATGATTTTTTGTGCTTGTCTCCTTCGCCTCAGCCCAGGTCAACAGCAAAATTCTTCCTGTCTTCTACAGAGAAAGTGACATTAATTTGTCTTACCTTGTCTCTAATGATCATAATATATTTTTTACTCAGCTGCTGCAAATTGACCTAGAAAGATTAAAATATGGATCTAAATTCTGGAGATTTTTCTCTTTTCCCTGCACATAAGAAGTACAGGAATCCATCACATCGCTTCCATGGGAGATCCTGATGCTATAAAGAACACAATGTTAGCACAGCCAGCTCCTTAGAAATTAGTTTCCACAAATAGATCTTATGCTTCTTCTGATAAAATTCAGTTGTAATGGTTTTCATAGAAAAAAGACTTAAGTATCTGGCAAAATTTATTCACGTATGTGATCACAAAAAGCTTTCCCCAGTATTTTCTTCCAGCAATGCAGGTAAGCATGGAATATTTTATTTATTTATTTATTTTATTCATTTCTTTTTTGTCAGGTGTCTGAATTTGTTAAAGTCTAAAATTCTAAAAGCACATTTTTCTTTACTTCTATCCTGGAAGTCTATCTAGTATTTTTTAAATTTAATTCTCTATCATATCAAGCTAAGCTAAAGACTCAGAGTAATAATACACTAGATCAGAAAAGGTTTTATTGTTACTTTATAAAAATCTTTTTCTTAATTTAGCTTAGAATTATTACTTGAGGACTTTTTTAAGGCTTTCCAGATCCTGGGTGAAAGAAAAGATTTACTAATATTTTGGTTTAACCCTTCTATGTGTGCATGGCAAAAGAAGTAATAGGATCAAAATAAATGCTGAATTTGAGATTTAGAAGCAAAATGCTGCAACAACAACAATGAAGTTAATATTAGACAAAATGTTTTTAATACTGTGTTTTGCACTTAGGAGCTGTGTTTTTATAAAAACTGGTTTCCTTTTTTTGTAAAGAATTTAGTAACCAAAATCAGCTGCATTCCCTGCAGTTCCTGTCTATTTCAAAGGCAGTATGAATGAAAGAACAGAATCCCTAAACATTCCTTTTTCTCTTGTAGGATCAGCTGATGCACACCCTCCCACTTGCAGTGGTGACGAGTTCCCGTGCGCGTACGTGCAGCAGTGTTTGTCCCTCGCTGCGCGGTGCAACGGGGTCGAGGATTGCATGGATGGAAGTGATGAGATGAGCTGCCCCATGGAGGTGCCCACCACCACATCCCCAGGCTCCTGCAAGGAGGCAGAGTTCCTGTGTCCTTCCCAGGGCTGTGTCCCATCCCTCCTGCTGTGCGATGGCGTGCCCGACTGCCACCTCAGCGAAGACGAAGCTGGCTGCCGTAAGTTACATCCATGGTGGTGGAAATGGCAATGTTAACTCACCCGTCCAAACCAGTGATGTTTCAGGAAAGAAAAAGAGCAACACAGAGAAGTTTAGTGTAAAATTCATCATTCCCTTGTCAAATAGACCCCTATTTGTGTCACATATAATGCATTAATTGCAGAGATGCTTTACATTTCTAAATAATTTTGCTTATGCATTTTAATTTCTTTGCTAAAATTTGGCAAATGTTTAAAAAAACTGCAGTTGTGTTTCTGTTAATATTTACGCATTTCCATGTTTTTTTCCTTAAATCAGTCAGCTGCATTTGCATTTCCTCTGTAACCTCTGATCATGATATGACAGAAAGATAGGCTTTTGCAGTTGTGTTATTCAGTAACATTTAAGGCAGTCCTGACCTTTCAAGGATTTTGAAATCAAGTCTGTTCATGAAATAGCAGTAATCTCTGCCCCAAGCAAGGAAAAGGGCTCACAAACAAAACACAAGGTCAATAGGCTTTGAAATGTAACTTCAATGAGATGCCATGGAGAAACATCTGAAATAAATAGACACAAAAGTGAGTGTCTGCCCTTTAAAAATATTTCATTATTAGTAGGTGAACTGAGCCCAAATATTTCATTCCAGGAATTTCAAAAGAATTAGTTACACAGAAAAAAAAAAGAAAAAAAGGCTTTTTACATGTAAACACTTCTCTTCCTTTCATGCTTTGAAACTTTTTAAACATTTTTCTCATCCTTATCAGAATGAAAAAAAAAAAATTGGTAAATAATATCAGTTTTCAGTGGATTAGAAATTAATGTTCTTTAATATTTTCTATCAAATTTACTAAATATAAATGCAGGCTACTGCGCAGGCCAGTTAATTTAGCAAAGTAGTCTACCAAACTGGCATGGATTTGGCAGACTATCTATGTAAGTCTTTTGTTTTGAAGTGAACTCTGTGGTTTTGTTGGCAGAAGACATGATTTTGGAGATAACTTTGATGTTAAATTCTACATACCCCAAAGACATGTAGAAATTTTGCATGTTCCTTTCTTCAAATAAACCTCTCATGGTTAATCTTCATTTGACCTTGTTTCCTCCTCAATCTGTCCTCTGGTAGAGACATCCATGCTGTGTTCTATTACATGCACATCCCAACTCCACACCACAGAAGCTGATGTGGAACCTCAAAATCTGAAAGCCAAAATATTTCCATGACTTTGTGTATTACACAAACAACTGAGATATTGCTCTTTTTTTGTTTATTTTACTGCTTTGACTTCAAAACAAAACCCAGGGATTAAGAAGAAATTAAATCCTGGTCTATTCAAAGAACAAACATTCTCCATAGATATTTCATAACTTTGGGGTTCTCAGTCTGAAGGAAAATTGGTCAAGTCTGTACTTCATTGTTACTTCAAAATTTGGTTCATAGTAATTAAACATGTAAGCCTTGATAGTATAAGATAGAAATACCGAAGCAGTAATTCTTGTTTCTTCACTGAAGAAGGTAATTCAGAGAAGCGAAGCAAAGCAGAGGAGAAGGCAGAGTAAAAAGAAAATTATTTGTGCTAGTTTGGAATTAAATCAGTGGAAAGCTGATTAGTGTCACAGCTGGTGCTGAGATCCAACTGCGTATGCCAAGAGAGCACAGAGTTTAACGTCCAACTTTTAACAGGTGAAAACCCATAGAAGTTTGTCAACTGGGGAAGGTCAGAGAGAAAAAGTAAATATCTCAGAAATTTCCTTCTTTTATTGAAATTTATTCATTATCTATAAAATTGATTGTTTTTCTAGTAACTCCAACCTATTTGTACTCTAATAATAGCTCAGATTGAAAGTGGGGATTTATTTTTTAGATTTTAGATTAACTTTTTTCCTTTGGTGCAGATCAAATCTATCTGCTCATTTTAGAAAACTTCAGTTTAGGAATTACTGACACTTTCCATTTTGTGTCCCATAGCAATTTTATTCATTTAAGTGCAAAACAAAACATTTAACACTACTTAAGTGTAGAACAAAAATGTTCTGGGTTCTGAATTGAGGAATTCATCAGGGAAAGTTTTCTTTTTTTGATAAAGACTATTTGTCAAAACGCATCTTGCAGAGATTAAGGATAAAGCCCTAAAGGAGGCCGGGACAAAAAAAAACCCAAAAAAACCCATTGGTCAAGTCCCTACTGAAAACACAGCTTCTACCACAGAAATGCTTTTCTTCACGACTTAGGGATTTATGCAGACAGAATTTCCTGTAGCGTTCACATAGCAGTTAGGTTGTACAACATTATGTAAATATTGTTTTATACCTACTAATGAAGCGGATTTTGTTACTTGTTGCATTTACCAAAAAAATTCTGGAACTGTTTTCCAGTTAAAGATGTTCTACTTGGCTGGCTCTCTTCTTGCTGACAGTTTTAGTGAAGGGCATATTACCTCACTTATTTAGTCTTTTATTTGCCTGATTACAATACCAAGGGTGTAAAACCAACATATTAACACCAGCGGGGATGTATTCATTAGTTTTCCACAGACTAACATCCTTTTCCACCTGCATCATCTGATTGAAGTGCTAAATAGCAACAAATAAAAAGTCATTTGTCAGTTTTCTGTAGTGCCCCAAAATGTATCTCTTGTAGTTTTGGTAAGTATTAAATACCTATGAAATATTTAAAGATTTATACTTTCAAAGTGGCTGTGATATCATTATCCCTTACTGTTTTAATTTGCACCTGGAAAATTAAATATAGATGAAAATTGGATTTTTTTTTTATATATCTTTACTGGTTTTAGTGCCTTCATGTGGTCCTTATATTCTTTACCTCGGCACCAATAACTTGGTGACATTGTCCTTAACTGCAAAATTTTCAACCATTAGGTTTGTTGCTATGGCTATGACTGTTCCCACTGTAATGTGTTAAAATAATGTGCAAACAAATTGATTCCATCATTTTGAATCTAGTTTCTGAATGAGAGTTAATTATGTTTGCTGATATCCTTTTATGGGTTTTCTTTGAGATTTTGCAGTATACACTCTCAGCATTGTGAGTTAATATGCACTCCTTCACAAATATTACATGGGAAAATTTGGTTTCTGTACCATCTGTGCTCTGTATTTGTTTACTTATTTAGCATCTCAGTAGTAAAGTTGCATGTCTTTGAAGATGAAAGCTTGGAGAGGTCACACAGATGCAAGTTTATATCCTACAGTATGAATCAAGTTTTTTGCTCGTTTTTGAACAGTGAGGAGAAAAATACAGCTGATGATAACGACCATGTTACTTTTCATTTCAGCCAATAAAGATTGTTCCAATGGTTCTTTGTTATGTGCTTCAACTAATCAATGTATACCACTCTCCCAGCGTTGTGATGGAATCGCAGACTGCATTGATTCCAGCCTTGATGAATCTGGCTGTTCAGGTACTTATTTTTGCATAAAAATATAATTTGAAAGAAAGAAAGTGTAGTTATTTCCTACTGAATGTTTTGGCAGTCCTCAAACTTGACTAAGGTACCTCTACTAACTTTGTCAAATCATGTTAGGCATGAATTTTCCTGATGAAAGTGAGAAAAAGATGAAGAATAATGTGCTTAAAATCTTAACATCTTCACAAGGGGTGTTTCTTACCATATAAACACATAGGTCAAAAAAACCCCCAACTTTTTGTAGTATACTTTTAGGACTTCTCTTGATTTTAGCCAGTTGAGTTAACCCATATTGTTGAGTAACAGGGTTGCTTATTTGTGGCTTTTTCATTTGGGTTTTTTTTTTTTTCAATTGTATTACAAATCCAGATTGGAAAATTAACTAACTAGTAGTTGATTTAACACAGTGCATTTGGCAAAATATTCCTGTTTGATTTGTAGTAGTTAAATGCTGGAGAAAGATAAGTAGAGGACAATAATACACATTCAATGTGAAGTAGATTTTTATTAACTAAATCTAACAAACACATAGGTGATGGTCATATAAATAATTAAATCTAGATTCAAAATGTCCACTTCAATTACAGAAGGGTACTGCAGCTCTTCCCCAAGAGAGATATAAACTCTTGACCAGTTCTGTGCTGACAGTACTCTGCCAGCTTAGCTCAAGTTGCATTAGCTGAGAATTTAACTCTCTCTTTGTATAATTTTTTAGAGTTATGTGATAAAATTCACAACACATATGCATTACAGTGATATAATTCATTATAGTATATTAAATGTCTATTCACAAACTAAAAGTTTTACAAACACTTATTGGCAGGAGGCATCCACAAGTTTCTTTGGGAGTGAAATTTAACCACAAGTATTGTGTTCACTATCTCTCATAGCATCATGAAATGGTTTTGGTTGGAAGGGACCTTAAAGATCACAAATTTGCAATGCCTCTGACTTGTGCAGGGACACCTTCACAAGCCCAGATTGCTCATGTGAGAGAAGGAATCATACTTCAACATTAAAAAATACCACTTCTATAATGATGAGAGAACTCATACTTGGTAAATTTGATTTATAAAAATTATTTTAAATTAAAATAATTTTATTCAGAAATTAATTCAATATTCAAGAATATGGTACATAAACTAGTAGACATGCATAACAGTAATTTTAAAAACTATTTTTTCAGAAAGCAGACCTTTTAAGTAAGTAATGCACTTTTCAAAATTTAATCCTGAAACTGAAGGTGTCTACACTGAATAGCACTGTTATATGCTGCAATAAACCATTTCATTTTGCATATATCCAAAACTCTTTAGGCCTAATTAGTATATTACCAGTTCTTTTCATACTAAAGAAGATGGAGGGGATTCTTTTGAGGGGATTCTTTTTTGATTTTGAGTTTTTAATAGCTAAAGAAAACTAAACTAGTAAAACTAAGCTTCTTAGTAAAATTAAATGTGATGGTGTGGAAGGAAATCCAAGTTCAGGGACATCAAGAGGTTTTAAGGAGTATCACTAAGTACTTAAACAATTTTTATCTTTTAAAGCCCTATTTCTCTTGTTCTTATGAGAATATGATTCCAAGTGTTAAAATTCTGAATATCTTTAATGGAAGGGCTGGTCACAAAGGAGTGTCTGTTCACTAGCCTTATATAAAACCTATTAATATTAAAATTGACTTAGGTACTAATTAAATATTAGTTCAATTCTTTTGGGTCTTATTTTATATATTCCTGTTTTTTGAAAATCAACTAAGTAGCAAAAATTCCATTTCTGAAGTCAGATGAAAATCTCATTTGAGAAAAATTTGAAGCCTGTTCAAGTGCAGCATCAGGTTTTCAATAAGCTCAAGAGCACTCCATTGCTTCTAATATTCTTATGACTTCACACTTCTATCACCAAGTCCAGATATAAAAAAAGTTTTAGAAGTGCTAAGCACTCAATAGGACAGGCGTGGATATTTTGCCATTTTGAAAATTAGATAATGACAAATGTAATAAAAAAGAGGGGGAAATCACAATTTTTACCTTTATGTTTGCAGCTTGTCCTGAAGAATACTGCAAAAATGGAGGAAAATGCATAATCAAAGATGACATCCCATTATGCCAGTAAGTTTCATTGGCAATTGACATGTGCTTGAGGTTGGAGAAAGCTGCTGTTGAAACAGGTGGTTTGCTCCCTAGGGATTGAAATTATATTTGGTAGAAGTGTATTTTAAAAAGTCTCTGTATGTCTACACTATTTGTATTTACACTTAGTGAGTGAAACCACATTTTGAGAAGAATGTTATTTATCAGATAGAATTTTCTGTAACTTTTATCTTTAATTTCATGACACAACCTTTTGGCCTGGCACGCTAAGTTTTCTATCTCATGTTTTACTGCAACATTTCAAAACACGTTTCTGTGCCTTATTTGCAGCAGGGTGTTGTGTACCTCCGATGAGATTTTACAGCAGGCCACATACTCATCTTTATCTTCCTGTTAGGCATTTAGAAAAAGAAAGGGGTTTTTTTCACTTATTCCCCCCCCCCCCCAAAAAAAAAGGGGGGGGTTAAAAATATGCTTACATTTTTTTTTCTGGAAATACTCTCTAATAAAAAAATAACATCTGCAATTCTGATGTAGAATGTACTAGCCATTGGAAAGAGTCTCAGGATATCTGAAGCAACTCATTCACACAAGATATAACTGTTTCCCTCTGGGAAATTAGAGGAGACTTTCTAAGTGCAAAGAAAGTGATGGTATGTGTTATCATGCTTTTGTCCTTCACATGCTTCAGTGGAGCTTGCCAGAGCTTTGCCAAATTACTAAAGAAGTAACTGTTTTATCACAGTAGCTATCTTAGTCAAGATTAGATGCTAAGGTTTGTCTCCTAGTTGCCAGGAGAAGCACATTAGTAATCCTGCTTTGTCTTTCAAGACAGGTTTATCCTTGATTGGCGGAAGAAGTGTAATGTATAACATAGAAAATAGGGACATTCATATAAGGTATTTCAATTTGGGTCTCAGAAAAAAATGTTAATTACCTGCACATTTCTCCCAAAATGTCCACTATACTAGAACACAGAATGAATGGTCTCTTGACAGAGAATGCAAAAATGTTGGAATATCATCAAGGTGGCTGCTTCAAAATTATTTGAACACATAGAGAGAAAGGGGACAAAAACAATAGAGAAAGATTGCAGAATGAAAAGTCAGCAGAAAATAAAGGGATTTGCAATAGGAGGTTTGTAATTTGTAGATTAAATCATTGATCAAAAATAAAATTGCTTGTAGGGACAAAGCTCTGGGGGAGAAATTGAGATTTTAAGTGTACAAGAGAATTATGAGAATTGAACTTCTGTTCAGACTTGCAAGAGAAAGTAACCCAAACCTGCAAATCTTTTTTATCCACAGAAATAAAAGACAGTTGGAATAAAAATAGTAAATTAAAGTAGCAACTAGGGTAGTTTACCTCAGTATTCAGTAAGAAACATATTTAATTCTGATGTAATGCACAGGCAATCAGAGCAAAGGCACAGGAAAAAAAATCCTCAACTGGGAGATTAACATAACTTCAAAAGCAGTACTTGCTTGTGTTGGGGAAATTGGTCATCTCTGCCCGAGAATGCCAGAACACCAGTGCACGTTGCAATAGGCTTTCTGAAAACTGCCTCTAGGGGAAGTGGCTGGAGAACTACAAATGGCAACAGTCTGATATCAATACCATTCAAGGCTTTATAATATTTGTAAGGAATTATATATATAATAAAAGGAGAGTTAGTCATTACTAAGATAAACTTCTGCTTGACTTTTTAAAATTCCACATCAAGACCATAAAAATACAAAAAAACCCCAACGAAAACACCCCAAAAACATACCAAAATAATTTTAAATGTAAAAGTATATCAGTTTTCAATACCCAGGGGGAAGACAATGAAACACCAAAACCAAAAACAAGCAACCCCCCAAAACCCCAAAACAACTGAACAAAAATAGAAATTATCATGAAAAATATGCTATTTTTTACCTTTTAGTTCTCAGTCCTTACTCTAAGTTTTCTGAAAAATAAATGATAATTTTAGCTAGAAATATCTTCCTCCCTTGAGAGCAACTGTTCCTCTAGACTGCAGGATAGGTCAGAAGAAAAAGCAGACTGTGTAAGAGTGCAGGAAGCCTGTTCCACAGAAAGGAGACTCTTGAAAAGAACAGAGTCCAGATACTGCCCTGCCATAGAAGTGACAGAGTCTTCCTAGACACCCAGAGGCAATTGTGTGGGATCAAAGTGCTCTTAGAAGTCTCTGGGTTTGACTAATACTATTCAGTGGCGCAGCGGAAAAGGAGAAAATTTGTTAACATATTCTTTTCTCGCTATTTTATCTGGCAAAATGGATTCTGATCTTCCCCCATGTGAGATGATTGCGCTGTAGTTCCTATGAAACAAAACCTGAGTCTGGAGTTTTAAAAGTCGTTCTCAGGCTTCCCTGGAATGTTGGTTTAACAAAAAATTAGAGTGGACCAGTCCCAAAGCTTCATTTGTTCCATCATGTTCCTATAAGAACTGAAATTGCTGCTCATTTTAGGTTAGTTTTAGGTACACTGATAGAAAGGAATAGGCTTTCTGGAAAATATTTCTGCTGGTGGTAACAGCTGAGTTTTTCTGTGGTTTTAATGCAGTGGGGTTGAAGTAGTTGACTGTATATGCTTCTTCCAGTAGTTGAACCTGCAAGCCTGTGAACAGTGAATTTGCAGTAGCTGCTCAGGCAAAAGAAAGCCCTAGCATTTGAACTATTTGAAGAGACTGAAAGCAGATAGTAGATTTTATACATTTAGTGCTTCTCCAGTTCCTTTGATGCTGTATGTTTTCACATGTGTGAACTTGTGTAGCTTAGATATATATAAAGTTAATACTTAAGGCACCACCCTGTCTTTCAAGAGGAGGTAACTGAGAGGGATCAGTAGCAGTGGGAGGTGAGCTCTGACATCCCTCTGTGAAGAGATGTCTGTAGACCTGGTAGAAACAAAAGCAGTGCATACAAGTCTAGATAAAATTTCAGTATATATTGGAGCAGGTAAGAAAGCTGATGTATCAGGTTGCTGTAATTTTTGTTCATTCTACTGAAAACAGCATCTCTAGGCTGGTACATAAGGACTGCAATAACATCAGTGGGATGCCCAGTGTTTGAGAATGTGACTGCTTAGTTCTGGTGGATGTTCTCAGTGAGAGTATGTGAGTAAATGCAGGGCACTGGTGTTTGGGTGATGGTTATCTTCCTACTTGAACAACTTGATGGCTGTCCTGCTCCTGCTTGGTATTTGAATTTTTGAGTTAGCTTTGAAAGGCACTTGCACTTGTTTCTGCTGTTTGGTCAGGAGAGTAATTGGGGTGCATATTGAACACATTTGTCTTGTACTTTCTATTTCATGGGTATTTTCTTTGTCTGCCAAGCTAGATGGAGATTTAATCTGAAATTCTATGGCCATTCTCATTTTAAAAAATGTGACTCCTATTTGTCCTGAATGAGGTCTCTTCTGTAGTCAATGTGCAGACAAGTGACTGGTGCTGGCAATCAGCTACTATGATTGCACCAGCAAATCACAATAATTTGAGCAATAATGACTAGAATTTTTGCAATTTCAATCCTCCAATTTCAAAATCATTCCTTTGATTATGTGTATGCTTTCCCCAACTGCTTGTCCAATGTTTCTTTGTGTTTGTTTTATTTTTGCTTTAAAGTGAGACCACAGACTCCTGGAAATATAGGAGAGGAGTATAGAGGAGAAAAAGCAAGCTGGGAGAAGTGTGTTTCTAACACACTAAAAGTGGAAGGGTGAGGGTTCAAAGATTATACTAGTGTTGAAAGAAAAAAAACCACTGAGAACAGAAAAAAAACCAAAACACCAAACCAGACTCTTCGTACATGCTTTTCATTCTCATCCAATTGGACGAGAGTCATATTAAACATGCACATTCAAAATGTACTAAACTTCACATATAATAAATATTAAATCATCATCAAATCATCAAATGGTTTGGGAAGGAACCTGTAAAGTTCATCTAATCCAACCCCCCTGCAATGAGTACTTTCATCTTCAATTAGATCAGGTTGCTCAGAACCCCTTCCACCCTGACTGTGAATCTACCCCATCTCTGGGCAATATATTTCAGCATTTCACAAAGTTAGTTATAAAAATTTCTTTCATATATCTAGTCTGAATCTCCCCTTCTTTGCTTTAGAACCAGTATTCATGGCCCTGTTTCTCCAGGCCCTACTAAAAATAGAATTGTTGAAGTTGGAAAGGACATAATACAATGCTTGAATTTCCCTTTATTTTACACAAATATTTTCAACATAATATACCAAATTTCAGAGTAGATACACTGACTAGTAGTAAAGAGCATATGAGAGCACTTTTATTCTTGTCTGATGTAAGAAGGTTCTATCTTTTGCAAAAAGAAAAAGTAATTGCATTCGCTTAATGAAACAATCATATTACAGATTAGAAATAAATCTTCATTAAACAATTTTTAAAGTCACTGAATATGTAAAATCTGTCTGACTGGGCTGTAGAGATTGAAATTGCAAGGAGTCATTATAAATAGATAATTAAAAATTATTGTCTTTAAAGTTGTTTATCTAAATGCTGATTTGGCCCAAAAAACAAAAACAGAATTATTTTATTTGTTTCTCTCATGTGATAAAAGTAAAGAAGATTACTTTCTCTTTTGTTTCTTTTTAAAAAAGAATTGGTTTTACAGGGTAACTATTCATTCAGAGAATTGGAATTCTTGCCTATTCCTTTTAGAAAAGCTACAGGTTAAATCGGTCCTCTTCATTTTACTTCTTTCTTTCTCATTTTTGCAATGAACTTATTTTAACACAAATGGTCTGTTTTACATTGCAAACAAAGTATTTTATCATGAGTAGTACAATAGCAAACAATATTTCACAAAATTAAAAAAAAAAAAAAAGGGAGTGGTTTTGGTAGTTGAGACATTTTTTCAGAATTTTCTTTTTTTTTTTTTTTTTTTTCAAAATACCAGCTTCTAGTAAGCATGATAAATTTTTGAGGAGCCCTGCAAGTGGCATGCAGCATCACATAATGTCTTGGTAGACTGTTTGATACCTTTTCCAGTTAAGTATCATATATGGCAAAGGAGGTAAATCCTACATCCTCACTGGACAGTATCTTTCAGTAACTAACATAGGGTTCTTCTTGGGTTTTTTTCCTAAACATATTTGAATTTGGTTCTATTCTTACTTGTTCTGTGTTACTGGATTTTTGAGGCCTGATGGTGGTATTTATCTTTAAAAGCAGGAGGATTGTTTTTATATCACACAAGATTCCAGGAAATGGAGTGATAATAGTATTCCAGCCTAAGAAAATAAAATGTTTGGAAGCATCTGGAATGTGATTTGATGGAAATATGAAGTTTAACACTGATGATGTAGAAACACCAATTCATGAGTAAAGAGAGTTTATAAAAAGAGGAGAAAGCAGTTTCCATTTCAGCTACATTTTCTCCTGCTCTTCTCAGAAATTTCTACCTCAGAGGGAGGATTGCTGGCATAGCAGCTGCTGATTCACTGCAGATTATCAATGGTTCAAACAAAGCAAATTGGTACTGATTTCATTCTTCCCTAGGAATTTTCTTTTAGGTTTACTTACTGAACAAGTGGGACATGGGTAAATTGATAATGCTATATTGAGCATATACACTTACTCAGGAAAGTTGTAGTCATGAAAATTAATTGTACATAAAGGAGCAATGATATAAGGATGTAGCCATGAATAAAAATGAAAGCTGTGATGAGTAATCAAAAAGATAAGATACTGAAAACAAGTGTCATGTTAAGATTTGGATTTTGGGAAGCAAAGACATATCTACAAACATACATAGCTGGTAGAGAGAAGGGTTTTTTTCATATCTTTCCTTTACCCAAGTCTCATTTGAAAAGTGATGTTGGTGCAAATCACATAACAAATTCAGGTTACCTGAGTTGGGTAAAATTAAGAATAGAAAGACAAGTTAATACATCTATTCTCCAGAACAAATTAGACACAATTCGTCATGAAAGAAAATATACAAGATATTGATGGAAATGCATTTTAAATGTTTGCTTACAGAAAACTGTTTCCTAAAGATTTTGTTCAGTCTTGATCCATTCTTATTTGGACACTTTTCATGAAATCAAGATGCTTGATACAACAATACTCTTGCCTTTTAGTTTTTCACGTTTCTAACTTCATGGCCTTTTCCAAAGGAAAATCCCAGGGGGATTATGGTGCAGTGCGACAGAAACTTAGCTGCAAAAATCTTAGCATTTGGTCTGTTTTCCAATAGTTGGGATGAAACAGCTTTTGCTTCTCATGCTGATTGCCTGCTCACAGGATGTTCAGTGATCATTTCTCAACAGAAAAAAAATAGAAAATCTTTTTAATCCTTCGTATATCAGAATTTACAAAATACTGTTCCTTCATTTAGAAAAATATATGTCAAATTTCTTTAATGAGTTGGGATTTTTTTCATTTAGTTGTACTAAGTGACTTCAAAGTAAGTACATTTGGCCAAATCATTGTTATCTAGTGAGATACTTGCCATTGAGCCATTGTCAATGGAATACACTAGCTATCTTTTGTATTTAGAAGGAGTTTACTTCAAGTTTTGCTCTTCTTCTTCCTCTGCAGATAATAGTATGATCCTGAGGTCAGCTCTTTATCACACTGAAGCCAGCTGCTTCATGCATTTGCAACTTCTAGAAATGAAGAAAAAAACCCAGATATTTATCTTAGTTAAACCTAATTGAATACACAGGGCAGTTTGCCACCTTCTGCAGTGAGGCAGGGATGTGCCATGAAGTTCTCTTGTGAGTGGTCTGAATCAGTTGATCGCTTAATCCAATGATTTCAGAATGAATTTGTCTTTTTCTGATTTTCTTATTATAGAACTAAAACAAGGTTGTTCCCATCTAACTGCTAAAATTTGACTGCACATAATTGAAAGCCAGATGCCAGAGTCAATTAATAAATACAACTGAACAGACACAAAGGATAGTCTCAGAACACATTTCTGATCATGTCTTTTAGAAATCTCTAACATTTGATTCAAATGTAAGTCAGACTTCCTCATTAAACTCTTCATATTGGTCTTTTTTTTTACAGAAAAACAAATTTCAAGATATCTTTAAAACTGGAAACAAACTAAGTAGCTTATAGTCTTTCTCTGTTCTCCTGAAGTGAAATATTACTGTGACAAATGGAAAATGTTTTGCTCGAATGACCCATTGATAGAATCAGAAGAGCACTCACTGTGGAAGTGCTTATTTTAAATATGGCCCACAGGTCATTTTGAAAAACAAACTGTATTTTCCAATTGCCTCTTCATTATATGTTTGCTGAGTGGGGAGATTTTTACCAGTAAAGAAAATCAGCAAGGAATTTCTGGGACAATTTTAAGTTAAATAACTTGATGGACACTTTGTACAACCTTCTGTTGCAAAATTTTGGAGTTGAAAGGTGCTAACACAGCTTTGGGAACAAAAGTAACTGCATGTTTTAGTATAAAAGGTGAATTTCTTACATTATCAATTGCATTATCATTGCAACTCTCAAGATCAGAGAGAGAATTATATTTAGTAGGTGAACAAAATAATTGATATTTTAATTTGAAGATACTATAATCTCATTGAGAAAGGTATAATTTAGTAGCTATGGTGAAAATTACTTGGACATATAATAATGATTAAGCAAAAAAATTTCTCCTCAGAAATCAGCAATGGTTGGATCAGCAATGCTAAAGTTGCTGAAAGGATTCAACCTCTCTGATAAATATCCTACATTTCTCATTTGATTTTCCATTCATTCTTTTAAGACATTCAAAGCAAAATGAGGAAACTGCTGGGTGTAGGAAACCACAGCTGGATTTTTATTATTACTAATGAACCTTTACCTCAGAATGACTTATACACAAAACTCTAGACTTTATTACATTTAAAATTCAGGAGATAGGTTTGTCTTCAGTAGGGAAAAGCTTAGGATGTGGGAAGTGTATGTGTAGGAGAGGATGTATTTTGAGTAATGAGAGATTTTTTATATGGGAGAATGTTAATTAATATTGGATATTGGATGTTTGCCAAAGTATGGAGGGTCCCCTGGAGGGTTAGTCCTACTAATACCAGATGCTCGAGAGTAGAAAACATGGATAGGAAACTTTAAATCAAAACATTTTTTGTTCTGTTTTGTTCAAAACAGGAAAGAATAGCAGTAGGATAATAAATACTTTTCAAAAGAGGGTAAAAAGGGAACAATTGAGGAAGTGTAAACAAGGATTGCAAAGATTCTTGTTTTCCAGCCACTCCTCCTTCACATTCACATGTCTGTCTTTTGTTGACAGAAATTTAAAAACATCTGGTTATATCTATTCATAGGCACATAAATCACTATAAATTTTTGGATTATATTAGGTCAAACAATAATTTAGAAGTCTGGGTTCAGATAGTCTTACTTAAACTGAATTATGATCTTTTTTAAAATTCAGTCTCCCTGGATTTAAGTGAAAGTAAGAAGCAGTAAATGAGATGAAAACCAGTATTTTCACTCCCGAAGATTACACCTGCATGTATTACATGTATTACACCTGTATCAGATTTTGTTGTCCAGAATGACAATCAGCTCAGTGTTAGAGTCCTCTCTGTAGGAGGCACCTGCAGGATGCCAGTTGGATACACCTAATCCAATACAGAATGTGCCGTAAAAGCTGTAAGGGAGACTTTTGGAAAACACATATATCATGAAGTGTGTTGACAAGAATTTTGAAGTGTGACTAAAATGAGTACTCTGATACAGATAAGTCTGGGCTGAGGATGCCAGGAAAGATGGGAATAGTGGAGGTCTGTATTTGAGGATCTGTGCTATTGTGTAAATTGCATAGAATAGACATACATCCTGTATTCTGTACCAGCCACATCCTGACATTTGGCCTGCTCAGTCTGACCCACTAGACACACTGGTGTCACAATGTCATCAAGCTGTCTTGCACGTTTGCAATTTTCCCTCTTGTTCAGTCAGTGAGAATTGAAGTCTCCGAGAATTATACCTTTTGTGCGGTTGCTAGGTGGCTAAGGGATTTCCTAAAAGGAGCAAATTCTACTAAATTAAGAACTTTTGAACTTTTCTTGCAGCTTTTGCAGTGTTGACTGATCTGGAAAGCTCCATGCACTTTAATTTTAAACACATACAAACACTGAGGATTTTTCTCAATGCTTGGAAGGAGCTTTTCATGTTTGCTATTGCTCTAATCAGCTACTAGGCTACATCTCTAAGTGGGAAGCAGTAACTATGTGCTGTTCCCACACAGAAACTTGTGTGTCCTTTGGGGAAAAAAAAAACCACATACCTTTAAGCTAAAATAATTTTGTCTGCATCTGGTGCGAAAGTCATATTTTCAATGTACAGAAATATTTTTCATTAAAAATATGTATTGGATTGTAAGACATAAATGAACTTTGAAGTGTCCTCTGGAGTATATCAAGGTGATGCGGCTCATGCAAGAATTACACTATGGATCTCTACACCAGAGTTACTGCAGGAATAAATGTCTGTGGTGGGTTGACCCTGGTTGGCACCCTGGTTGGGTGCCAGATGCCCACCAAGCCACTCTGTGACTCCCTTCCTCAGCTGGACAGGGGAGGAAAAATATAATGAGAAGTTTGTGTATTGAGATAAGGACCAGGAGAGGTCACTGAGCAATTACCATCACAGGCAAACCAGACTAGACTCAGAGAAATTATTTTAATTTATTACCAATCAAATCTGAGTAGGGCAATGAGAAATAAAAGCTAGATTTTAAAATGCCTAACCCCCACCCCTCCCTTATTCCCAGACTCGACTCCATGATAAGTAGGTTAACTCTGCAATAGGACAAGAGGACACAATTTTATGCTGTTCTAGGGGAGCTTTAGGCTGGACATTATGAAGAAATTCTTCAGAGAAGGAGTGATTTGATATTGGGATGGCCTGCCCAGGGAGGTGGTGGAGTCAGTGCCCCTCTAGATGTTTAAGGAAAGACTGGATGTGGCACCTAGAGCCATGGTCTAGTTGAAATGGTGGTGGGTTATAGGTCAAACTTGATGATCTCAGAGATCTTTTCCAGCCTAATTGATTTTGTGATTCCTTATTTTCTCTTCCTCCTCCCCTCTGGCAGAGCAGAGGAATGAGGAATGAGGGTTGCAGTAAGTTCATCACAGGGGCAGCCACCATCACTTATGTGCTCAGCCTTGGCCAGTGCCAGGTCCATCTTGCAGCCAGCTGGCATTAGTTCTGTTGAGCATGGGGGAAGGTTCTGGCAGCTTTTCACAGAAGCTTCCCCTGTAGCCCCATTCAGCAGATACCAAAACTTTGCCATGCAAACCCACTGAAACCCAGTCATCAAGCTAGGCTTCAGAATTCAGTAAACTGCAGGTGGCTGAGCTTTTGTTTGTCAGATTTTAAATGATGGAGGTGAGAAAGGTTTGGGCTTAAATGAACTGTGTATTGAGTTTGTGCAACCAGATTTTGGTAGCTGGGAGGGGCACTACAGGTGGGGCTTCAGTGAAAAGCTGCTGGAAAATTCCCCATGTCTGACAGAGGCAATGCCAGCCAGCTCCAAGACAAATCTACCACTGGCCAAGGCTGAGACAACCAGAGAAGATGGTAACACCTCTGTGATAACATATCTAAGAGGAACAAAAAAGTTGTTTCACAGATGTAACTGCATGAAGAGAAGAGAGGAGTGAGAATATGTGAGAGCAACAATTCTACAGACACCCCGTTATCAGCGGAGAAGGAAGGGCTGGAGGAACTCCAGACCAGAGTTGAGATTGCCCTGCAGCCCATGGTGAAGACCATGGTGAGGCAGCTGTGGCCCTGCAACCCAGGGAGATCCATGGGGATGCAGAGATCGACCTGCAGCCCGTGGAAGAAAACCACACCAGAGCAGGTGAAAGCCTGAAAGAAGATTGTGACCCCGTGGGAAGTCTACACAGGAGCTGATTCCTGGTGGGGACCTGCAGACCCATGGAAAGAGGAGCCCATTCTAGAGCAGCTTTTTTGTCAGGACTTGTGATCCCATGGGGGAGCCACTCTGGAGCAGTCTGTTCCTGAAGGACTGCACCCCATAGAAAGGGACCCATGTTGGAGCAGTTCCTGAAGAGCTGTAGCCCATGGGAACCCAGGCTGGAGAAGGTCATGGAGAATTGTCTCCAATGGGAGAGATGCCTCAGTGGAGCAGAGGAAGTGCTTCTCTCCCTGAGCAATGTCAGAAACAACCTGTGATGAGCTGATAATATGGCCATTCCCCATCTCCCTGCACCACTAGGAGGAAAGGAGAAAGAGCGTGGCAAGGAGTTTGGGAAAGGTGTTTTTAAGATTTCTTTTATGTCCCATTCTCCTGCTCTGATTTTGATTGGTAATAAACTCAACTAATTTCCCCAAGATAAGTCTGGTTTGCCCCTTGACATTAACTGGTGAGTGGTCTCTCCCTGCCCTTATCTCAACTTGTGAACCTTTTTGTTATATTTTCTCTTCCCGTCCAGTTGTGGAGGGGAGTGATAGAGTGGTTTTGGTGTGCACCTGGAATCCAGTCAGAGTCAACCCACCACAAATTGTTTCCCTGGGGATGAGAAAACTAACTCACCAGGATGCATGATATTTTATTTGCAGTATGCATATTTTTATATTAGCAGACCTAGATAACAAATTATCATATGGCTTCCCAACTATGCTGACCTAAACTGTGCCTTTTCTCACCCTCTGGGCAGCCACATGAAAGCCAAAACCATGAGCATTGGTCAGAGAGAAAGACTTGTCATCAAGGCCAAGGTGTCTTCTCCATTTTTAACTCTAGTTCTGCACATACTTAGGGTACCTTGGCAGCTGTATAAAGTCCTTGGATAGAGGAATATATCAGCTGTGTATAAACACATGCATTGCACCTAGGCTAACCTCAACAAGTGCCTTTGTTGGAAAAGAAAACAGTATTGGAGCCAAAAATATGTGCCAATAGCTTCTTTAATGTAAGTGCTAGGTGAGATTATACAGTAAGGATTGTCTAAATTCTAAGATTAAGTGTGTTTGAGCTCTGGGTCATTAACTTACTATATTAGAAAATTATTTTTATTGCTTCATGAGTTTCTTGCTTTTACTTAGAACTTTCCAATTTCTTACTTTAATCTTTTTGCCATTCATCCTTATTAACTATTGCATTTTCCACTGATGAAATGTCTGCTCAACTGAGTTTGGTGGCAAAAGTTGTGCAAATGGATGAAAATTCCTTAGGGTTGTAAAATGGAGCTAACAAGTTGACTACCTAGAAAATGGACCCTGTGTTATGCAGTCCTTGCACACTTGAGTTTCCTATGCAAGCAGTTGATAGTGTAGCTTTGCATGACTAGGAGCTGAACAAAACATTTTTTAAGCAGTGTTACATAGAGCCAAATATCCCAAAGCTTGCTTTTCACAGAGCAGATTTTCAGTCTAAAAATAGTTATTTCTTCTCTGGTTGCCTCATTTTCAGATTTCAAGTACTCTTTTGCAATCAATTGATTTTTACTGATTTTCAGGTAAATTAAATTGCATGGTTTGATTTATATTGTAGTCTACAAAAAAAATTTAAAATTTAAAAGTCAGGAGTTATTAAGAAATTTCAACAGATGAGGAAAAAAGCTTTTATTTGCCTTGCTTTTCTTTAGCCTTTATTCTTTATCTTTTGCAAATCAATATTTTATTAATGTGAACTTTTTTGGGAACTTAGAAAAATGGAAGAAAGGTCTCCTAACACTCGTTAATATTTTAGAGTGTGGAAAATAGAATATGTTTACATAGTCATAAAAATTCACAAATATTTTCTTCCTGCCTCTCTGGCTTTTAGAGTTTAAGGTGAGATGATTTTGCAGAATGCATTTTAAGAGGCTACACAGCAGCTACTCATTGTTATAGTTCTAGTGTTTTAATAGGGGTCATAAAATTTTTCTTCATTTATAAACTTCCCTTATGACATCAGTAAAGTCATTTTCTTTGTTACTAGTAAGACCAGCACAAAACCCTACATACTGAGAGTGTTGTACTTAATGGAAGTAGCTGAGAACTTTTTTTTCTGACAGATCATAGCATAGTAGACAAAAGCTAAAAATGAACATACAGCTGGGTAGACAATACCACAAACTAGATTATACCAGTATAGTAAGTATTTTTCATTTAGCTTTTAAATATATATACATATATATATACACACACATATATATCATGCTTCTACAGCTATCTTGCTAAAACTTACTGCCTTTAAAATTCTTTTCAGTATGCTGATACTACAGACAGCAAGATACAAGTTTCTGTAAGCCTAGGAGTTGGTGATATACCTTTGTTCTGATCTACAAAAATCATACTGCCACAGAACTATGAACACCTCATTTCAAGATGGGACCACACAAAACAACTGTGCATTTAAATATAATATAGAAGTTGGTATATTATCAAATACTCTTTCTTAACTTTTAAAAATTTCATATTTATTTGTATTTTCATTGAAACCTATCAGAGAGTAAGGACAAAGAAGATTTTAATATATGTGAGAATGGGACCAAAACAATGGAACTTACCAGATTTTATTTCTGTCTGTTCAACATTTTATGTGGTAGAACCATTGTGTATTTGAAAAAGATGGTGAAACCCTATCAGCTTTCTCAGTGCAGTCTTATAACTACTAGTAGGTCAGCTTCACTTGAATTTTAGTCTTGTAAAAAAGTCTTCCAGAAACATTTTTCTTTAATCATTCAGAACTCTCTGCAATTCTACACTCTGAACTTCTAATGGTACAAGTTGCATTTGTACCTTGCACATTCTTTTCAGTTTTTTAATTTTAAGATGCATTCTTACCCGACATAACTCACTAATTTTTTTGCCCAAATTGTCATCATCATGCATCTCAGTTAATGCAGCATTGACCCTTCTCACTTGGATGACTACAAAGCTTTTAGGCCAATGGTCTTCAAAAGCAGCTTCAGAGAGGATCCTTTTTTTTCGTCTCTGCTCCCTTTTCCTTACTGCATCAAATGTTAAATATTGACCCTGCTTTCCTAGCCTTCATAATTTATTCCAACTCCATCTGTAATTTCTTATTTAGCAAATACAATTGGAATATGTTTTGATACTGCTTGCTCAAACAGAGAGTATAACCTGTCCCCTACCCAGTGCAGAACAATAACAATGGATGGTTTTAACAGGTCTGCACTCTTGACAAAGTGTAGAATACAATTAAACAAAACTGTTTGTACTAACTGAACAGAAGGTAGGTTTCTCTTTCAAAATAACTTAATTCCAAATGTTCATGAAACAAGGACTGAGCTCAGGAAGGAATTAGGCATATGCTTTCCTCATAAACCCAGAGGATCAAAGTGTAGGACAAAAATCCTGCCTTTGACATTTGAGCTTCTTTTACAATATTTTTTTTTCTTCAATCTCTAGCCTTGTTTTTTAATTACTTACTTTGTTCCAGTAGTATGAAGTCCTCACAGCTGATATTGGCATGCAAAAGATGGAACAAATTATTTGGCACATGTTCAAGATTATCTTTATTTGAACGTATCTTCTTACATCTATGAAGAATGCACAAGTAGTCACAAAAAATGCACAGCAGTGAACTGTACTATTCACTTCTTAAGGCAGGCTAGACTGCAAGATTTAAAGCTATGTTGATATTTCAGAAGTACAAATGTGCTGTGATATTAATCAAAATTGAGCTTTCCCCTTTTTGGCTAGCTCAAGAAAGTACTTTATAGATAACAAGGTCTTTGGAAAGAAAAGAAAGCAAACATACAAACAAAACTGCAAACAAACAAACAACACCTCCCCACACCCCCAACCAAAACCTTAGTTAATACCATGAGATAATCTCATTCACTTATAGCTTCTTCTTTGTCTTTGGAACTGGGAGAAGAACAATTTGCATTCAATTTAAATTATATTAACTATATTTCTTAAAAAGACAGGCACATTTTGCCCTGGTTCTGTAAATTCAAATTTGCTTAGACTTTGCTAAATATTACATGGTGGAATTAAAGTTTAGTTAGAAGGTTGATCACTTTTTCTCCTTTCATCTTTCCCTTTCAAGGACATATTAATGAAAATGAGAGTAGAATCACAGAATCAAAGAAATGTTAAGACTAGAAAAGACCTTTGAGGTCATTGAGTTCAACCATTAAACCAGTGCCACCATGTTTCTGCACTAACATATCCCTAAATGACCCATTTTTTTAACATTTCTAGAAATAGTGACTTCACCACTTTCCTGAGCAACCTATTCCAATGTCTGACCACTCTTTCAGCGAAAAATGTTTTCCTAAAGTGCAATCTAAGCCTCCCCAGGTGCAACTTGAGGCCATTTCTTCTTGTCCTTTCTGTCACTTTTTACTTGGTAGAAGAGCCCAACCCTCACCTGGCTACAATCTCCCTTCAGGCAGTTGTAGAGAGTGATAAGGTCTCCCCTGAGCCTCCTTTTCTCCAGGCTGAACACACCCAGCTCCCTCCGTC
Source organism: Motacilla alba alba (assembly GCF_015832195.1). Classification (NCBI taxonomy): domain Eukaryota; kingdom Metazoa; phylum Chordata; class Aves; order Passeriformes; family Motacillidae; genus Motacilla; species Motacilla alba. Next base: position 19,179,284 of record NC_052017.1, on the reverse strand, counting down.
TCTCCACCTCAGACCTGTGCTCTTTCAACAGCTTCATTGCCCTTCTCTGGACATGCTCCAATACTCTACTGTCTTTATTAGTGTTACTATGGTGTTACTCTTGCTCATAGTGTTATTCTCGCTTAAATTATCAAGGTAAGGAATCATTTTTTAACTAGAATAAAAGCATTTTAAAGTTTTCTGGTGAATAGCAGAAATTTTATAAAATATTCCAAAAAATGCTATCTAGTCAGAGAGGTGTCTACATAGTTATTTTTGACAGAAAATATCCCATCTGACCAAGCCAAAACCTCTGGAATACTTAGAAGAAAAGAATATTTGTCTTGGTTCTTTGACTGTTTCTTTCCGTACAAGCCTGGGCGATCACTGTACAGACACATCAGGGACACGTATACATTACATGATGAAGGGGAGAGGTTCTGAGGAGATTATTTAATTTTTCAAAATATGAATAAACAACTTTTCTTCTTGTGAATGTAGTATATCCTCAATACCTAATATTTCCTTCCAATATCCCATAACAGCATCCTCTCTAATGTTACCAAAACACAAAAGGTGCCAGAAGACTCTTATCTGTGGCTCATATCATGGTGTAGTGCAGTGACCTGACCCTGGCAGGATGCCAGATGCCCACCAAAGCCCCTCTATTACTCTCCTTTTTAGGCAGGGGAGAGAAAATGTAATGAAAGGCTCATGGGTTGAGATGAGGACAGGGAGACATCACTCACCAGCTACCATCACGGGCAAAACAGACCTTGACTTTGGGAAAATCACTGATGGGCTCAGCCTTGCCAGCAGCAGATCCATCTTGGAGCCAGCTGGCATTTTCTGTCAGACACAGGGGAAGCTTCTGGCAGCTTCTCACAGTAGCCACTCCTGTAGCCCCACCCCCCCACCCCCCCACCATTTCCAAAATATTGCTGCACAAAACCAAAACATGTAGCATTAGTGAAACAGGAAGCACAGAGAAACTGTAAACTGCTTTTTTTTTTTTTTTGAGTTTAAAAAATTATTGAAGCTAAGTATTCAAAGCAGTGCCAAGTGTGTGCATTCCTTCTGACCAATTTCACTCTTCTTCAACAAAGAACCCACATGGAAATATTTTTTGCTGTTGTTATTTTTAGGACAGTTCAAGCAGCAATTTCAGACACAGATTTATGAAGCCTGGCAGTCCTGAGAATAATTGTGCAAGTCTGGAATTGAGGATTTCTGAGCTTAGGATGTGCAGCTTCCCTAACATAAAGTCTTCAAAAGCATACAAGCAATTTTAAAACCCATATCCCACCTACTTTCAAGAGGCTTTTTGATGAAATATCATTTAAATATTAATTAAGTTCACTCTTTTCATCTATGACTTCATCAGCAACAAGCTCATAATAGTGCTATCTCTCCTCCAGAACAGTTAGTGCTTGTTTCAAGGTCTTCATAAGAGGTATTCTGTGGATTTTTGTTTGCCTCCATGAAATCAGACCCAGATATAATAACACAGGAACTGCAGTAGTAAATTTTAAGTACCTAAATGGATGTCAAATTTCTACTTACATAGTGATTTATGATTCTCAAACAGTTTTTTGAAAAAACCCCTTTTGCATAACTGTGAAGGCATAATACATTTGTTGCAGAACCCTTGGATTTTCCTGTGTACTTAAATAAAAAATTGAAAACCAAATTAATTATCAGTACACTTTTTTGCTATTTATTTTTTATGTTATTGAAGCTCTTGGAAGTCTAGTGTCAGAATAAGGCAATGATAAATGTACATAGTAGTTTGAATAATAGATATTGCAGGACTTTATTTGTGAAGTACTCTAGTTTGTGAGTAGACTCTAGTTCAGAATATTCAGTCAATATTATTTTCAGTCACGTACTAAAGCAAAACTGGAATGATTATTCTGCCTGGAATCAGTGCTCAACTTTCAATAAGGCTTTTACTTTTTTGCTCATAATGTCTCATATTATATGCAGGAATAAATCAGATATCCTAAACAGCAATCAATATCTTTCTGTCTTTCATTTCTACTCACTTTTATGTAAATGCTGGTTTATGTGTTCATTTCTGCTGCCTTAGAGATGACTGTGAACTAAATTCCTTATAGGGAAATATCAATGATATTAATAGAAATGCCACATCTTGATCTGGGATAGATTTTATATATCTGTTATCAATGAGTGTATGAAAATTCATCTGTATTTTCTAAAGAAAGCAAGGGTAAGTTAGGAATTGATGCAGATAGATTAGCTCTCTAAACTCCAGTCTTTCCAAATAATTACTCTGAGCTTTCAGCCAGTTCAGGCAAACCACAATTATATGCAGATCATAAGGAATGGAAGGATTATTTGCCTTTCCATCCACATTCACTTTGAAACCCTATGTTTATAAAATGTCACGAGAAAAACACTGCATTTACTGACCTTCCTTATGATTAGCTAAGCTGGAGTTTAGGGGCCAGAGAACTACTTTCTTCCACTGCGTGGTTACCACAAAATAAGTACATTTGCTGTAAGTTTAAAAGGTGGATCCAGTAATGCATTCCTAACCACCACAGATATGGCACACAGGACACTTCTCCAATTCTTGGCTCTGGATTCCCAGTGAAGTCACCACCCACAAAGTATTGTCTGTGCAAGTCAGACTTTGGCAGTAGGCTCAGGAGCAAAGGCTCAGACCCAAACCATAAGAGATATGTCAGCAAACAGTTTAACTTCCTTTTTGCTGTGTGGGTGACCAGAGCAACAGGAAGGCTGCTTTTATTGAATCCTCATGGAAAGTAAGTTCTCAAAGTCTCTTTCTTGAGGAAGAAATAAAAGAAGAGTTGGAACGGAACTGCTTAGGGACAAGCTCAGGAAAAAATAATTAACCTCAAAAATAAATAAAATCACATAAAGGTTTATTCACAAGACCGCCAAGTGCATGAACACCAAGTGTGGATCTCAAGTTAACCCTTAAACCTTCAAGAAAAGACTGATAGTCTGAGGTACTACAAAATTCCAGTGGTGGAATAAAAAACCAACAATATTCAGTTCAGTTTATAAAACTGAGAGGATCCTTCAGTTTGCACTGATGTTCATACAGGTTCTACAATATGTATATGCCTGCAACAAATCCTGTTTCCACTCTTGCCAATATGTTGGCCCCACAGGCTTTTTATTTTTCTATTCATTCTTAAACATTACAAGAAGTTTGTAGTATTAAATAACATGACAACAATAAAAGAACCAATTCTTCAGCTGATGTAAATATTCTTCTCTCCATCTGTAAATGTAAAGTGAAAAAGCCAGTCAGCCTTATACCAATGTTGACTTCATAAATTAGGCAGTTTTTTGCTCATGTCTTATCAAAAGCAAATACTTTCAAATAGAACTTTTTTCAATTGGTTTGCATTAGGCTTTAAAAGTTTTTAATAATACCCTGAATCTAATTATTCTTTTTACTTCAATTTGTTTCTAAACAGTCCTTCACAGAGTTAGACATTTATTGACCTGTATAAACCACAACACTTGACCTTGACTTTTTTTGAGCTCTGTTTGAAATTTGTGAAAACCCCCAGTCCTTCAAGTACATGTTCTGTGTTTGAATGGCAGTTGCCATTTTTGAATGTTCAAAGAATCATTGCTATAATCTTTATGAAAAGATTTCACATATTTAAAAATCTTGGATTTTTCTTGTGACCATAACTAGCTGATTCAGTTTTATTCTTTGTTACAATCTTGTTTTGGTGTAGTTTTAATGTTTTGATACTTAGGTTATGTGAAACCAGTGATATGGGTGTTCTTTTTCATGTGTATTTAGAACAACTCATTATTTTGGCTTTTGGTTGGTAAGTTGGCCTTTCTTCCTCACTTTTTTTCCTTAATAAGATCTTCTGTGGAAATAGCCTACAAAGTATTCATGCGGTATTTATCTTCTGTCCTAAATATGAAATATTAAGGAAAATAGTTTTTTGTTGGAATTCCAATTTAAATCAAGTGAAGAGGCTCATAAAACATTGTAATCAGTAAACTCTTATGGATGAACAGCACTTTTCCATCTTCAGAAATTCCAACTGCTCCAATGTTTGGGATTATATACCCATCTAACTGCTGGCCTTCAAAGTAATCTTGGAATATAAAATAGGATTATAAACTTTTCTTTTGCTCCTGGATATTTGAGAAAAAGAACATGAATTGAATTCCTTTTAATGGAAGTCTGCCATAATTAACTGCTTAAAGGAGAAAATCTATATATCCATAAAATGTTACAAATGTATATATATATATGTAAATCAAACTTTGAGAATTGCTGTACAGCATTGAAAAAGGTACTTTAAGTACTGCCACTTAGAAACCTTACTTATTATAAGCAGCTGAAAACCAAATAATTATATTTTATTTATTTAATTATTTGTTTGTTTATTTTAATGCATTTAAGCTCAGAGTTCAGTTTTTGGCTTTCTATTCTGCCAAAGCATTTCAGAGTTTATTAAAAAGCCGGGGGAGATGGGTGGCAGGGCTATGTGTATGCTTGAGACCTGAGCCAACATTTGTTCTCTGAACCATTTCAAATAGCTTTTACTCTCAAATGGAAATTATTCACTGTCCTTCAAGTCAATTAATTTAACTTTTCATGAGGTCAGCCTGAGCAAAGAGCTGTTTTCTGTACTCATTTGGCTTAGTTAAGCTCGGGAGAAGGACATGCAAAGATCAGGCAGTGTAGCAGAGAAATCTCTGGTGGTGATATGTAGGTGTGTTTCTAAACTGGTGCTGGAACTCTGAGTTATTTTAAAACTTTTCTAAGACCTTATGCCACAGTAATAGAGAAAAGACTCTCAATCAGGCACAAGAAGTATGATCCTGATTATGTGAATGACTGTGTTTACATTTATTGCTAATACAGTCTCTAAATACGGCCAATGCAGTATGTAACAGAGGCAAATCTAAAGGGTTTCACTGTAAGCAGGGCCATGGAGAAACAGACAGGTTTGGCTCTGGCTGTGAAGTAAGCACCGTTAAAAGGCAACAAAGCACCTATGTAGTGTCTTTAGAATTTTATCTCTGTATTTGACTGGATCTTAGTGCTTTTACTCACCTGTTCAAAAGTGAGTCCCTGCCACCACGGGGACCCACCTTGAGGATGCCTACGACCTCCTGAGCCCAGCTGGCCCAGTCTCCAGCAGTGTTCTACACACTTGCAGGCTGATGTGCACCAAAGTCAGCCACAATCATCACAGCCTTCCCACGCTGAATTATTCATTGTGCAAGCATCAGACAGTTCCTCCTGCAATACCCACCTGGGGTTCTTATCCTGGGGCAAATCACGTGGTCCATTAGAGATGTGAGGGGGGAAGGGGGCAAAGACCTGACTGTAGACCTGACTATCTCTCATTGCTTCCACAGACCTTTGAAATAACCAAGGGATGTGTTTAGTTAATAATGGAAATAAAGCAACAGCATGAATGGGTGGGAGCACATTAAAAGCTAGGCATTATTAAATCCAGTGTTGGCAAAATATTGTTTTACTACATTTGCTAAGAATCACAAGATCTAATCTAATATTTAAAGATATTAAATTCTTAAATAGAGATATAATTTAGAAAATAATGAAAATGCAGGTTTTTAACTCTTGTGCTGTATATTAAAAAATATTTTAAAAAGTCAGTCCCAAACATTGGCTCACAAAGTCCATCAGGCAGGAGGTTTTCCTCTGCTTTCCACCTTTTTAGACAAGCAGAGGCAGACTCAGACTCCTGCTGCTTCATAGCAGCTGCATGTCTCCTCTTGTACTTGTGCATGGGAAAACACCTGCAGACACAGCTTCTACCATAGCCAATCATTTTTAGTGGATGTTTTACCTGCGAAAAAAATCCTTCTAGTAAAAAAATAAATAAACCATAGCAAAAGAACTTAAAAAGATCAATATCTAATCTCACTCAAAAGATAGTAAACTATCATATGCAAATAAGTTCAGTCTCCTTTTACACATTAGAAAGTTGATTACCTCAGGTCATATTTGAGAACATATATGTAGCAATATAATATATTATTAACTTATTTACTCCAAAACAAAAAAGGAACTGATGTGCATCGTTATGATACATTTCTTATTCTTTGAAGGTATTTGTGAAAGTAAGTTATCTTGTCATGGTTTTCAGCTATTTGATGTTGAAGAATAAAGGTAGGGCATTGTACCAGCTTTGTAACAGACTGTTTCAAGAGCAGTAAAAAATATCATCTACTAGGAACTCTGCAGAAAAAAAAATATACTCTTTTTATTCCAAATAGATGAAAAATTGCAATGTCCTTAGATGACGAGAAGTGGGTTAATGAAATCACTTTTTCAGCTATATAAAAGCTGACTTCAGCTTATATAAACACCTCAGTCGTGTGGCTCTACAAAATGTAAATCTGCCCCTTATTGATACAGAATGTTTGTTATGGCTCCCTGCCACCTTGTCCCAACTGCTAACATAAAATCGTCAGTAGAAAAACAGAACATAGCAAGGATTCTTTGATCTCACAGGTTTTTGGATACTGCCTCTGTCTGTTAGGGCTGTTGACCAGCAATGCAGGCTAACTAGGCTTTTGTTCTGCCTGGCAGTACATGCTAAAGGAGCATAAAGGCTGCTCTGAATTGTTTTATGTACAGTGATTCGTTGCACAGTAGTGCTAACATCAGGGGAACAGTTCTCATTTCTTCATCTGTACTGCATATTCCATGGCTGTAACCAAGAAGAGACTTTGTTCAATGCATGCTGGAATGCTGTTAGAAATTTTTTTATCATTGACTATAGCTCACCATATATTATTACAAACATGTGATGCATAAATCACAGGAAAGATTTTGCTTCATCAAAGTTCCAGGTTGAAATTAACTCTTCTATTAAATTAATTCAAATAGGCCACATTTAGACCTATCTATTCTCCTCAATAAATGTTTCAAGAATGCACTTGGAGTTCAAATTTCTTTTCATAGCAACAAATACACTAGTATTAAGTGCTGAAGTTTGAAGGTTTAAATACTAAGAACAGAAGTGATGATTTAGCTATTCATAATAACAATTGAGTTTTTTTTCTGTTGGCCTTTTTCTTCTTTTTTTATTAGGTATTTTGAATTATCTCTTCAGAATTCGATGATTACAATCATGTTGCAATGATTAACACTGAATAGCAGAATTGAAGCTTTAAATTTGGGAGGGAGGCGCATGGCAAGTTTGTGATCTAACAATTAAATATGTGCTTGAACAGGCATACCTGAGGGTTTGAATTGAAATTGCATGGGAATCCTCAGTTCCAGCTTCTCCTAAATTTTCAAGTCTTGACTCTGTAACCATAACAACGCTAACAGAATGTGGAGCTGGAAGGAAGGTTGTGATGAAATTATTTTTATTGCATCTAAAGTGTCTTAGGTTCTCATAAATTGTTTAAAGGTCATTCCTCTGAAGATTTCATAAATTTAACTTGATAACAAGAAACTGGAGAGAGAATTCCCCAAGCATCTGTGAAATTCATCTCTAATACCTGCAAATTATGCAGAGACAACATCCCTGCATTATTTTCTGTGAGCCACACTGGCATGTGTAGAACTCATTGCAGAAGTCTTTTCTGAGTTGTGTGCAATTCAGAGAGTAAACCACTGTCTCTCTGGTACATGGATGATAAGCAAAAGAGAAGTTTTGTGACTTTTTTGTTTTTTTAATATAAGCATACATTTAAAATAGAAGCAAAACGTTTTAAACAATGTATTCTTGTTGATGTAATCTTAGCCTGTACTTGTGCATCTCCCTTGTACAACAGTGAGAAGCAGAATTAGATGTTATTGTACAGTGTTGTCCCCTGTGCAAACAGATACATTTATGACTGTCTCAGAATGACAAAATGATTTATAATCTTCAATATATACAACAATCCACCTGCCAGGAGCAATGCCTGGTGTTGGCAGGCTCTGGTAAAATCCAACCATTTCAGCTGATAAAATGAGTGAACCAATGCTGAAAAGGGGCAGCAGAAAAAGAAAGAAAATAATTTTAAGGTTTTTTTAATAATACTTGTGCCAAGTGTGTAGTTTAATATTGACAAAACACTTCCATGGTATAACCTTTTAAAGCAACTATTTAACTTCACCTGGACATAGTAGATTCATTCACATGAAAACTTTTATTATTCAGAGGGTAAACTGCAGTGAAAAGCAGATACATGAGCTGACCGAAATAAATATCTATTATTTCTTATTTAGCTATAGTGCAGATAATAATGCAGTGAGTAGGTAGTACTGTTAGTTAGTATTATTGATTAAAAACAATAAGACCAAACATTAAAAAACAAAACAAACAGAAAAATACAAACACCCCCCAAAAAAACTCAAAAGGAACAAACAACAAAAAATTAACAACCAATAATGTAACGACAACCTAACAAACAAAACAAAAACCAAACAAACAGAAAGTTAAAAAAAATAAAAGAAAAAACAAAAAATCCCAACCCATAACCTAGCAAAAACAAGGCAACAAAAGGATGGTCTCTGTGATAAACTACAGCCACTGTAAATATGTTCAGATCTTTTATCAGGTTTTCTACTTATAGAGAACCCTATCTGTTCTATTCCAGCATTGTAATTTAAGCAAAAAGCTTTTTTTTCTGTGAAATGAACAGGTCTCTTCTATAATTCATTGCCTTATTTCCTAATCTTGCCTAAATGTGAAATCAGTGCTGGTTTTGAAAGAAAAATAATTTTGCTACCAGCTGTCAATACAGCTGCACAGCCAGACTTTCTGTCAGGTCATTCCTTAATCTCTATCCAGCCCTCTAAAAGTTGCAGCTGAAGTCTATATTTGAGACACAGACACGTAAAACGTGTTCCTAGAAGTTTTATTTCTCTACCTCTTTCTCTTGTTGCCCTCTTTCTCTCTATATTCTTCCCTTACTTGGAGTGTTCTTCAAGAGCAAATCAAAGATCAGCTCCAAATGCACGTTCCACAAAGGGCAAAAGGGAAGGAGGAAAATAGAAGAGAAACATAAGAGGGTCAAAGAAAGAAAGGCATGTAAGAGTGTACAAAAAGAAAAAAAGGAGGAAGAAAGAACTGGAAACAAGATGGATAGGCAGGCTGGCATGAAGGACTGCTTCTTTTCTGTCGGCTGAATTAAGCTAAGGTGTATCTCTTGTATGAACTTTTTCATTTTTTAGGTGCTGCTGTAAGGGTAGCTTCTCTTCATATGGCAAATGGTAATGTGCAATGCTTCAATCTCCAAGGTTCCTTAGAGCAAGAGAAGGTGCAAATTAGTCCTTTTTCTCATTAGTAATGTGCTCTACATGCTGAGCACATTGCTTGCAGTTCTTGCACCAAACTTCCCTCAGCAGACAAGGTGCCAGCCCAGCACTCACAGTATGCCGTATTTTGATTCTTGTTCACAAAATTACTAAGCCTGGTTTATCCAGGATTAAAATGATAAGACTATTTCATGGACAAAATCATGTATTCTGAGGGTCACTTTTTGCAAAGCACAGCTTTAGAAGCAGCGGGCTGAAACTCAGCACTCAGCTGTAGTTCGGACTCTTACCTCCAGTCATCAGTGATCAGTTTACCTTCTACAGTGATTCAAGTTGTTTCTTTCTCTGTTGAGAGGATGTCTCAAGTCAGCATCAGTTGGAATTGAACAACATGTTTGCTGGTGGTTTGACCTTTAAGTAAAGTAGGTTGAAATACTAGTTTTGTCCTAGGGAAAATTTAATTTAAAAAAGCACTTCTTTTTTCCTTCTTTAAGAAATCTTAAGACTTTAATTTGTTTATTATCTAGCTAAGTGATTAGTCATTTACCTGCTAAATTTAGCACCAAATTATTTCTTCAGTGTCAAGAATAGCTTTACAATTTGTCCCATGGGAACTTTTAACTCAGTGATATAGTAATGAAAAATCTGTTATCAGAAAACTATTATTTAAGAAGGTGGGGAAAGGTAGCATGAAAAGCGGTGTAATTGTTTAAATGGTGGATTTCAGGTCTGGCCATCTGCTATGAACTTCTGCTTCTTTGCTGTAGCTGAATAAATCTGTGCCATAAAACACAGTGCATGTCACATACCAGCCTTCAATGAATCCTGCTGGGGCCTATTTCATCAAACACTAGAGGCACAAAAGGAAATGACACAGCAAATAATTTCCATATAAGTCTGCATTTCCTTATGATAGGATTAAACACCCTGAAAAAAAACTCTGTCATGAAAGATTATCAGGCACTGGTCTGAAACAGGAAGAATTTATGGAAAGAATAAAGTATTTGGTTTTTCAGATTGGTGTCATTCTCATCAGAATAACTTCAAAACTTTTACTTTGTTCTGAAGTGTTTAGGTTAGGATCCAGAAGAAATCAGCCAGATCAGGCAAGTTTCAAGTACTGACAGAATTTGTTTAAAATTTAAATTCAAATTCTCCATGAAATATAATCCTTTTCATGTATCAACTAATTTCAGTGAAGAAATATTTGCTCTGAAATTTTCCAACCTCTCTGTTCAAAATGACAGGAATAATTTATCCTTCCCCACATAATAAATGGTTTGTCTGCACCTAACAGGAAGTCATCCACAAGCTATCCAGGATAAAAATCTCACCTTCATGCTCTTAGTCTAAAATCAGAAGTTGCTTATTTCCTGTTTCAACATTTCACAGCAAACATTAAGGTTTTGTTCCTCTTGCCTAGCTGTGAAAATGCTAAACATACCTATTTAGTCAGAATTATTCATTGTGACACTGTTACAGACAATGGTAAAGGACCCAGTGAGGACTGGTCTCCTTATTTCACCTAGTCTAAGTTTGTCCGAACTGTCCCCCCTTTTCAGGGGCTTAATGTTAGAAGAATTAAGTCCCCCTCTAAACCTTTAAACTGGTTACCATAGTTTCATTGTGTATCTCTATGAAAAGCAATTAGATACACTGACCTCGTCCTTCCTTATAACAATTCTGCTATTCAACTCAGGCTGTAATTAGAACCTCTCATTGTGGCTATAGGAGCAATGAGTAATCAGGGTGTCATGCTAGGAACCTGGGAGTAGCTCCCAGCACACACTGGAGAAAAGATACATATAAAAGATGATGATGCCAATATATGAATTTTCTTCCAAATTGCCATCAATTATCACATTGGGCTCTGCAATCTCTAAAGAGTTTCATTCTCTGATTAAAGGAGCTCTCTCCACTACATATCATTAAGTTCTTGGCTTTTAAGACTTGCTGTGGGGCAAGGACTCCCTCAGGTCAGCTAACAACTGTGACAAATAAGGTCCCTTATTATTAGTTTAAGATCTATTTCCTTTCAGTTTGATTGAATGTTCTAGAAGATAGACAGCAACACATGATTTTTCTTCCATTTACTATATATCATTTTGTTTACCTTCAGCATATCTGCTCCCACTCATCTTCTGTGTAAATTAAATCTGATCTTTTCAGACTCTGCCATATGACTTTAATCACTGTAATCTCGAAAGTCTTCTATTTTACTCATTATGCATACTGCAGGCTTTTATGATACAAAGTGAGCCATTGCTTTCCTTGAATAATCTATGAGGATCCATAGATCTTTTCACAGAATACTTATAGTTCTTTTAGAATCTGTTTATACCTTGTATTGCTCTCCTTCATGTTGATTCATTTGTATTTGCCACTTATGAATTTTAACAGTTTTCAGAATAGAAGCCATATCTACATCCTCAAATTCCAGGCCTTTGTTACCATACAGAGTCACACCATACGATTCTATTCAGAAGTTTAGTCAGCTTTCTTTTATGAACATTTATGGGGAGCTCTTGTTCCTCTCTTGTTCCTTGCTGTGCTAGTGGGAGTTTACAGCATCTGAGGACCTTTGGGGTGTGTGTGTGTGTGCAAAAGGATAACTACTTTGCTGAAGTAGAGTTTGCTTCTTCCTTCATAATGGAATGAGTTGCTGTTTCCATCAAGAGTCTAGTGAAGCTTCGTTTGCAAATATTGGTTGCAAAGACTAGTGAGCAGAGAAACTTCTACAGTGATATAGCAAAGAGATGTAAATTCTGTTTTCCACAAGAAGCTAGAGTTGTGGTTTGGATGGGTTTTTTCCCCTGTATCATCCAACACCACTCCTGGAGCAGCCTGCACTGCTATACAGCAGCTGTCCAGCATGTTGGCATACATGGCACAGCTCCCAGACAATGTCAGCACTCATGTGCAATGTTCCCCATGTAATGTATTATAAACAGCAAATGCATCAGACACACGGCAGTGGCAAACCTGAGCTCACACAGTACTGTCTCACTGCATTGGAGCAGATTCATAAGAACATTTTCTAAAGGATATTGCAAAGCTTACAGTCATGTTCAGAAGAATATATAGCTACAATCATCCACACATTACTGCCCATATCTACATACTATTAATACCATGTACACTGAATAGTTGGCTGAATAATTTTTGATCATTCTGAACATGCACAAGGCATAACAGATTAGATTTTCTGTATAACAATTTTTTCAGGTAAAAATAGGAAAAGGAGGTGTGCTTTGATATTCTGAAATGAAGCAGTGTATTAGCCAGACATGTTCTTGTAAATTAAAAATGTCCTGACTGAACATCAAAAAAAAAACAGACACCTAGTCTGCCTTTTATTTTTCATTCTGAGTGAGATGAGCCACAACTGCAGGCACAGGATGCAGCAACACAGGCAATGCTAAGCTCTTTCTTCTGCATTACCGATATGTATATGGGGATTAATGAGCTGGAAATCCTGGAAGCAAATCTGAAGGGTTAACATTCTGCCTTCCAGGGTGACTTTTCAATAAGAACTCACTAATAGCAGAAGACATTTTTGTCAGGCAGGATAGATTAGGATGTGCACTGGGATGGAAGTATTCAAGTGCTATTTAATCTGTCTTTCTCTGTTGCTCCTCCTGTTTCAACTAGGAGGAGTTTCCTGTCTAAAAGGATTGCAATGGCTATATCTGTATTTCAGATAAGCTTAAGACTTGTATAAAATGTGGTGCTGCTAATTAGTCAAGATGTCATTAGTCCAAGGAAATTAATTGTACATAAATAATGTGGAGTTTCGGCTTCATGGCTCAAGAGATAAATTCAGTCTTTTCAGAATTGTCCGTCTTAAAAATAAAATAGCAGAAGAGGATTATTAAGGAAGCTCTTCAAAATTCCTATTACCCTGCTAATGAAGATTTAACACATAGCCCAGAAGACATGGTTGATCTGTAATCCTTAAGGTCCTTACACCACAACAGCATTGGCATATCCCTGGCTGCTCTCATCAGAGAGAAAAGTAATTGTGACTTTGAAGAAGCAACTTATCAGCCTCCCAGAAGTACAGACCATGCTCAGCAGTGGATGGGTAGTTAAGAGTGTTCTTCATTATCTGGACTTCAAGGGAGTCATCTCTTGGGTGTATGCAAAGGCTGCTCTGACCTGGTGCTGTTAATCAAAGTTCAGTTCAGGACTGATTGTATGAAGGATTGCACAGTATAAAGATGAAGTTTGACTTGATTTACTAAAAAGATGCATGGTATTATTACTGTTATTCACTGATACAATTTTGCAGTAACAGCAAAATGAAGTCTGGGGGTCAAGACTATTATTTTGTCCTTGTAAAAGCATAGGATTGTGTATTCTGAGCCCCCAATACAAACACTTAGGGAAACCTCATCCATCTCCTCAAAATCACTGTAAACTTACACCATGATTGTCCTTGCCACCTTTTTTTCCCAATATGTTTGTTTTATTACTCAATCAAAAGAGGGACTCTTCCAGTTTTTTTTATCAACTGCCTAGTACTTCATGCATTGGACAGAGTGTGAAGCCTACAGGAAATGTCACCAGATGAGAAGAACATCTTTTCAACACCCACGCAACAACACAGCTGCAAAGGACTGCACAGGCAGAAGGCCATGGAGAGTCAGACTCAGAGAAGGGGGTACATGTATCTCATTTCTTAAGGATGATAGGTTCTGTGTTTTGTCATGTAAGTTTTGCATAGCTTCTAACCAACTAGTTTGATTGGTTGGTTATTGCCTGCAATAGTTTCTGGATTTTGTTAAATATAAAATAATATATAGTGGTACAGCATTTTCAAACCTGTAAAAGATTTTCATTCTGCATTTTTTAGCAAAACCTTCAGCTGCCCTAAAGAAGACCATGCCTAAAATATTTGTTTGTTTTGAAAGTACACCTCAGCTTTCTAATACAGAGAAAAAACTGGAGTAGTTTGATAAAAACTATTTATATTTTATTTACCTTCATGATCTAGAACTTTTATCTTCTCTTCTTCTCTAATCTAAGTTATTGGCAGATATTGGTTCCAGAAATCTCATTCTATCCTTTCCTCTCAAGTTACAGAGTGAGTTCTCCAGCACAGTTATCACTGTAGTCAGATAGAGTTTCTAGAGATGATACATATAAAAGGAACAAAATCTTGCAAGACATTTATGAAACGAGATTGTTTTGAATATTTAAGACAACTTTCCCTCTATTCTGGGAACAGAAAAGCTTGGCTTCATTAAAAGCCAGAGGCAATGTTTGTATCAGCTGAGACCTATTAATGAGCAATTTTCCCAAGTTTTTCTGGGAGACTCACTGAAAGTTGCAGGCTTTTAAACTAGCTGTAACTCTTACTTTCTCTTGTCCTTCTTTTTTTTTTTTTTTTACTTGAGAAGATGGAATTTTGTTAGTAATGAAAAAACAAATCTGATAAAGGGTTGAATCAATCAATCTCCTAATTATAACCTAGATTTTTCTGACACTCTTATATTTTACCTCAGTGGCAGAGATGATGGTTAAGATTCCCTATCACAGTTAAAAAATAACAAATAATTTTATGCGTGAAGATACATGTGGCAGCACTTAACCAACTTATTTACTTTTTAATTTTTTTGTTGTTTAGGACTCCTTTTCTACCCTGATCTTTAAGGATTAGCCCTGCTATTTTTACTATCATCATCTTTTTTGCCTTCACTCCTCCCTCTCCCTATAAAATAGTCCCCATGCTTCATGCTTTACAACATTTTTCCCATTAATTTTTTTTTTTAATTTTTCCTTATAAATTACCAAGTTCCAGAGATATTATCTTTGCTCTACCTCTATCCATTTTTACCCTTTTCTTTTTTCCCCAGCCATGTCAGTGATACTTACAGTAACAACCTAGATGGACACGGTGGAAAATCATTTCACTGGCTAAAATTACACCTTGATAGTCTGACATCAGATTCCTAAGTGGTATGTGTCATGTAGCATTCAGAGATTTGAAGAGGAATGAATGGCTAAGCCAAGGGAGTTAGTAGTTGATCACAAAACTTGTGTGCATAGGAAGATAAACTAAAAGATGCTCAACTTTTTTTACCCACAATTCAAACATAGCACGAATATGTGGAAATACTCCATCAGTAAATGGGAATACAGCATATGAAGATATATTTATATATTTCTGTGTACTAGAATTTCCCTACAGTCTTACCAGTACACACACTTGCTTTATGAAGTACCTCTTTGCAGCTCTGAGGTGAATTATGTCCTGGTGCCTCCAAACCAGCAAATGGCACCTCTCCTTGCCACTCTGAGTAGTGCTTGCACACAGCTGCAGATCTGTTTTCTTAGTCTTTCTTTTACAGCCAAGTAAGTTCTGCAGTGACAAGAATGAGGCCAATTTTGGTTAAAAGCATATCTAGTTCAACAGAATATCTGGCAAACAGGGAAAAAGGAAATTATACAATTGAGAGCAATCAGAAAATTCTTTTGATGGATGATTACCAGCAGATTGCAATGTTTCTACATGGATCCACAGAGCTTGGTGTCAGCCCAGCTGCAATTTGACATTTTTATTAGATCATCAGTCTGCATAAAAGAGCAGCTTATGAATAACATGATTTTTTGTAGTATGCTGAAGGAGAAGGAGGATTGAAGAGACCAGGTATTTTCAGTCACTGAATACAATGGGTCTCCAACTCAGCCAGAGCTGCCAGCTCAAATTATACCATTTTTTCTTTAGATATAGCATGTCAGAATATGTCACTGGCTCTAGTTTCTAAAGCTAGTATTCATTAGTATATCAATTAGTAACCTTGAATAAGGTAACCCTTTAACCACAGAAAACCCATCTGTGGTGTAAATGGGTTAAATAAAATCTCCCTCTGTCCACTGTATTGGAGTAGGGCTGGAACTTCCATTCTGACATAGTCCCTGTTCAGAATTTTTTAACCATACACTGAATTGCAATGAATCGTGCATCAGTCTCTTTTGGTCTTTGGTGAAGTCACCTTCCTGTCATGTCTGAAACTGGGATATTGATCTGGTTTCTGACATGCCCTGATCCTTTAAGGATTCTAATTATCATTGCAGCTACAGATTCTTGCTGCTCCTGTCACTCCACCCTTCCTCTTCCTACATCCAGCACTCTTAAGTCATTTTCTGGGAAAGTGAAGTACTCCTGTCCCACTGAAATGCCTTTCTGTCCCTCTGAAGTGCCTAGTTACCTCAGAGTGCAGCTGCTAGGGTAAGGCATGTAGGCAATACCTCGTGCTAAGCTATGGCAAATAGCATGAAGTCCTCTCTCACATATTCAAATTAAAGAACTTTAATATAAAGATTTAATTGT